>NW_016808941.1:47711-54112 GCF_001698545.2 Rhinopithecus bieti | reverse complement strand
AAAAAAAAGAAAAGAAAGCAAGTTATCAATTCTGCTTGTTGGGGGGAAGAGGACTTAAGAAAAGTTTCACAAAGGAGATGATATTTTCAGTTTGGTCCCAAAGGGTGACTGGGCGTTCATTAGGCAGAAAAAAGAAATGTATTGTTTTCTGTACTCCTAGACCTGGCACACAGTGATTGCTCAATCAGACCCAATCTAGTCACTATTTTTGTGAGTTTGGACATTACTTAACCTCTCTGAGACTTGGTATTGTAATCTGTGAAAAGGAAATAATCACAGTGTTCTTGTGAGGGTTGAATGTAGAACACTTAGCACACTGCGTGGTACATAGTGGGTTAGTGTTAATTATGGTCAAATGAATGAATGAATATCTTCCTTAATGACCAAATCTAGGCTAGGCTGGTAACCCAGGAGCCTAGTCTTTTATATGATTAACAGTTTGTCAATAGAGATTGCTAGACTCCTTTCAACCTCTGAACTGCTCTGATTGAAAAATAAGCATTGATAAGCCTCGATTGAATGGAGAAGGTCAAACTGCCCTCCTCAGGCCCCTTCCTTACCCCCTTTTTTGTCCTATCCCCTTTAACAGGTTCCTTCCTCCCTTCCTCCCACCCTCCCTCTCTCTTCATTTTTTAATGATCGTGAGCAAAATCCCTTCAGATTCATAGTGAGCTTCTCCTCATTCCATAGGCTCCCTGCCGCTCAGACTGGACTGGGTTGACAAGGCTGGGAGGAGGTCAGCCACACTGAGACACTGTGACACTTAACTAGGGAACCTCCCTCCCAACTGCTAGGGCTCCAGTCTGAGACCCCAGGGAGACAGTCGCCCCCTACGGACCAAAAGCAGCCCCACACCGCTGCAGGCAGCTCTGGTTGCTAGGCAACCAGGCGATGGAGGACTTCAGGAAGGGATTTTCAAGCAGAGACCATTTCTCTCCCCTTCCACCGCCTCTCCTGCTCCTTCAGCAAATAGACGGGGTTGGGACCGCGGTCCGCTGCTGTCTGATAAGCTGGGCTCATTCTTGAATATAGAGCTTCACTGGGTGACCTCCATTTTGTGTGTGGTGAAACGATCACTCTTGCCCCAAATGTGGTTTCATCTGGGGGCTGGAGACTTGGGTCGCTGAAGGTGGAAGTTTCTGATTTGCAAGGAGGGGAGGAGCATTGTCGTGGGTGTGCACCCTTAGTCAATGGGAATTCTAGCAAATTGAGCTTGCGTGGGAATAATTTTGATCAGTCCATCAAGATTTCCTCACGATTCCCAATGTATACATTAGGAAACTCTTACGTTAGCCCATTAAAATAAAAAGGTCCATTGGAATGACAATATATAAAGGATCATTCATACCTCACTGGGGACAACTTTTCCGTGGCTTTCATGAATACGGTTTCTCTCCAGACAAGGGAGAGATCATGAGGTCTGTGAATCCCTGTGAGTAGGGACAGAGCCCAACAAAATGGAAAGAAATAAAAGAATGGCGGGGTTGGGGTGTGGTAAGCACAGAATCTGGCAGCTTCTGAGCTCTGTGTCTGGTTTGGGGATCCCCATCTCTGTGTCCCCTGTGTTAGGACCATGCTGAAGCACTCCATCCTTATGAAGGCTGTGAGGGACCAGAAATCCATAGCTTTTCCTTCTAGTAACCTAGCATTCTGGCCCAGGAGTGGGCCCAGGCAGGCCAAGGCCATGACCAAAACAGTCTTTCCACTTGGGACGCATCTCTTCCTTCTCAGCTAGTACAACAGAAGCTTGATTGTGGCAGAGCCCCAAGCCATGGCAAGCTTAGGGGAGAGCTGTGCCCAGGAGTCTCCTCGTGGGCTTTCCCTCCAGAGTTCCAAGGTAGAGATACCAGGGTGAGGTAACTGGCAGCCAGAGAGCATCTGGCCCAGCCACTGCTCAGTCCACATCTCCACAGGGCATGGTGGCAGGGGACGCTTCTTGCTCTCTGTGTTTCCAAACTGAACTGGGTCGGGGCTGTGCTCCTGCTCTATTAATAGCCCCCTTAGCCCAGCCTGCTAGCCCCAAACCCGGATGCCAGGAGCGGTGAGTCAGCAGCTAAAAATAACGAAGAGCAACTACATCCGAACCCCAATGAGCAGCTCCCCCGGGTCCTCCGCCCTTAAGTTTTTGTCAGTGTCAGAATCCAGCCCAGGGCCTATAGGTTAAGCCGCTATAGCTGTCCAGTTCTCCTGGGAAGAGAGTGAGGATTTCCGGCGGCAGGCTCAAGGTTGCGTACCCAAGGCTAGGGACTAGGAGAAAGGGGTTAGAGGCTGGGGCTGGGTGCTGTCGTTCCGGATGGGGGGCCAGACGCTGAGGTTAGAGGACCACAGCTGAGAGTGTGAGAGCTGAGAGGTTGGGGCTGCAGGGATGGAGTTGCTGGAGGTCTTCAGGGTGAGGTTGGGAGGTGAGGGGAGGAAGAGACTGGGCGATTGGGAAGGGACATTCAAGTAGGGATGGGGGAGGAGGTACGTGCTGAGAGGTGACAGCCGGGCAGTACCAGGCCGACTGGGGGCCCTAGAGCTAAGGCTGGTAGCCAGTCTGACAGGGGATGGATCGGGAACCGGGAAAAGTAAGGGAACGCTGCTCGAAAAGGCGGAGTGTGGGAGAGACCTGCCCGGTACACAGCGGCGTGGACCCCCAGGAAGACCAGGACCGGAGCACTGATTGCGGCGTTCGTTCTCCGTGCGCCTCCAGCCTCCCCGCGCGTCGCATGCTGGCACCCCCGCCCACCGTGCCAGCTGCAGGCCAGGTACGTGGGCGCGGCCGGCCGCCGGAGCCGGAGTGTGCAGGGATACGCAGAGAGGGCGGGGCGGCCAGAAAGGGAAGGGGTGGGCCCGGGAGAAGGGGGCGGGAACACAGATTCAAACTCGCCGGCGTCCAGCCGGAGACCGGAAATGGCCGGGGACTCACTGGGAACTGTAGTTCCCGCGGCTGCCCAGCAACCGAGAGTGGGGGGGGGCGGGTCTTGTCCCGATGATGCCAGTGCTGCCCCAGGGTCTGGCGAGAGAGGAGGAACCGAGAACCGGCCCTCCCTACCTGGCCAACTCCTTAGTTCTACTTCCCTCGGGGTGGAGATACGAACTAGGTCGAATGTGGGTGTGGCGGAAGACTGTGGGGTCACCACAGAACCCCTCTTGTCCCCGTTTTTGCCTTAGGCCCTCCCTGCTTCTACTAGACTCTTCATCCTCGGTCAGCTCCGCACTGGCCACCTTAGCTGCGGAGCCCAGGGACTGCCGAGCCGCAAACGCATTGGGGAACTTGCTCCTCGAAGGGAAGGCTGGGCCGGAAATTGGACACTGCTCGCAGCCCAGAGGAGCGAAAACTTGTGGAAATCGGACCTTGCCCTCGGAGTCCTAAGTCAAGGACACGAGTCCCCAAGCGGCACGGAAAACAGGTGGCATTCAGCAAATACGTCACGGCGACAACGGATGCGGCCCTCCTCTTGGGGCGGCCACAAGGTGGAGCTACAGCGCAATCCTGCACCGCGCGCCTGGCCTCCGGACGCCCCCGAGGTGGCTGCTCTCCCGCGGGCCTCCCGCGAGTCCTTCATTGCTGCAGGTGATTCTCCTCCCACCTCCAATCCACCTCCTCCCATCTCCCCATGATGGCCCCTCAAGGTCGTGTCCCATCCAACCACAGATGGAAGGTGCTTCCTCTCCCCAGCCCCTGAGCCAAAAAGATTAGGCTGTGACCAAATGGAGATTACATTCCTTGAGTAACAGATTAAGACAAGATACAGGAACCAACCTGCCTTGAAGAAAAGGCTGCGCACAGCAAAAAGCCACCTGTAAGCACAGAATTACATGGCTAGACGGGCTCTTCAGCTTCTGGCCTCTAGGCAGGAAAACAGCTAAGTTGCAAGGGTCGGGGAAGACAGTACATCGTGGAGTGGCGATGGTGTCTCTATCATCTTACAGTTCTCCGGGAAAGACCATTTCGTTATCTCCTTCAGTCCCTCTTCCAAGCTATCCCACCCCGACACACCCTGTGCCTTCTATGCAGGAACACGTGCACACAAGTCTGAGACATTATCCGAGCAATCTCCCTTTTACTTCCTCTGTTCTAGTTTCATTTGGGGAGAAACTTCTCATGACTCACTGTGTTCCCAAATATCTCAGGTCAAAAACCCAAGGGGAGCAGATTCCATAGCAGCTTAGGGAATGCCCGTCACCTGGTCCCTCATGGTTCAAAATCTCCTGTTGGCAAAGCTCCCCTCACTGCAACCCACCACCCCCGAAGCATTCCATTTCAGCTGCTCTCCAACCCTTGCTGTTTGTGCAATGTAGACTGGCTTGGGTGGGGAGGCAGGGCAGGGCATTCACTCCATCATGAAATTGTTGATCCTCATCAGCAGCACTGCTGTTTCCAAGCCTGGGGAGGAGCGGGAGGGTAGATCATCTAGGGAGTTAAGCAAGGGGAAAGCTACAGGAGGAGAAATGTGAGGGGAGAAAGTTCTTACCAGTTTTCCCTCTCTTCTTAACAAATCTCCTGTGGGGAGAAAAGCTTCCCATTGTGAGTTCAGCTAGCTTCAAGCAGGCCCTTCCAGCCCCCACACCTGCTCCCCTAACTGCCTTTCCCATATTCAAGCCAATTTGATAGTATAAGGAAGGGCCTAAGAATCTCAAAGGAACTAAACAGACCCTCAGCCCTGGGCAGCATATATGAGTCTGAAGCAGCCTCATCACCAGGGCCCTGGAGAAAGTAAGGACCCAGGAAGCTGAGACACAAAGCACTCACCTTTGGAAGAGGAAGGTCCACAAAAGCAGCATGGTGGAGACAGAATTGGTAATGACCCATATGATTAGGTAGGTTTGAGGGGTCTGTGAAAATAGGAAAAAGTCCCAAGGGTAGTATATCAGGGGAAATAAGTAAGGAAGAGAGGGACAGGATTAAGGAAAACCATGGATGGGAGAAGAAGAGGAGAGGTGACAGTCCCAGAGCCCTTACAATAAGCCAGATAGGGTAACGCATCTGTTGCAGCAGCTGGCAGTCGTTGGTGGTGACCGAATCCACCCCTGCACACCAAAGCAGGGAGAAGAGCCAGAGTTTGTTCACTACAAATAGGTTCACTGAGACATTATCCTTGTGCAATGCCCTGTGAAGGTGGGAAAGAAAATAGGGAACATCCAGAATCATGGTGCACGGGACATGGGAGGCAGCCCCCTGCCTGTGCTTGAATCTATAGTGCCACTGCCAAGGAGGTATCAGCTCTGCCTTTCCATAGCAGCCCCTGACCAACAGTGATTTTCCTTTCATAGCTGAACTCTGTCTTATGGTGGATTCCACCCATGGGTACTAGCCTTGCTATCTGGGGCCACACAATGTGTCTCTCCCCTGGGTCCTGAGGAGAGGCCCTGTCTCCCTGAGCCTTCTCTTCTCTAGGCCCCACAGCTCCAGCTCCTTCAGCCATTACTCTTATTATTTCCTTCCCTGTACAAGCCTCTCTAATATGATATATTCCAATTTATCAATGTTCCTTTGAAAATATGGGGCCTGTCTCTGAAAATAATATCCAAATAGGCTTGGACCAGCCTTTTTTTTTTGAGACAGGATCTTGCTCTGGAGTGCAGTGGCACAGTCTTGGCTCACTGCAGCCTTGACCTCCTGGGCTCAAGTGATCCTTCTGCCTCAGCCTCCAGAGTAGCTAGGACGATAGGTTGGCACCACCATGCTCAGCTAATTGTAGAGATGGGGTTTTGCTATGTTGCCCAGGCTGGTCTTGAACTCCTAGGCTCAAGTGATCCTCCCACCTTGACCTCTCAAAGTGCTGGGATTACAGGTGGGAGCCACCATGCCTGGCCAACTTGGGTCAGCTTTGAATAGAGCAAAACTATCTCCTCCTGTCCTCTGGGCACTATGCCTGTATTCAGGTAGCCCAGAGTCAGGTTAGCCTTTGGCAATGTTACATCCCACTGATGACTCACTATGTATACTGTTCAATGAAAGCCCTGATCTTTTTCACACATGTTCCTGTTGATGCCAGTGTCTCCTCTCTGGTCTTTATGCAACTGAAATTCTTTTGGGCCCCAAATAGAGGTCTTTACATCTATCCCTGGTGCATTTCATCTTGCTAGATTTGGCCTATCTTTTTCCAGCACCTAGACCTTTCAGGGCATCGATTCCATCATCAGTGTATTCATCACCAATTCACATCATTTGGAAACATGATCAGCAGTTGATTAGCAGCTGATGTTGACCAAGACAAGACTAAGGTGAGAGCCAAACCCTATGTCATGTCTTCCTCTTTGGTGATAACTTAGGGAAAGAAATACTTATATAGCTAGGTGAAGTGGCTCATGCTTATAACCGGGAGGCTGAGGGGGGCAATGGCTCAGGCTTGTAATCCCAGCACTTTGGGAGGCCAAGGCAGGAAGATTGCTTGAGGCCAGGAGTTTGAAACCAG
>NW_016808941.1:39016-47386 GCF_001698545.2 Rhinopithecus bieti | reverse complement strand
GGAACCTTTTTTTAAAAAAAAAAAAAAAAAAAAAAAAAAAGAAAAAAATTAACCTTGCATAGTGGTGTGTGCCTATAGTCCTAGCTACTCAGGAGGCTGAGGTGGGACAATCACTTGAGCCCAGCGTTCAAAGCTGCAGTGAGCTATGATCAGGCCACTGCACTACAGCCTCGGTGACAGAGCGAGACCCTATCTCTAAAAACATTTTTTTAATTAAAATTCAAATTAAAAAAAGAAATACGTATGATAACTGGGCTATCATTCAGTTCACATTTTTCTATCTGAACACAAGGACCTTATAAGAGGCTTTAGCAACCAGATGCTTTGAAGTCCGTTATGGTTCAGCTGGGTCAGCTTCTGGGGCTCAGCTCACATCTGGGACTCTCCCTGATTCATGCTGTCTTACCCTGATCTCTTTGTTGTGGAATAAAATCCTTCCCGTGGCCTACAAGGTCCTACCCAATTTGACCCCTGCCTGCTTCTCTAGCTTCCCCTTCCCCTTGCTCATTAGGCTGCTGTTCCTGTTCTGCAGCTCGTAGTTAGCTCCTTGTGACCATTCAGGTCTCAGCTTAGATATCACCTCTTTAACTAACCAGCCTTCCTAATGTGGCTGCACCCACCTCCCTGCTCCAGCCCATCACTCCCAAACCTAACCACTCTTCTACATCTCTCTGTTTTGTCTTCATAACACTTTTTCACTTTCCAATATGCATGTATTTTGTTAAGTGACTTATTCTCTGTTTCTTTCAGTAGTACATGTATTCCACAAAAGCAGGAACCTTGTCTGTCTGATTCGTGTTGTGTCCCCAAAGCCTGCAATACTACCTGATACAGGGCAAGTGTTCTGTAAATACTTGTTGTATGAGTGAATGAATGAAGAGGCTTTGCTCTCCCTGAATTGGTTCTTCCCTGCCATTAAGCCTCATGTGATCCCCTTGGTTCCTTTCCTCTAGCACTCACTTGATATCCAATAGTGGCAGATCTTGATATGGGAGATTGAGAAACTGGGGCTTCTCAGTTCTGTTGCCTCCCTGATGTCCATATATCTGGCGCATTCCAGGTGCCCGTCGTTGGACATTAGCACGATCTTCATCTGGTAGCCAAAAGACCTGTGGTTCAGGAAGGATGGATGTGAAGCTGGGGAAGACCTAGGGATTCCAAGGGCAGGGACAGGGGCAGAGAGGTTTGACCACAGAATGGGGTATGTGAGCTGGGGCAGGGCCCTGGGGCTAGGGGCAGCCTCAAAATCATCATCATCATCATGGCCTAGGGAAGGCAGGGTGGGGAGAGGGGGTCCTGGAAACATCACCATGGTTTGGGGCACCCTTGCATTCAGCACAGTCTCCAATGTCTGGATCACGAAAGTGTCATAGTATGTGTGGTTTTGTGGGGGTCGGCGTAAGTCGAACATGATGGAAAGGTTAAGGGCTGCGGCTTCCTCCAATAGCTCTTCTAATGCTGGTACCGTCTGATTCTCAGCCTCTTTCTGATCAGGGCCTGCCAGTGGTTTGGCCCCCCAGAAGGGTTGCCTCTATAAGAAAGAACAATTATTTCAAGACCAGAAGAGGCCTCCCGGCCTTGCCCCCATCCTCACTATCTTCACTCATATCTTCCACTTGGTGTCCAGCTTCTTTCCACCTCTGAGCTAGGGCCTTTTTCCAAACCGTGGCCTTCTTCCAGACCATCTAACAACTTACTCTGTGACCTCAACCTCCTGCCCTTCCAGTTTCCTAACTTCCTCTCTCCCACTACATCTTCTCGTTGGTCTCGAGGAGACCTCTGCAATCTTAACCCTTTGGTTTCTTCCCAGTTCATCAGCCCATTTCTAGCTGCACCTACATCCCCTACCCATGGTCCATCCACAGCTTGAACTACTTTTCCATAGCACTCTCAGCTCCCTTTCTGTCCCACTTGCCCCACAACTCCCAGACTGATTCAGTTCTACAATTGTCTGCCTCCTCTACCACTAGAGCTGGGGACTGAGCACTGCCATGGGCAGAGTACAAAATGTGGGCTCTTGGCACTGCAGTCCTTATTTTTCGCTCTCAGCACTGCTTAGCAATCCTTTTACTTGCTCTTGATTTGCTCCCTCTTCCATTCCCCCTAGTGTTATTCCAAGCCTCTGCTACTCTCCTCTCCTCTCCTTATTCTCAATGAATGACCTCACTTCCTAATTGCTGACATGGATAAAGCTAGCTATCTAACACTTATTAAGTACTTACTATGTGCCAGGCAGTGTTCTGAGTACTTTGTGTGTATTAACTGATTTAATCCTCCCAATAACCCTACAAGGTAGGTACTGTTATTATTCCCATTGTACAAATGAGAAAATTGAGGCACAGAGAGACTTAAGAAATGCTGCCTCGGGTCACACAGCCAGTAAGTGGTGGAGCCAGGGTTTAAACCCAGACATCCTTTGCTCTTAATCACTCTGATCTGATATGATGTAAAGAATTAAATGGAAAAGAAGCAAATTGCAAAAGAGTCTGTGTAGTGATTCTGTTTGTGCAAAATAGAGAGACAGTGTGTGTTTGTGTATGCAGATGCACCTTGACTTATGATGGGGTTTTATCTTGATAAACCCATTTTAAGTTGAAAAGATTGAAAATCAAAAATGCATTTAATATACCTAACCTACTAAATATCCTAGCCTAGCCTAGCCTACCCTAAGTGTGCTCAGAACTTACATTAGCCTACAGTTAGGCAAAAATCATCTAATACAAAACCTATTTTGTAATGAAGTATTGAATATCTCATGTGATTTATTGAATATTGTACTGAAAATGAAAAACAATTGTTGTATGGGTACTCTAAGTATAGTTTCTACTGAATGTATATCAATCTCAAATCATCATAAAGTAAAAAAATCATTAAGTGGAACCTCATAAGTCGGGAACTGTGTGTGTGTCTGTGTGTCTGTGTGTGTGTATCCAACTGTTAACAGTGAATATTTCAGAGGGATTGGATTATGGGAGACTTTGATTTCTATGTTATTTCTTATTTCTCTGATGTTTTACTTTTTACAATGAACATGTATTACTACGTTTACAATCAGGGAAAGAGGAACTGAAAAAATTCAATATCCTTTTAAATATTTTGTACCACTTACAGGATTGAAGTTGACACTTCTGGGCCAGGCATTCGGAGATCTTCAAGGCCAAGCCTCTGCTCCCTACCACTCCCATGAATTGTCTCTCTCAGTTACATTCAGCCACATTTTATTCCTGGAAACACCCTTTTTCAGACTTCTGGGTTTTACATGTCCTCTTCCCTCTGACTGAGTTCCCGTTCCCTGCTTTGTGCATCTTAGGAGAAGACTCTCATCTTCTCCTGTATGAATCCACTCCTGATTCTCTCCCAGGCAGGAAAATGTTTTTATTGCTCTGGGTTTCCTGAATCGTCTGCTGCCTAGGCTCTCTACTAGGTGGAAGTGACTTGAGTGAGAGCACAGACTGTGTTCTTATTGCCTAGCACAGGGCTGAGCAAATGTTTATCAACAGAATGAACTCTGCCCTCTCTGAGTGTCCCTGTAGGTGGCTGCCTCTTTGCAGAGGCTGTCCTCACCTCTAGGAACCAGGACCCAGCATTGAGTCTCTTCAGTTCAGCCCAGGAGAAGTCACTGCTGTGGGCTGTGATTCGGGTTGGGAATACAGAGGCTACATTCGTGGTCCTGCTCAGGTGCTCATCATGCATGAGGAAGGGGACCCCGTCGGAGCTGAGGGCACAAGGGGTGTCAGAGGGCCAAGCTCTGGGGCTGGTCATCATATCCTTCAGCCCCCCAGATCCCCTAAGCCCCAGCTTCCCTCACCTGACCATCACATCAGTCTCAAACACAGTAGCTCCGCATTCAGCTGTCTTCCGCAAGGACATCAGGGTGTTCTCGGGAGCCAGCTGTGAAAGGGAATAGGCGATGAGGTAGCAGGGGAGGGTGGGAGACTGGGAACCCACAGCCCTGGCCGCTGTAGCACAGACGAGCAGACCTTCGTGACCCTCCCAGCATTCTGTCCAACACTCACCATGGGGGCCCCTCGGTGTCCCACCAGCCCAGGCTTGGGTGGTAAGTCTCTGCGTTCCATGATGCAGGGCGAGGAGATGCATAGCGGGGCCAAGTAGATGACCAGGACAACTCCAAAAAATAGGAGCAGTAGCAGAATCTTGGGACCTGTGGGGAGTGGGGGACAAGCTTTCAAGAATGGGCAAGGGGAGAGCTCTGGGGACGGAAGGCAGAGTGCAGGTGGCAGAGCATGAGTGGCCAGCAAGGGTGAGTGGGGCAGTGGCATTGGCACCTCTTCGGTGGATACGGTAGAAGGTATCAGCCACAGGCCAGGCCAGGAGGGTGATTCCAGCGGCTGCTCCAATATGAAGGAATGGGGCTGTGGCCTGTGGACAAGAGCTGGTGAGGCAGGCTCTTCTCCAGTGCCCCTCCCTGCTTTCCTATTAGGGCCTGACTGCTGGAGTTCAGAGCTACCTATAGTCTTGGGAGAACAGGAGCAAGATATGTTCTAGAGTTGGCTGCAAGCCAAGGCTCCCGCCTAGACACTGGAGATTGGCCACTCACCTGCAGTGACACACGCAAGCTATGCCACTCCTGCTGCCATTGGATGTCCAGTCCCACAAGGCCAGCGGCCACAAGTAGCATAATGAGGAGCAGCAGCACCTGGGGGCCCAGGGATGAATGAGGCCTCTTGGTCAATTTGGGCTTATGGTTGGTGAGCTGCTCCTTCACTCTCTGGAGAGGGGACCCGACCCTTCCCTTCCCCTGACACATCTGCTTTCCTCCTTTCACTCAACAAATACTTACTGGGCTTCAGGTCCTGGGCTTGACCCCCCGGGGGTATAAAAGTGAGGTCCTCAGCAAATAGCCAGCCAAGTGCTGGGCCCAGTGGCCCCCTCTCCCATGCATTCCCATCCCTACTGTACCTTGTGGAGGCTGTGCAGATGCAGGGGCTGTCTACAAAGCCGCAGGAGCAGGGCCAGGACCTGGGGGCAGAGAGTGGTGGGACTTATGGGGCACCAAGAGGGGAGCAAGGTTACTGAGGTGGGCTTCCCAGGCTGGTACCTCCCTCCTACCCAAGAATTAGCCCCTCCCTCAGTGGCCAGGATGAGAATAGGGAGCTAGAACTAAGCAGGAAGGAAGGCTGAGGTGGGGTTAGGCCAGCGGCCTCCAGACCCACCAATAGCAAGGATGCATATGTGACCAGTAGAGAGATGACCAGCAGGAATGCCAGGGACCAGTCCATCCAGTGTCCCCAGCGGCGGAAGAGGAATCTGTGGGAGGGGAGAGGGAAGTGTCCAAGTGGGGGAAGGGGTGTCAATAGTGGCCTGAGGGGAGGTGGGGTGGGTGGATCCAGGAGGACTAGAAGGGAGTGAGGAGAAAGCCCCTCACGGGGCCAGGGGCTCCAAGGATTGAGATTTTGTGGAGGGATTTTCTAAGGAGATTGGGTAGCAGCAGAGCTGGGTTTGAGGAGCTGGGCAGGGCTGGGGGATGACTGACAGTGGGGTGCCTAGGGGTGCCAGGGTGGGGAGCAGGTTGACATGTATGCTGGGGAAGCGGCGGGGGGAATCCATGACACACTCATTGAAGTTGTGCAGGTCATTGAGAAGGACGAGCCCGATGTACAGCCAGCCCAGGGAGAGTAGGAAGGTGAGGAAGAGCAGGCCAAACCAGATACAGTCGCACTGCAAAGGGGCAGGAGAGAAACTCACAACCAATACCTACTTGAAGCTCAGAGTCCCCAACAGGTGACAGCTGAAGGGAGCTGCCTGCCCCGTGTTGGGCTGCTCTGCTCAGGGGGCAGCTCTTTCCATATTTGAGGGAGATTTTCTTCCTGGGAGAGAGAGCCCCTTCCCCCAAGCTGTCTATGAGCACAATTGGCCTTCTTATCCCCTCCAGTGGGCCTCTGCCTTCTGACTTCCAGCCTCCCCCCTCCATCCCTACTCCACCTTGCTGGTTTGCATCCTCTCTCTGGGGCATTTCCTCCAGTGGCAGCTATACAGGCAGTGGAGGCAGCGGGCCCAGACGGAGCAGCAGCCGGGGGACTCGGCCATGGTGAAGGCCTGGGGGAAGGGACACTCAACCATCAGGGACCCTGGCAGAGGGCAGATCCCAGTCTCCCTCCCAGTGTATCTGAGGAGCCCGGGGGAGGAGCAGAGGCCTGGGCCGCTGCTCAGCAACGGAGGTCACGGGGCAGGCCCAGAGTGCCAGACTGGATGAGGCGAGCAGCCCCAGCTGCAAGCCTGGCAATGGGAGACAATCTCCAGAGCCTTCGTTTCCCTTTAATCTTGATACCTGGAGAGTCAGTGGGACACCCAGGAGGTCCAGCCTCTTTTCGGGCAGGATGCATATATCCACTGTCTCCAGCTCCTCCCCATTTAACAGCACACACCTCTGGGGATGGAGTACTTGCCCTGGGGGTAAAGAACTCAAGAGAAACTGCCCAGGGTGGGGCAAACTCAGTTCAGCAAGTTAAAGCAGGTTTGGCCAAGCTGGAGGCAGCCCCGTGCTGAATTGCTTTCCGGCCCAGGAAGCAGAAGTAACCTGAAGCAAAGGTTCCAGTTCTGACCTGGGGCTAATGAAGGCCCAGCTAGTTGGCCAGTTGCTATGGATATAGAGATTATTCAGATCACAAATCCCTGAAAGATTCTCTGTGTCCACCTCCCAGGGGACAGAGGGCACTGCCAAAAAGAGGAAGACTTGAGGTGAACATGTTGCCTGGGTCACTCCCAGTCTTCTAAAGGAATCTTTGCATTTTCAAAATACAAAGCCTCCCCCTCAAGTCCTGCCCTTTCCTGCCCAGTCATCCCCCTACCCCAACCAGAAGCCCAGACCCGCCTTCAGGAGCCCCACCCTCTAAGTTAGCTTTGGTCAAAGTACAACAAACGCAGGGCAAAGGTGTGAATGTGGGGTGTGGTTGTCTTGGGGCAGGGGACCCCTGTACCTTATGCTTCTGGGTTTGGCTGACTGAGCTGATCCCCAGACTTGGCTGGGTATGTGACTGATTCTACACGAGAGGGTGTGCGATTTGTGTCAGCATTTGTACTTGTGTTTGCACAACTGGCTGTCGGTACCATACGATTTCAGGTGACTTTGAGTATGTAAAGGAGCCCCTGGATACACCCAAAGTGTGTGAGCATGTGTGCATGTGGGCTGAGGGACAGGACCCCTTGTCCTCCGAGCTCCCCAGAGGCTATGGAGTCTTAGAGGAGTACACAGTGGCTGGGTCCGGTAAGGAGGAAGGTGTGGCTGCTTCTGAACTGCCCTCTTTATGCTGCCTTGGGAAAGGAGGGTTAGGGTAGGGGTGAGGAGCTGGAGCTGGGGGAAGGAAATCTCTCCCCTCTCTGAGACCCTTCCCGGTAAAAAGCCAACCCAAAGGGAAGCCCTTGCCTCTGCCCATCTTGGAGCTGGTTTGATAGCCTGCCCTAAGCTCTTGCCTCCCCTGGGGTCCTACCCCTGTGCCCCAGACAGTGCCTTCCAGAGTCCCCTCCCTTCAGGAGCTGTCTGTAGGATGGGATCAGGGTCTGAGCAGCCTGAAAACCCCAAGTAGGGGAGCTGACAGGGGTGCCATTCAATCCCCTGGTCCAAGCCCAGCGGGATGGAGCTGGTCTCTGCTCCACAGCTCCCATCTGTAGCCCCCCAGCCTTCCCGAGCCCTCACACCTTTGCTCAGTGGCAGCTCCGCTCCACTCTGCTCTCTGCACTGCTTCCCAGCTCCTCTCCGAGTGGTCTGCCTCCTCCCTTTTTCAGTCCTCGGTTCAGCCCTATGAGTCAAACAGGTGGCACTGTTGCCACCTACAGGAGGCTGTGTGGGTCCTCTCCCAAGGCCTGCAGCTGCTCTGTGGCCTGGGCACAGCCCGGGTGGGAAGATGGAAGGCAGGAAGGGGGAGGGAGAGCAAATCTGCTTCTTTACTTGCTGGCGGTCGGGGGCTTGGGGTGAGGAATTCCTTTGTGCAGCCTTTCCCATCCCTCTGTCCCTCCTCCTGTTCCCCTCCCAGTCACTGCCGGGGCTTTGTCCTGGCTCAGGGAGGCGAGGGCTGAGGGCACAGGCTGGCGGGAAGCTGGGGGGGAGGTGACCACACAACTTTGCAGCTTGGCAGTGAGGAGAAGAGGCCCAGCCAGCCCACTGGAAAGGCGTGTGTGTGTGTGTGTGTGTATGTATGTGTGTGTAAGTCTAACATCAAGTCTCAAGCTCCCTGGGAATACAGCCTTGATTCATTAAGCCCCCTCCCCTCTTGAGCTCCTACTTCTAATTCAGCAAGGTGCATGTATAAGAAGCTGCAGGCCGGGCGCGGTGGCTCAAGCCTGTAATCCCAGCACTTTGGGAGGCCGAGACGGGCGGATCACGAGGTCAGGAGATCGAGACCATCCTGGCTA
>NW_016808941.1:31995-38722 GCF_001698545.2 Rhinopithecus bieti | reverse complement strand
GAATCAGCTGGGTGCAGTGGCTCACGCCTATAATCCCAGCACTTTGGGAGGCCGAGGCGAGTGGATCACCTGAGGTCAGGAGTTCAAGACCAGCCTGGCCAACATGGTGAAAACCCTGTCTCTACAAAAAATACAAAAATTAGCCAGGCATGGTGGTGTGCACCTATAATCCCAGCTACTTGGGAGGCTGATGTGGGAAGATTGCTTGAGCCCGGGAGGTCGAGGCTGCAGTGAGTTGAGATTGTGCTACTGCACTCCAGCCTGGGCAACAGAAGCTGCAAGCTACTTCCTGAACTCTGGACAGCAAGTTGCCCTGTTTCTGGACCAGAGGTCCCCATGGGCCTTGTGGATCCTGGGTGACACTAGTAGTTCTCCCGTCTTCCCTCATCACCCCAGACAGGAGATGCTCATTCAGAACTTGTGTCATTTCTACTGCCTTGTCCCTAAGGCATATAAGTCTCCTTCCAAGAATCCTTTGAGGAGTGTAGCATATATTGGGGTCACAGGCTTTTGGAAGATGAACACATACAAAAGATGCTGTTACTATAGCATCAGCGGGGAAGGGCTGGTTAGCATGCTATAGAGTTTGCTTAGTGCTAAAGCACAGGGGTCTGGGTGGGATGGGGGCCAGGGGCTGGCTTGATTGACCTCTCCCTCTACATTATGCCTGATGCGGTGACTCGAGGTCTGGGGGCTATTAGTGCAGTGTTGGTGGGAAAGGATGTTTTCTCTGGGGATAAGTCTGCTTACCCCTCCCCCGCCACACACTGGATTTCAAATAGTGAGAAGGAAGACTGGCTCTCTTATGCCAAGAGCTGGCCCCCCTCCCACTCAGCCTTCCCATTGTGTCCAGAGGCTCTAGTTGGCAATGGCAGAGGCTCCCTCGGCATTAAAATGCAAAGAGAAGCAGGGCTGCTTGCTGGCAGGAGGCCAGGGAGGACCAGCAGGTCACCTAGTCCATTGCAGGCTTCATTCTAGGCAGACTGTTGCTCAATTTCTTTTGCTTGGGCTCTGGTGGATTCTAGAGGAGTCTTGGCTTTTGAGTTTTTGGGGATGGTTTGGGAGCTTTTTTGGGGAGAAGGGTTTTGGGATTTAGAATGCATAGATATGAAGCGCAGGGCTTGTGAGCACCTCAGAAGACAAGGCCAGTCAGCAGCCTGTGTATGGTATTCCAGGGCTGGCCCCCTTTTAGCTTTAAGCAGAGATGGAGAACCCTGATACATTGTAAGGCATAAGCATCTTTCAAAGGAGAATGCAAGGAGCCAGTGCCGTTCTGTCCTGGGACTGGACAGCAGTATGGTGCAATGCCCCTCCTCCACTAAGAAATCAGGCTGCAGGGCATTAGAAGTGGCTGCTGCTGGCACTCTAGAGAGTTGGCTAGAGTGAAGCTTGGATGGTAGCTCTGCGTTCGGGTCCTAGCTCACTAACTTTGTGACTCTGGGTAAGTTACTTAACTTCTTTGTACCCCAGTTTCCTCAAATGCAAAATAAAGACATCTATCTATGTTGACCTTTGTGTGTGTGTGTGTGAAGAACAAATAAAATTGTGGCAAGAACATGGAGATGGTTAGTAAACGTGGTTTCTTCCTCCCAAATCTGGAAGCCAGGCAGGTTCTACAGTGGAGGTCAGGCCACTGGCCTTGCTAACATGATTCTGATTTCTTAGGGTAGCAGAGCAACATAAAGACATGTCACACTCCACACTACCTTCTGGGAAACAGGGCAGCTACAATAAGGCAGGGAGGCTCAGGTACTTGTAATGAATCCCCTTAATAGCTTCCTCAGGGGCTCAGGAACACAGGTTGAAATTTTATTTATCCCTCTAGCACAGAAGGATCTTCCCAAACAGTAGATGGGCTAAGGTTTATTTACTTACTTAACATTTAAAAATAATTCATTTACTTCAACAACATGGAAGACAATCGAGAGTACTATCGAAACACAATTCAGAGAGGGTCAGGACAGTACAGATCACAACCCCATTCCTGAGGTGGAATGAAAGATCTAAACCAGGCCTCCATCCTAGGCCAGGCTCCTCCGTTAAGCAGAGACAACCAAAAGATAAGAAAGCCTTGGCCTCATCCCCGTCATGAGATAGCCTGAACTGCTCACAAATAAGAAATAACTTGATGATTTTGAGGACTGGTTCCTGATGAGTCATTAGGAAAGTCAGTTGGTTCTCTCTTCAGTAGGTGGTTTAGCACCCTTCTGGAGAACAGTGAGTAGTAGTCTGGAGCTGGAGGCTGAGGGCCAACATCCAACAGGGGTTACCTTCTTTTCAGTAACGCTTTTTTCCTTTTTTCAACAGCAAGAAACCTGAAATCCAGAGAAGTCATTTAAAAACCCCTTCTGGCTGCAACCTGAAAGATCTCCCAAGCCAGACTGAGGGTAGAGATGATGACTCCAACTTCAGTGGGCCTCTTCTTCGATAGGGGAGCAGCCAGAGAAGAAGCTGGTGTTGCTGGCCAGAGCTCGTTTCTTTTTCTTCCCTGGAGCCTTATTTTCTTGGTATTCTGTTGCTACATGTTTCAACTCTGGGAGGTCAAAAAGGGAGGGAGCTGGGGGAGTCTTCTTTGACGGCACCTGCTCCACGTCGCACATCTCTTTCAGGATCTAGGAGGGACAGAGACACGTATGAATAGACTTTAGAAAGGGGCAGAAGCTCAGCCCAGCCGAGCTGCTATAGATGCTCGACGTACTCCCAGTAGTATGAGGTATTCTTTAAGATCATTCCATGGAAAAAACCAGACTCTAGTCTATGCGTGACCCCTAGTTCCCAGCAAGCTGAATACACCTTTACTCCACCTGCCTCTCTTCTACTGGTCTGTCATAGATAACGCAGAGAAGGATGCTAATCCAGTTTTCCAATGCCTGCCTTTTAGCCCACCTACCTTGCTATTGGGGGTGGCACAGACGGGATTAAAGAAGCTCAATCCTGGGGTCACTTCCGTAGGATCCTCCAATTTGAAGGAGCCTTCGGAATCCTGGGTCCGTTCAACAGTGCCCAAGCTATCCTGAAAATCAAGCAGACAGGCATATTATAAATTTGGCTGTCAGGATTACAAAATCAGTCTGCTCCCATTTAACCAAAGAGGTAACAGTTCTAAGTGCCTGATTAGTCAGCTGAAGCAAGTCTTAGGGAGGCCCTGCTTGGGGAGGTCACAGTGTTTGACATACTCTGTCCCTGAAGGAATGGAGCAATGCTTGTAGGTAGCCTCTGAAGGCAAAGACTAGGTAGTGGCATGGGACATCTCACAAGGACAGGTTTAAAGCAAAGAAAACCTTGGTCATTTGTTTGACTAAACTCCCCCTCTCTACAATTTGCGATATCCCTTTTAGCATCCATACTGGGTGTTGCCTGTATTAGTATTCCTTTCAGTTAACGAAACTGATTCTGAGAGACAGACAGAGATGGGAGGAGGGAGGGAGGGGCCATGCCCCTCTGCCTGGAGGCCCTTTCATGGAGCTACTACATGACTCTTGAACCCAAATTGAAAAACCACAGGAATAGAGTATCCTCAAGGTCTCTGCTACTTCTACAGTTCTTAGCCTGACTTCTGGCTTGCCTATGTATATTACAAGNGCCTCAGCCTCCCAAAGTGCTGGGATTACAGGCGTGAGCCACTGCACCCGGCCAGAGGTCTTTTTAATAGAAGATGCAGGTTGAAACTCTTCACATGTGGATGTTCAAGAAATGCATGATGAATCATCATTAGACCGTGCTTGCTAGAATTATTGTATATCACATAGAGAGCTGTAGTAATGCATTTTTGCTATTGCACAGGTAGGTGTAAGGCAGGTATAGGAATCTGACCTGCTTGGTGCTGCTCTTCCCAGGGCACATTTGGTTTTCCTGAGTTTGCTATTCCTGGGAACAATATTAAGAGGACATTTAGATTAACTTGGTTTACAACAGTGACTATTAGAAAGGCCTGGTTCCTGTGGGTCTTTTCCTAGAGCCATGCAATAGCTAGCTGGTTGCCATGGAGAGTCTAAGTAACGAATGTCTCAAGATGTCAGAAGGATTAACTTCCTGGAAGCTGCTATCTCAGCACGTGGGTCTTACAGTTCCAGTTAAACCTCTGGACTAGTTTGATCCTACGTGTCTATATGCCTGTGAATGCCTGCTTTCTTGTCCTTGTCGTCTCAAAAACAGTACCGAAACTTTACAGCCAAGCCTGGGGGTAGGGAGCTCTATACCTGGGAATCTCCTGGGAAGCACCGTGGTTTCTGAAAGCGGTATGTGAATAGGCAAGCAGCAAGGAAAAAGGATTGGGAAGTGAACTGTCTCTTTTCCTGGGTTCAGAGGGAAGGAGAAGGGTAGGAAGAGCTGTGCAGGAGACTCCAGGTTTCAGGACGGAAGGCAGAAAAAGAGGGTGGAAACTAGTGGGAGGTCTGAAGGGATGGGGAGAGGAAACAGCACTGATCCTACCTTGCCTTGTTGGCGGTTCCGACACTTTGTAGGGTCACAGCAACAGTCCACACCACAGTCTGACTTTTGCTTCCTGCACCCACAGTGCTTGTTTCCACACCAGCCCTTGCAGGAACACTGCAAAACAGGTTTGCAGAAAGACACATTACTGAAAGGGTTAGAAGACTAGTTTAAAATGACTTCCCTTCATTTGCAAGCTTTTCTAGAAAAAAATGGAAAGTACTATTATCTACCAAGCTTCAATCTCCTTAGTCCTCTCTTCTTTGGTGAAACAATAATCACCAAGAACTGTCACAGGTTTAAAGAGAACAAGTCTTGCCAGACAAATCCATTTTCTTTTCTTTTCTCTTTTTTTTTGAGATGGAGTCTTATTATGTCACCCAGGCTGGAGTGCAGTGGCACGATCTCTGCTCACTGCAACCTCCGCCTCCCAGGTTCAAGTAATTATCCTGCCTCAGCCTCCTGAGTAGCTGGGATTACAGGTGCACGCCACCATGCCTGGCTAATTTTTTTTATTTAATTTTTTGAGACGGAGCCTTGCTCTGTTGCCCAGGCTGGAGTGCAATGGTACGATCTTGGCTCACTGCAGCCTCCGCCTCCTGAGTTTAAGCAATTCTCCTGCCTCAGCTTCCCGAGTAGCTGGGATTACAGGTGCCTGCCACCACGCCCGGCTAATTTTGTATTTTAGTAGAAACAGGGTTTCACCATGCTGGCCAGGCTGGTCTTGAACTCCCGACCTCAGGCAATCCACCTGCCTCGGTCTATCAAAGTGCTGGGATTACAGGCGTGAGCCACCATGCCTGGCCACCTGGCTAATTTTTGTATTTTTAGTAGAGATGGGGTTTCACCACGTTGCCCAGGCTGGTCTCAAACTCCTGACCTCAGGTGATCAGCCCGCCTTGGCCTCCCAAATTGCTGGGATTACAGGTGTGAGCCACCGCGCCTGGCTGAAAAATCCATTTTCTTTTGGACAGAATACTTGAAGGACAGATCAGAGGGATAGCATAATGCAAGGCAACTGACAAAGACTCTTGTGACAACTTTATGGGCAAAGTGAAGAACTGTGAGCTGGATGGTAGTATAGTTAAGTACATTTAAAAACTGAGTGTAGTTGCTCAGTATTTTTAGAATTACCAAACTGTACTTTCAGCCAGCTCACATTTCTGCATTTTGTCCAGTGTTAGTCTGGGCTTTGTCCTTACCACATTTTGATAAATCACTGATGATATGAAATAAAATCATTTACATTTCATAGCACTTTACAGTTTTCAAAGTACTTTCATGTACATAAATACAAAATCTCATTTGAATCTCATAACTAGTCTATAAGGTAGGCATATTTATCAGCTCTAACAATGACAGAAAGCTGGAAGGATGAGTAATATGTAAGATAAAAGAATCACAATTCAAAAATATTTTGACAGGCTGGACTTAAGGTGTGAAAGTAGAAAGAAAGTAAGTTTGTAAGTTTGGTATTTAGGTTCCCCTCAACTCAGTCATAGAAATACAATATGGAGAGTGATCTGGCTTAAAAGTAGACCGTGCAGTGGCTCATGCCAGTAATCCCAGCACTTTGGGAGATCAAGGCGGGTGGATCGCTTGAGCTCAGGAGTTTGACACTAGCCTGGGCAACATGATGAAACCCTGTCTCCACCAAAAATACAAAAAATTAGCCGGACATGGTGGCAACCTCGGGAGGCTGAGGTGGGAGGATCACTTGAGCCTGGGAAGTGGAGGCTGCAGTGAGCTGAGATCACGCCACTGCACTCCAGCCTGGGTGACAGAGTGAGACCTCATCTCAAAAAAAAAAAAAAAAAAAAAAGACTGTGCAGAAAAGGGCGTAGGGATTTGAGGTGTAAGCAAGCTCTGTGAGTCAACAGCTTGAAATGGCTGTCCCAAAGCAAATGCAGTCAGGTAGAAATCTGGAGTTCAGAAAAGATGGGGAGTAATTATTTCACTGTACCCCGGCTCAGTCGGATCCCATTTGAAATAATGCATCCTGGCTGGGCGCAGTGGCTCATGCCTGTAATCCCAGCACTTTGGGAGGCCGAGGCGGGTGGATCATCTGAGGTCAGGAGTTCAAGAACAGCCTGACCAACAAGGTGAAACCCCATCTCTACTAAAAATACAAAATTAGCCGGGCATTGTAGTGCATGCCTTTAATCCCAGCTACTCAGGAGGCTGAGGCAGGAGAATCGCTTGAACCTGGGAGGCAGAGGTTGCAATGAGCCGAGATCACGCCATTGCACTCCAGCCTGGGCGACAGAGTGAAACACCGTCTCAAAAAAGAAAAAAA
>NW_016808941.1:26786-31272 GCF_001698545.2 Rhinopithecus bieti | reverse complement strand
TCAAAAAAGAAAAAAAAAAAAAAAAGAGAAAGAAGGAAATAATGTATCTTATTTCAGGGCACCATAATTTTGTTCATGCGTACAAAAGCATAGACAATAGCAATAGAAAACCTCACTCATGCCCCCACTAACCCCCCTTAACAGTAAAATGCAGATATAACCGAGGTCTCCTATGTACTCCTTCCTGATCCCATTTGCCTCCTCCCTTTCCAGGGATAAACAGTCTACTGAATTAGGTATTTAACATTCCTATGTCTCTTATCACATTAGTTTTTTTTTTTTTTTTTGGAGACAGGGTCTTGCTCTGTCACCCAGGCTGGAATGCAGTGGTGCAATCATAGCTCACTGCAGCCCCAACCTCTTGGACTTAGTGATCCTCCTGCCTCAGCCTCCAGAGTATTTGGGACCACAAGCACATGCCACCATGCCTGGCTAATTTTTTTTGATTTTGATTTTGTAGAGACAGGGTCTCGCCATGTTGCCCAGGCTGGTCTTGAACTCCTGGCCTCAAGCAGTCCTCTTGCCTCAGCCTCCCGAAGTGCTGAGATTACAGGTGTGAGCAACAGCACCTGGCCACACATATGAGTTTTGTAAAAAAAACAAAATAAACAAGAAATTGTCTTACACATTTTTAAACTTTGTATAAATGACATCTTACATGTTGACACATATAGCTCAATTCCATTCATTTTCACTCTATGAACTTGCCACAATTTACCCATTCTCCTGATAGTGCCATTTTCTACTCTTATAAACAAAGCTGCAGTAGTGATAGCTAACATTAATGTGTGCCAGGCACTGTTATAAGGGTTTTCTGTTTATTAAATCGGTTTAATCGATAAGCATGTTTTCTTGTATGCACATTCAGGAATTCAGTGTGTATGTTTTATAAAGAGGATGTTAAACAAAAAAGAGGTGAGTGATGAGAATTACAGGAAGCAATGCTATAAGAAAAATCATAGAAGAAAGTGGGATAGTTTGGCTTTGAAAAGATAGAGGTGGCCAAGCTCACAGGATGAAGGAACAGAGTGAGAAGAGACCTCAGCAACCATCTAAAGACTGGTTTGATGTATGAAACTCCTCTTAACATCCCTGGTCGAATTACCTGAAGCTCTATTTATCCTGAGGTGATAATAGTTTCTATATAACTTCTAGTCATAGAACCCAATTCTGCCATCTAAAATGACATGGAATGAGTTTAACCCCACTTCTATAGAGTAACTGTTAAAACAACATAATTTCTACTCCCCAGTCCCCTTCTGTCCAAATCCTCTCAAAGTTAAATGTACCTAGTTCCTTCAATGAACATGACATGGTTCTCATGTATCCTCACCACCTTGACTATACACCAATTTGTCAAAGTTCTTCAATTGTGAGATCTAGAAATGAGCACAACTTTCTAAATGTGGTGTGACCACTGTGAGGTGGACTGTGATAAACACCTCCCTTGTTACGGACCCAGTAGTCCTGTTAATGAGGCCTAAAATCAGTTGCTTTTTTTTTCCTGTCACATCTTTGTGAATTCATACTGAGCTTATAGTCAAATTCAAGCCCTTAAATTTTTTTCATATGAGAACCATCACCTTTGCTCTGTAGTTGCTCTGTAGAAACCACAATAACATCTTTTTTCTGATTAGCAAAATAATATGTATCACTTTACAAAACTTTAAAATACTTGACTTTTAATAGTTGTGTATAATATTTCCTCATGGGGATAATGTATTTATTTAACCAGTCCCCTAATGTTAAATATTAAGATTGTTTTGAAAGAAATTGTTCACTATTATAAATCATGTTTTAGTAAATATCCTTGTATAGAAATATAATCTAAACTCTACCACGACTGACAAGGCCCTCCATCATCTGGCCCTTGACTACCCATCCCCTGACTGTAGCTTATGCTCAATACATTCTAGTCACACTGGCCTTTTTAGTTGTTCCTCAAGATACTAAGCTCATTCCTGCCCTGAGGTCTTGCATTTTCTGTTTCCCTTTCCTGAAATGTTCTTCTGATGCTTTTCCTGACTTGCTCTTCACTGTTTAGGCCTCAGCTTAGATATTTCCTTCTCAGAGAGAGCTCCGCAAGCACTCTTTAAACAAAATTTTATTTTAATGAGATGGGGTCTTGCTATGTTACCCAGCCTGGTCTTTAACTCCTGACCTTAAGCAATCCTCCCAAAGTGTTGGGATTACAGGCATCCGCCACCATGCCCAGCCTCCCCAAACACTCTTTTTTTAGTAGAGATGGGGTTTTGCCGTGTTGGCCAGGCTGGTCTTGAACTCCTGACCTCGTGATCCCCCCACCTCGGCCTCCCAAAGTGCTGGGATTACAGGCGTGAGCCACCGCGCCTGGTCCCAAGCACTCTTCTAAAGTGCTCTTTTCCCATCCCACATTCTCTATGACTTCACTATATTTTATTTTCTTTTCACTCATCACTATCTAAAATTATTTTATTTTCTGGTTACTGTGTCTCTCTCCCTACAAGAATACCAGTTTCATGAGGGCAAAGAATCTCACCTGTCTTGTTTCATGTCTTCTCAGCAGCTAGAAACAGTGCCTGGCACATAGGTGCCCAGAAAAATATTTGTTGAACGAATAAATATATTTACATACCAATGTCTGTTTCCTTAGTATAAATTCCTATGTGTATAATTACTGGGTCAAAGGATAGAAACATTTTAAAGGCTATTGATACGTATTTTCAAGTTGCTTTCCTGAAAGGTATAACAATTTATATTCCTAATAGCAATACAGAAATGCCCTTTTTTTTTTTTTTTTTTTTTTTTTTTTCAGACAGGGTCTCACTCTGTCACCCAGGCTGGAGTGCAGTGGCATGATCAGAGCTCACTATAGCCTCAACCTCCAGGGCTCAAGTGATCCTGTGGCCTCAGTCCCCACTGAGTAGCTGGGACTACAGGTGTGTGTCACCACGCCAGGCTAATCTTTTGTATTTCTAGCAGAGACAGGGTTTTGCCATGTTGCCCAGGCTGGTCTCAAATTACTAGGCTCAAGTAATCTGCCCACCTCAGCCTCCCAAAGTATTGGGATTACAGGTGTGCGCCATGGTGCCCAGCCAGAAGTGCCCTTCTTAATCACCCTTGCTAATGCTAGACATTATAATAACAAAAAATCTTTGCTGCTTTAAGACAGGATGAAAGATGGAGTTCTATGACATGTCCTGGTGATACTTCCCCAGGATGACAGTGATCCATTGATTGCTACAGCCTGGGTAAGGTCCTTTGGCCATTTACAAATTCATCTAAATGCTTCAAAAATGCTCTGTTACCTCGTCCATGTTTCTCTATTTTATCCAAGGGATACTATCACGAGAGCAGTATCTGAAGGGCTGTCATAAAGAATGATTAGGCTCTTATATAGCCAAGACCCATTGGGATGATGTATAGGACAGCACATTTCAGCTAAACAAGAAGGAACTTTCTAACAATTAGTGGAGTCCAATGGGTTGTCCTGTAAAACTGTGAGCTTCCCCCTATTAGAAGTCTTCAAGCAAGAAGAGGTTAAACACCTGGTAGTGGTATTATAGCACAGTCATGACATACATGACAGATGTAGTTGCATGAATGCCACGTACATGAGCTGTAACTTCATCCTATTCTGTCTCACACCAGGAAGCAGATTAGAATGTCAAAGACAGAATGTGACACTATCACAGGCATAACTACAAATGTATTTACTACATGTATACAGGGTGGTGTGTGTGTGTGTGTGTGTGTGTGTGTGTGTGTGTGTGTGTGTATCACAACTGCTGGCAACCCACCAGCATGTTCCAGCACCATAGTTGAGAAGTAATAGGGGGACTCTTTTTTTTTCCTTTTTCTTTTGTAGAGATGGGATCTAGCTATGTTGCCAAGACTGGTCTTGAACTCCTGGCATCAAGCAATCCTCCCACCTTGGCCTCTCAAAGTGCTGGGATGACAGGCATGAGCAACCACACCCGGCCAAGGGATTCTTTGTAGAGAGTGGAAAGTAGAGCTGAAAGACCTCTGTTCTCAACTTAAGCCAGTTGTTCTCAACTCTAGCTGCACATAAGAAATCTCTGGGCAGCTTTTCAAAAAGGCCATGTCCTACCTCAGACTAATTACATCAGAATATCTGGGGGTGGGGTCCCAGGCTCCATGTTTAAAAGCTCCCTTGGGGTTTCCAATGTGTGGCTAGACTTGAGAACTACTGTTTCAGAGTCCATAATTCCTCTAGCACTAAGCTCAGTGTTACACTGTACCTTACACTTCAGAAGGATAAGATCTGGTCAAAAAAAAAAAAAAAAAAAAAAAAAAAACAAAAACCAGGATTGGTAGGTGATGCTGTGGCAAAAACAAAAAACAAAGAATACCAGACTAGGAATTTGGAGACTCAGGCTCTAGTCTTATAGTTAATGCTTGGCATGACCTTGGACAAGTCACTTCATCCAAGTTAATCTCCATTCTTTTTTTTTTTTTAATTTTTAAATTTAGAGATGGGGGTCTC
>NW_016808941.1:15127-25241 GCF_001698545.2 Rhinopithecus bieti | reverse complement strand
AAAAAAAAAAAAAAAAAAAAAAAAAAAAAAGCATTGTTATTAAAACCATTTACACAACTTTGACTGTTACTTTGACTCAGGATATTAATCCTAGAAGGAACCTTATTCATAATCTATTCTAGACCAGGGGGTCCACAACCCCTAGGCTGGGGACCAGTACTGGTCAGTGGCCTGTTAGGAACTGAGCCACACAGCCGGAGGTGAGCTGCAGGCGAGTCTAAGTATTACAGCCTGGGCTCCGCCTCCTGTCAGATCAGTGGCAGCATTAGATTCTCATAGGAGTAAGAATCCTATTGTGAACTGTGCATGTTGCGCACTCCTTATGAGACTCTAACTAATGACTGATATCTGAGATGGAACAGTTTTATCCCCAAACCACCCCCACGACCAGTCTGTGGAAAAACTATCTTCCATGAAACCGGTCCCTGGTACCAAAAAGGTTGGGGACCGCTGTTCTAGACCCTGCATTGCATACATAAGGCATCTGAGGCCCAGGGAGACTGACTTGCTCAAGGTTACTCAATGAACCCGTGGCAAACTCAAGACCCATGTCTATCTGGCTTCTAGGTTACTACTTTTTCTATGATAGCACATGACTTACCCCCCAGCATCTCCTTAGTACATATAGGAAATGTGGCTGAGTAAGGAAGCCATTAACTCTGGACAAGTCATCATTTTGGTGCCTGCTTCAGTCTCCTTTTCAGTAATCTAGTGATAGTCCCAGCCAGCTTCAGCTGGGTTGAAGCAGTAATAATAAAGGTCCTCTGTGAAGCATCAAGGTCTAAAGGTAATACGTCTGCAAGCAGTCTGATCAAAGAGCAGTCATAGCATCCATGTACTTTCAGATTGCCAAAAGGTAACTTCAGAGAAACTAGATTTTATGCTAACTTGCTCCCTTTAAAGTCCAGTTATATTCACTTTCCAAATTATAAAATCAGGGGAAAAGCCTAGAAAAGAATAATTCCTCATTGTTTTAGACATAGGATTTATCACTAATAGCAAATATTATTTACTTGCAATATTTGCTATATACTTCTATGTTGCCCTTTTAAGCTTAGAGCAACAGTGCTATAATAAATATATGAAGCTTTCCTTGAGGACAAGTATACCTGTATTCACCTCACATTTGGAAATTCCTTTCCAGAGCTTTAGGCCCTCTCCTTTTTTTTTTTTTTTTTTTTTTTGAGACAGTCTTTCTCTGTCTCCCAGGCTGGAGTACAGTGGCGTGATCTCAGCTCACTGCCATATCCACCTCCTGGGTTCAAGCAGTTCTCCTGCCTCAGCCTCCCAAGTAGCTGGGATTACAGGCATGCGTCAGCACGCCCGGCTGATTTTTGTATTTTTAGTAGACATGGGGTTTCGCCATGTTGGCCAGGCTGGTCTTGAACTCCTGATCTCAGGTGATCTGCCTGCCTCGGCCTCCCGAACTGCTGGGATTACAGGTATGAGCCACGCCTGGCCTCTACCATTTTTCTGTGTGTACTTCTCAACTCTGCCTCCTATTACTTAGCTGACCTTTTAATCTACATTCAGTTCATGCTCTCTACTTCAAGTATAGTAAAACGTCCATAAATGTTTGTTGAGTAAATGAATGAAAGACAGACACTCTCTACCCCATTTTCTCTAAGTGTCCCAACTGTGTTCCACTACCATCTTCAAGTCTTAGGAATATGCTATTCATTGTGCCAGAAATGTCTCGCAGTTGCTCCCAAGACTGTATTTCCTTTTCTGTCTTACAACACAGCAATAGTCACCTCTTTTCATGGCATTTTCTTAAATTACACCTCCTTGGTTTGGCTTTATAGTCACTCTTAAAAACTCGCGCGGTGGCTCACGCCTGTAATCCCAACACTTTGGGAGGTCAAGGGCAGATCACCTGAGGTCAGGAGTTCGAGACCAGCCTGACCAACATGGAGAAACCCCGTCTCTACTAAAAATATAAAATTAGCCAGGTGTGGTGGCGGGCACCTGTAATCCCAGCTACTTGGGAGGCTGAGGCTGGAGAATCACTTGAACCCGGGAGGAGGAGGCTGCGGTGAGCCGAGATTGCACCATTGCACTTCAGCCTGGGCAATAAGAGCAAAACTCGGTCTCAAAAGAAAAAAACACAACAAACAAACCAAAAACTCCCCAGTCCATCTCCCTGAGATGAATATGCTACCATATTCTCTATGGTAGGCTTCTATTCCTTTACCTTGTATTCCCATTAGATTATAAACTCTCTGAAGCTAAGGATGAGTTCTTAGTTTCACCACGAGCACATGATATGTTGCATTCTTGATGATTCTGACTGACCAAATGATTTACTACCATGGCTGTCTATACCTTTATGACTTGCTTCATCCTGGTGGTGTAGGTTTATAAGGCTCAGTTCCCCAGGTGATGAGCTATAGGCTAATCAAATCAAATAACGTAGGAAGCCAGCTAAGGTAACTTGTGAACTGTTCTCTTTAAGTGGAATGTGGCTGCAGGGCACAGTTGGGGGCCAACTGTAATGCCTGGGAAGTTAATGTTTCAACATAAAACATCTAGGTTTGAGCAGGACTATCATTGTGTAAGCAAATAAAGCATGCCTAAGTCAGATTGTTCCTAACTAGCCTTAACTTAATGTGTTTGATCTTAATTATTAGCTTTTTCTGTAATTCCTTTTGTTCCTTAGTCTAGGGAGTGAAATCACTCTGTTAGGCAAAGATAAAGTACCCACTCAACTTCTGGTCTAAGGTTTTTACTGACATAACCATGATGTGGGGGAAGCAAACTGGACTTGGAGTCAGAATATTTGGTTTCTAATCCTGACTGTCACGTAGTTTTATGACCTTGGGCAAGGTTGTTTCCCTCCTGTGGGTCAGGGGTCCCTCTGGAAAATGCAAATAATGAATATCTCACTGGATTTTTTTTTTTTTTTTTTGAGACGGAGTCTCAATCTTGTTGCCCAGGCTGGAGTGCAATGGCATGATCTCAGCTCACCGGAACCTCCACCTCCCGGGTTCGAGCGATTCTCCTGTCTCAGCCTCCCAAGTAGCTGGGACTACAGGCATGTGCCATCACGCCCGGCTAATCTTGTATTTTAGTAGAGGCGAGGTTTCTTCCTGTTAGTCAGGCTGGTCTCAAACTCCCAACCTCAGGTGATCTGCCCGCCTTGGCCTCCCAAAGTGCTGGGATTACAGGTGTGAGCCACTGCACCTGGCCCTTCACTGGATTTTTTGTGGTGATTAAAAGTGGTAATATATATGAGAACGGTTTATAAACTGTAAAATGCTATAAAAACATGAAGANTTTTTTTTTTTTTTTTTGAGACGGAGTCTCAATCTTGTTGCCCAGGCTGGAGTGCAATGGCATGATCTCAGCTCACCGGAACCTCCACCTCCCGGGTTCGAGCGATTCTCCTGTCTCAGCCTCCCAAGTAGCTGGGACTACAGGCATGTGCCATCACGCCCGGCTAATCTTGTATTTTAGTAGAGGCGAGGTTTCTTCCTGTTAGTCAGGCTGGTCTCAAACTCCCAACCTCAGGTGATCTGCCCGCCTTGGCCTCCCAAAGTGCTGGGATTACAGGTGTGAGCCACTGCACCTGGCCCTTCACTGGATTTTTTGTGGTGATTAAAAGTGGTAATATATATGAGAACGGTTTATAAACTGTAAAATGCTATAAAAACATGAAGAATTGTTCTGATCATTTTGGTATCAGCTTCAATGAAATGGTATGGAATATTACCTATTCAAATTGATAAGAACCTGAAAACAAGAAGAAAGCCAACTTGTGCACTCAAGCAGCCCTCTATACTAGCCCCAGGTTCTACACAGAGATGGCCCAACAAGCCCCCCCTTTAGTGGAGTCAGTGCCTCTAAATGGTAGCTAAAGGGTATGGGGCCAACACATTCCTAGATTCAGAAAACTATCCCAGTGGCAGTGAATGAATACTAAGAATTAGAATCCCTGACAAAGTTGAAGAGCTAGGCCAGGCGCAGTGGCTCACACCTGTAATCCCAGCAATTTGAGAGACCGAGGCAAACAGATTGCTTGAGGCCAGGAGTTCGAGACCAGCCGGGCCAACATGGTGAAACCCTGTCTCTACTAAAAATACAAAATTAGCTGGGTGTGGTGGCGCATGTCTATGATCCCAGGTACTCAGGAGGCTGAGACACGAGAATCACTTGAACTTGGGAGGCGGAGGTTGCAGTGAGCTGAGAATGCACCACTGCACTCCAGCCTGGGTGACAGAGTGAGACTCTGACTGCAAAAACAACAACAACAACAAAACAAAACAAAAAAAGTTGAAGAGCTGGCTCCTACCCCTTGGATGTTCTTCCTGGACACCTTAACTAATTTTGTTGGCTTCCATTCCTCATCATCCCCCTCATCATCATCACCATCACCATCACCATCCTCATGCTCATTCACAGAATGCTCTGAACAATATTTTAGATCCTCGATGTCCATGCTTTGCTCCAGGAACTTTTCTTTAACACGAGAAGGTTTTGGCTAAGAAAAAAGGTTTGGAGTAGTTTAGTTATTTAATAAAAATTAAAAACTACATATGCATCATATCTTCCCAGTAACTGTTGCCAGCTATATTCTCAGAGCAAAGATTTCAGACTCTCTCAAATTCACCCCACTTGGCTTTACCAATCAGAAGAAATTCTGCTTTAGCCTTTGGCTTTGCAGAGTCTTTGAAGGCAGTGAAATTGGAGGCTGACCAATCTGAGGGAGGAAAGGGAAACTCACGATATGATGAGATAAGTATCTTTGGATGGACAGCTGAACATTATTGCTCTTTTCTCCTGTTCCTCCTCCTCAGCTGTGTTAAATAATGCCTGCCCGTGGCCCAAAGTCAGCTTTCTGAGGAGTGAGAGTGCCTACTTTCCTTAGGATTGAACTGTAGTTTTATCTGGGACTCCAAAGAAATGTGAGATACTAGAATTTGGGAATTTTAACTGTCAACCTCTTATAAAGGGCAATTTTAGCACACTTACCCCAAACCTACGCTGTGCAAAGGTATCACAGGCACTGATCATTTTACCTTAGGTGGGACATATTCAAAAGAAGAGTCTGGAGATAGAAGGGTATCCTTAGGAAGATGTTTCTGTCTGCTGGCTACCTGGAGGAGGGTCAGTTTCTATTTGAAAAGAAGAGACAAAGTATATAATGCAGGGCAGCTTCTGGGAGTGTTCATGACTAAAACAGATACCAGACCTAGGCTAGCTCAATGTTAAACCATAGTAAAGTGAGGCAGGATTATAGTAGAGTACGTTGACTCCCACTTTCCAATATCAACAATATTAGATTCAGAAAATGGCAAATTTAAAAACTTATGTTTATTCCACTTTGAAATGCACAGGTCACATGGAAACTAAATATAGACCTCATGAAATAGAGCCAAGTCACCACAATGGGGATTGGTCCAAAGAGCTGGCCTCAGTAGCAACAGGGTCTCTTAGGGCTTATCAAGTGGGTGGGAAACTATTACCTGCTTGATGATTTCATTCTCTCGGAGAAGCTGTTGATTTTGCTCACACACTTCTCGCATCTTCTCAAGTTCTTCATCCTATTTCCAGATAGTGCAGTGATATGTGGGGTTATTTTGGGCACTACATGTGGGTTACCAAACAACTCACATAGATGAAAACATACTGCTGCCAAGTTGCTGGCAGCAGATGGTTTTTGCACAGCAGGCATTGGCACCCAGAAAAATGTCTGATTCCCAGTTCCTAGGTGACCTGAATGCCACTTCTATTCCAGTGCTCCCCAGCAGCTCTGACCACACTCATAGGAACCACGGACTCTGCCTGACAAGCCTTCCTTATTCTTTTCCACTCCTTAGCTTCATATCCCTTATTCACATTGGGATGCTGATTAAGAAACCCGCAGAAACTTAGCTCTATTTTCTTGAAGTCTATAGATGCTTCTCTTTACCCTTCTTAACACAGACCAGGCAGTTTACTTGCCACTTTAATAAGCCTGACTGAACTACCTGGCACCTAAGACAACCAGATCCATGCATACAACCTTAACTAGTTTGCTTGTGTCTTAGATGGAAGGTGCCAAGGAAACCCTACAGACTGGTGGTTCAGGAAAAAGATTCTAAGTTAGACTAAAATAGTGCTACAACATGCTACTAAAGGAGGGTGTGGTGTTCCTAGCCTCTGGAAGATATTCAGACCCCAGGCATTTTACAAATATGTCAGATTTGAATGTCCCTAGGATTCTAAGTAACTACTGGATGATTTCATTTCCTCAGCTCTTTAGAGCTCAGGGTTGACGCCAAGAACCACAAGGCCTCAGAGTCTGGTATGGAGTATGTGCTGCCATTTTGGTACCAAAAATGAGGTTATTCCTATATGTGGCTACACTCTAAGTACCCCTAACCTGATCAAATAGGGCCTAAAGGCAATAGAGGCTACCATTATAAATCTTTTTTCCAGTAGGTAATTAACTATCTGCTGCCAGTACAAGGGTCTAAATGAGACAAGATTCTCAGTCAGTACTGTGAAACTCATCTCTGGAGACCTCTCCCTCTTGATCATACCTGACACTTCAGTGTGCTCAGCAGCTGCTGTTCCTTTTCGCTGACTGATTCCTCTAACTGCTTCTCTGCCATTTGGCTTTGCTGCAGCTGGCTGAGAAGGTACAGCACCTACAGAAAGACACGACCCAATGGGTAGTAACAAAGGTACCAAAGGGAAAAAGAAGTTTTGACTTAGTTCAAGCAGTGATCCAGGTGACTGCTCCCTTGTGATTTAGAAGTAAACTGTTCTCATTTGCTCTCATGGCATGAAGTAGTGAGTACAGCATGGATATTTCTCAGTGTAGTTTTTTTTTTCCTTTCTGTTGCCCAGGCTGGAGTGCAGTGGCATGATCATGGCTCACAGCAACATCTGCCTCATGGGTTCAAGTGATTCTCCCACTTCAGCCTTATGAGTAGCTGGGATCAGAGGTGCACACCATCACACTCAGCTAATTTTCTGTATTTTATTGTAGAGATGGGGTTTCACTCTCCTGGACTCAAGCAATCTGCCTGCATTGGCCTCCCAAAGTGCTGGGATTACAGGCATGAGCCACGACGCTGGGCCTGTTTCTCAGCATGTTAATATTCATATTTAAGTTGGAAACTAAGAGCCATTGTCACTGGTATATATAAAGTTAGACAAGTCACATCTCTGCTTCAGGTTTCTTCTTATTTGCAAAATTTAGAAAAGGCCACATAGATTTTGAAAGAAATTTTATATCCCCACTTTTTAAAAAAAAACTAACAATACAAGGCAATGATAGTTTCATAGTGTATCTTCTTGGCTTGCTAGAGTTTACCTTCTCTTGGTGCTGTTGCTCCATTCTGACCAGCTCAGCTTGTAACTCTGTCTCTATCTCAGCAAAATGATTTCGTTCCTCAAACAGCATCTTCTGCATGTCAGCACAGCTGGTCTTGCTGTGTTTCAGGCTGCTTTCAAGTTTGCTGACCTGTATTTTGGAGGAGACCAGCTGGAAGGAATAAAAGAAGATCAGTTTATTTGAAGAATGACCACCTTTCTTTCCCCCTTTCAATAGGCAGGATAATGTCAGCTTTCTTGAAAGGGTCTGAGAAAAATTCCTCCACGTCCAAGTCTATTCTTATTTTTTCATGTCACATGGATTCCAACATTGAATAGTAAATATACTATTGTTCTATTCCCAGGCCAAGAGTCCACATTTCTGCTGAGACATGTATATTGGGGCTAGAAGCCACTGCTAAGGCCATTTTATTTTTTGCTCTGCCTCAAGGTAAGAGTAAACCTAACCCGAACAGTATCTGACAATTACAAATTCTGATATTTAAGAAGTTCTTCCTTAATTTTTAAGCGAAATCCACAGGACACACCCTTATGGCCAATTATGTCCCATTTCAGAATGTCTATATTCACATGTTAGAACTCGTAGACTGAGACTGCAGATCTGGCTCTTCAGGCTACATGATATCCTACACTGGCCTAGTTTTACATTCACTACTAGCCCAGATGGTGAACATGATAAGTATCAGTGTTCACAAGACTGATCAAGATTTCCTTAGTAGAACAAATCTGCTAAGCTAACACAAAAATGTATAAAGGGTAGCATTGTTTAAACTTATAGGTTTGGAGTTTGTATGCTTGTCTTGAGTGAAAATGCTTCAATCACCAGAGGCAATCAATTTTCATTCCTCTGGTGACAATGTAAGGTGACATATCATTTTAAGGTCAGCAAAGATGGCTTTTCCTTAAAATGAATCTTTATATGTCAAAAGATGCTTAGGTTTTCCCTTTTCTAGACTGGATCTTAAATTTTGAATATACATCTCATAGGGGTTTTAAAAGTAGTACAGTATAACAGTTGATGTTTAGCCAGTGACCCACTATGGCATTTTGGTCTTTCCTAATAACAACAGCTAACATGCATTCAGCACTTGCTATAGGCCAGTCACGACGGGCATCAATTTGTGAGTCATATTATATTTTTGTAAGTGACTGGCCTGAACTTACTTACACCAACCTTTATCTACTAAACTCTCTAATGTTAGTGTTATTGGGGTTTCTACCATGAAAAGTGACAATAACACTATGACAATATTTCAAGGCTAACATCTCATTTCAATCTACACAGCCAGCCCCCTAACTGCTGGTTAGAGTGATGTTTACCTCTCCAATCAAGTATTTCAGGGCACACTTGGCTTCCAGAATGGTGGCAATATTCTCCCAGCGTTGTTTTGGCCTGTCTTCACTTTCCGCATCCAGCAGCTTCTGCTGTAGGTCAGCAATCTGAGCACTCCTTCAGGGAAAGAAACAGTGAGCCTTACTGCAAGTAGCCTGAACATCAAGGAGAAGGGGGAAGAGCTCTAAGGAGAAACTTCAAATAATTTTATGGATGGAGCTATCAGGTAAATATCATTTAAATAATGTTTGAGTCATCTGGTTAGGATTTTACACAGTATCGCAAATCCTGTAACAAAGGACTCTAGTGGCTCCAGTGGCGCAATCGGTTAGCGCGCGGTACTTATAAGACAAAGGACTCTAAGAGACTATCTAAATGGTTTTATTCTATTAAATACTGGTTGAAATAAATGGGTCATAAAGTGGGACTTGGAAAGACTTATCACAGTAAGGCTTTTGTTGTAATGGATTGAGTAAAATATGTTAGTTTGTCTTGGGGCCATATAAGCTCAGACTGTGACATGGTGGTCCACCCATGCAAGGATAAGATTCAGGATGGAGACCTGAAGGAAAAATCTCAAAAGAACAAACAGGTAGATATGCTCTTTACTACAATCGAGTACCAAAATGATACCCAGGGCTGGCATTGTGAGAGGTTATCTTGATGTGCCTGCCACAAGACCGAGAAGTTTCTAAGAAGACTAGATATTTTGACCCTGGTTATAGCTTCCGGGTACTTTCTGATCAAGTATGTCCTAGACCAAAGTCTCCACAGTATTTCAGTTTCACTAATAGCTTTCTTCTCAAATTTCTTCTGTGTCTAGTAAGAAAGAGCATACCAGCATACTTATGCAGTGATAAGTTTGGTACTATAAGGAAGATGGGTACGAAAATAATCTAAGACTGTAGTTCTCAAATTTTGGGGTCTCAGGACCCCTTTACACTCTTAAAAATTATTGAAGTCATCTAGGACATTCTGTTCACATGTGTTATACCCATAGAGATTTATAGTATTAGAAAGTACAACTGAAAAAAATTTTAGCTGGGCGCAGTGGCTCACGCCTGTAATCCCGGCACTTTGGGAGGCTGGGGTGGGTGGATCACCTGAGGTCAAGAGTTCGAGACCAGCCTGGCCAACCTGGTGAAGCCCCAGCTCTACTAAAAATACAAAAATTAGCCGGGCATGGTGGTGGGTGCCTGTAATCCTAGCTACTTGGGAGGCTGAGGCAGGAAAATCACTTGAACCCAGGAGGTGGAGGTTGCAGTGAGCTGAGATCGTGCCATTGCACTCCAGCCTGGGAGACAGAGCAAGACTCCATCTCAAAAAAAACAATTATTAATTCACTTAAAAATCATAAACTTGGCCGGGCGCGGTGGCTCAAGCCTGTAATCCCAGCACTTTGGGAGGCCGAGACGGGCGGATCACGAGGTCAGGAGATCGAGACCATCCTGGCTAACA
>NW_016808941.1:11590-14629 GCF_001698545.2 Rhinopithecus bieti | reverse complement strand
GGAAAAAAAAAAAAAAAAAAAACAAAAAAACATAAACTTATGCCGGGCCAGGTACTTCATGCCTGCAATCCCAGCACTTCGGGAGGCCCAGGCGGGCAGATCATGAGGTCAGGAGATCGAGACCATCCTGGCCAACATGGTGAAACCCTGTCTCTACTACAAACACAAAAATTAGCTGGGGGTGGTGGTGCATGCCTGTAATTCCAGCTACTTGGGAGTCTGAGACAGGAGAATTGCTTGAACCAGCAAGTTGGAGGTTGCAGTGAGCTGAGATTGTGCCACTGCACTCCAGCTGGTGACAGAGCAAGACTCCGTCTTAAAAAAAAAGAAAAAAAGAAAAAAAAAATCATAAACCTATTGGCTGGGCACGGTGGCTCACTCCTGTAATCCCAGCACTTTGGGAGGCTGAGGCAGGTGGATTCCCTGAGGTCAGGAGTTCGAGACCAGCCTGGCCAACATGGTGAAACCCTGTCTCTACTAAAAATACAAAAAATTAGCTGGGCATGGTGGTGGGTGCCTGTAATCCCAGCTACTTGGGAGGCTGAGGCAGGAGAATCGCTTGAACCCAAGAGGTGGAGGTTGCAGTGAGCCGAGATCGCGTCATTGCACTCTGCCTGGGTGACAGAGCGAGACTCTGTCAAAAAACATAAAAAACAAAAACAAAAACATAAACCTATTATACATTACATATTTTCTGAAAAGTAGCATTTTCTGAGATAATAAATAGTAAGAAAAGGGATTATTTTACATTTTTGCAAATCTCTATAATGTCTGGCTTAGTTGAAGACAGCTGGATTCTTATGTCTCACTCTGTATGCAATCTTTTGTGACATGTTGTTCTAGTTGATGTAAATGAAGACAATCTGGCTTCACATGAATATGCAGATGGGAAAAGGAGTATTTTAATAGCCTTTTCAGATAACTGCAAATAGTCTTCTTTGAGACTACACTAAAACTCAACAAGCGGTACCTCCTTAAGAGTTAGTTGCAATGTTGAATCTGAAACTTATTAATAAACCTTTTTGTATTCTCTCATATTAAAATTCATCAGTCTATCTTGCAATCTGAATGGCTCATTTACCAATACATGATTCTATAAAATGCCATTTGGACAATATTAGTCCAGAGTCATGCAGATCTTCCAAATGTTAACACATTTCATTCTATAATATATATTTTTAAAAATCACACTTGTTAATATCACTACTGGTCTTATCAGAAAAGTTATGAAAAACTGTCAAGTTCACAGTGGCAGATACAAGTTTTCCAAATCCAAATTTTGTTTGAAAGCTCACATTTTGTCTTAGGTAACACTGTCAGCTGTTTTCCTTAAAGCAACAGGCTCGCTCTGTTCTTTTTGAGAAAATGTCTGCCAAGTAACCAAGTCTTAATAACCACAGTTTGTCTGTCAGTTGTTCATTGAAGTAAAAATGATGTCCCATGAAAAAAGAGGCCTATTGAGCTCACACCTCAAACAATTGCACACAGTGCTTTTCTTGAGACGACCATATTCAGCATGCAGCAGAAGTGCTTTCTGTGTTCTCCCTGTTTCGTCACACAGGCTGTAACACAGACATGAACTCTAGGGTCTAGATTTAGTAAAATGAACAACTTTCACTGCTTTCGCAATACCACTCTTAATTAAGACTGGCCTGGTTTTTTAAAACCTGAGAGTATGTAGTGGTGAAGCATACAATAACTACTAGTTCAGGTTGGTGCCACTGCTTTCATTCAGCCCAGGGTGTCAGCACTTTAGCCCACTATGGCGTTTGCATTTTCAGTGCAAATGCCAATGTATCAAAAAAGGCAAATAAGGCCTTAATATTATTATGAAAATAGTTTTGATCACTTGGACTCCCTGAAAGGGCCTTGGAGCTCCCCAGGAATCTGCGGACCACACTTTGACAACCCTGGTCTAATGTAGAGTCCTTTCCTTCAACAAGCTTACAGTCTGTCTTTAGAATGACAAAATTAATAAACATAAAACAATAAACACAAAGATAACATGTCAGCAGTATGTCATAATTGAGTATCATAAGTTCTGAAAGAGTTTAGAGAGGAAGGAAGATTAGTGAGGGATTAAAAAGTCAGGGAAGGCTTCTGGAAGAGGTGGGGCACAATACTTCAGAGTTGTCACCTATCATTGGCCCTTTCCTGTCTTCTCTGACAATTCATGTCCCTTATCTATTCCAAAATTTAGTTTAAGTCTCATCAGTTCTAAAAAATTTCTCCTAACTAAACTCACTTCTAATTCCTTCTACTTGGCACCTTACGCATATGGTATGCAGGTAAATTTTTAACAACTAGCACTTACAAAACCAGCCCTTGGCTGGGCACAATGGCTCATGCCTGTAATCCTGGAACTTTGGGAGGCCGAGGCAGGCCGATCACTTGAGGCCAGGAGTTCGAGACCACCCTGGCCAACATGGTGAAACCCTGTCTCTACTAAAAATACAAAAATTAGCCAGGCATGGTGCCACATGCCTGTAATTCCAGCTACTTGGGAGGCTGAAGCAGGAGAATCACCTGAACCCGGGAGGCAGAGGCTGCAGTGAGCCAAGATCGTGCCACTGCGCTCCAGCCTGGGCAACAGAGTGAGACTGTCTCAAAACAAACAAACATAAAACAAAAACAAACAAAAACCCCAGCCCTGATTTGTAACTTTTGTCAGTTTCTGTGGTGTAAATATTCTCACCGTAATCAATTGTAAACTAACAATGGTTTACAACATTCTTGAAATTTTAACAAATGATTCCAGGACACCACTGTGAGTAATGATACTATTTCCACCTGAGAGCAAGGGCAAAGTCATCTGTTTTTTCTGTATATCCCAACTGCATCCAGTGTAGCACAAAGCAGGAACTCGAAGGTTGAGTGATTTATAGATGTATCCCAAGATAAAGTTAGTATGTATTACTAAAACCAGATTAAATGATCCCAAGGTCTTCTGGACAATAAAAATCTATTATCCTAAAACACGATAAAATCTCTGTCAAGGTTCTGTTCCTTCTAGATTTCTTTTCTTTTTTTTTTTTTTTT
>NW_016808941.1:6543-7376 GCF_001698545.2 Rhinopithecus bieti | reverse complement strand
AAAAAAAAAACACCTTAAAAATGAAGGCACAAATAGGTTAACATTAAATACACCATGACAAAAAAAAAAAAAGAACATGCTAACATTAATAAAAAGAAAGTTGGAGGGGCTACAGTAATATCATACAAAGTAGATATTAGAACAAAGAATATTACCAAGAATAAAGAAGTCCATTTCATAATAATACAGGGGTCAATTAATTCTAAATGTAGAACTCCAAGGAAAAACTCCATAATTATATTTGGAGATTTCAATACCTGTTTCCCAATAATTGATAAGACGAGTATGCAGAAAATCAGCAAGGATACAATAGACGTTAACAGCACAATCAATTAAATCAACATGATTGACATTTATAGACACTCCATCCAACAACAGCAGAATACCCATTCTTCTCAAGTACACGTAGAACATTTACTAAGATTGATCATACTCTGGACCATAAAATAAGTCTCAATAAGTTCAAAAGGATTCAAGTCATATGAAGTATTCTCTGACCATATTAAAATTAAATTGGAAATCAATAACAAAAGACATTTGGAAAATTCACAAACATTTGGAAACTAAATAACACTTCTAAATAACCCACGGGTCAAAGAAAAAAAATCAATAAGAAAATTAGAATGTATTTTGAATTGAATGAAAATGAAAACATAACATTATGAAAATTTGTGGGATATTATTAAAGGAGTACTTAACGGGAAACTTATGGCACGGAATGCCTATATTAGAAAAGAAATAAATCAATGACCTTAGTTTCTTCCTTAAGTAAAAAAAGATGACCAAAATAAATCCAAAGTATGCAGAAGTAAAAAAAAAAAAAAGCCTTGGGA
>NW_016808941.1:0-2983 GCF_001698545.2 Rhinopithecus bieti | reverse complement strand
AAGATCACTTGAGATTGGGAGGTCAAGGCTACAGTGAGCCATGATCGCACCACTGCACTCCAGCCTGGGTGACAGAGAAAGATCCTGTCTCAAAAAAATTTTAAAACAGAAATATTTGGCTGGCTGGGTGCAGTGGCTCATGCCTGTAATCCCAGCACTTTGGGAGACCAAGGCAGGTGGATTACGTGAGGTCAGGAGTTCAAGACCAGCCTGGCCAACATGACAAAACCCCGTCTCTACTAAAAGTACAAAAATTAGCCAGGCCCGGTGGCATGCGCCTGTAGTCCCAGATACTCGGGAGGCTGAGGTGGAAGAATTGCTTGAACCGGGGAGGCGGAGGTTGCAGTGAGCTGAGATTGCGCCACTGCACTCCACTTGGGTGATAGAGCGAGGCTTCGTCTCAAAAAGAAAAGGAAATATTTGTCAAACCCATGGTCACTAAGATTTCCCCCTAAGTTTTCTTCTAGAAGTTGTATATTTTTAAGCTTTTTGGTATTGGCGTAAAAATAGACATATAGATCAATGAAACAATCTGAAACAGATGTATAGATATTTGATTTTTGACAAAGGTGTCCAGTCAAAATGAATCACAGACCTAAACGTAAAGCTTAAAATATACAACTTCCTAGAAGAAAACTTAGGGGAAATCTTAGTGACCATGGGTTTGACAAATATTTCCTTTTCTTTTGAGACGAAGCCTCGCTCTATCACCCAAGTGGAGTGCAGTGGCGCAATCTCAGCTCACTGCAACCTCCGCCTCCCCGGTTCAAGCAATTCTTCCACCTCAGCCTCCCGAGTATCTGGGACTACAGGCGCATGCCACCGGGCCTGGCTAATTTTGTACTTTTAGTAGAGACGGGGTTTTGTCATGTTGGCCAGGCTGGTCTTGAACTCCTGACCTCACGTAATCCACCTGCCTTGGTCTCCCAAAGTGCTGGGATTACAGGCATGAGCCACTGCACCCAGCCAGCCAAATATTTCTGTTTTAAAATTTTTTTGAGACAGGATCTTTCTCTGTCACCCAGGCTGGAGTGCAGTGGTGCGATCATGGCTCACTGTAGCCTTGACCTCCCAATCTCAAGTGATCTTCCCACCTCAGTCTCCCCGGTAGCTGGGACTAAAGGTGTGCACCACCATGTCTGGTTAATTTTTAAAATTTTTGTTTTGTAGAGACAGGATCTCACTTTGTTCCCCAGGCTGGTCTTGAACTCCTGGCCTCAAGCAATTCTCCTGCCTCAGCCTCCCAAAGTGCTGAGATTATAGGCGTAAGCCACTACACCCAGCCAAGATTTTTTAAGTAAGATATGAAAACTGTTTAAGTATAAAAGAAAAAAAAATCAATAAATTGGATGGCATTAACATAATAAAGGTTTGCTCTTCAAAAGACACTGTTACAAATTGAAAAGGGCAAGCCACAGCCAGGGAGAAAATATTTGTAAAACACAGAAGTCCTCTGTTAAATATATTTAGAATATATAAAGAATTTTAATTCAATAATAAGAAAAAGATAAACAACCCAATTTAAAAATGGGGACAGATTTGAATAGATATTTCACAAAAGAAAACATACATATCGCAAATAAGCACATGAAAGGATGTCCAACATCATTAGTCATTACAGAAATGAAAATTAGAATGACAATGAGGTTCCACTACCCACACACACAGAATAGCTAAAATTCAAAAGACTGACCATACTAAGTATTGGTAAGAATGTGTAGCAACTAGAACCCTTATACATTGCTAGCAGGAATGTAAAATGGTACAACTGCTTTGGAAAACAGTTTGGCAGCCACTTAAAAGTTAAAACATACACCAACCATACACGAAAGCCATTTTACTCCTAGCTATCTACTCAAAAGAAATAAAAAAAATCCACACAGACTTGTGCGCAAATGTTCAGTGCAATATTTGTAAGAGCCAAAAACTGGAAACACCCAAGTGTCCATCAACAGGTGAATATAAAAACAAATTATGGTATAGCCGTACAATGAATAGGATGCCACTCAGCAATAAAAAAGAAAGAAGTTGTATATGATATATGCAACCACATGGATGAATCTCAAAATAATTGTGCTGAATAAAAACCAGAAAAAAACACATACTGTATGATTCCAGAAGAAAACAAATCCATAGTGACAGAAAGCAGATTAATGGTTGCCTGGAACCATTGTGGGGATATAAAGAAATATATATGAAATGGGGAGTAGAGGGGTAGACCAGGGAGGAGAAGGAGAGATTATAGAGGGATACAAAGAAAGTTTAGGCAATGAAGCACACTGTCATTATCTTGACTGTGGTGATGATTTCATGGGTGTATACATGTGTCCAAACTCATCAAACTGTATACTTTTTTTTTCTTTTTGAGACAGAGTTTCACTCTGTCACCGAGTTTGGAGCGCAATGGTGCAATCTGGCTTACTGCAACGTCCGCCTTCTGGGTTCAGAGGAGTCTCCTTCCTCAGCCTCCCAAGTAGCTGGGATTACAGGCACCTGTCACCATAGCCAGCTAATTTTTGTATTTTTAGTAGAGATGAGGTTTCACCATGTTGGTCAGGCTGGTCTCAAACTCCTGACTGCAGGTGATCTGCCCACCTCGGCCTCCCAATGTGCTGGGATCATAGCTGTGAGCCACCATGCCTGGCCAAATTGTGAACTTTAAATATGTACAATTTATAATATGTCAATTCTATTTCAATGAAGCTGTTTAAAAAAGTAACTGAACCTCAACAGGGGCAAGGATAGAAAGAGTTCTATACTCCTGGTCTTTAACAACAGTTCAAAGACATTGCTATCTTTAGGAAATAAGGCTTTCAAGTAGAACTTTAGATTTTGCAGTGTTTACTTCTAAAAAAAGAAAACAAAAAGCTATTTCTCCTTTTCTCCTGTTCCCAGCGTCCACAAGAGAAATGGCAGTTCAAGTTGTTCATACCTTCACTCGAGCTGCAGTGCCTTCCATTCCACGGTTCTGAGTCTCTTTCCG
>NW_016808940.1:0-1297 GCF_001698545.2 Rhinopithecus bieti | reverse complement strand
ATCGCCTTTCGGGAGCAATTCGTCCGGGGACTGGGGTTCCCCGGCACCGGCAGCAGCAACGGCGGCAGCCATGACTGAGTGCTGATTTTTGAAGTTTTGTTTTGTTTTTCCAAGACAGAGTTTCGCTCTTATGCCCAGACTGGAGTGAAGTGGTGCAATCTTGGCTCACTGCAACTTCCGCCCCCCAGGTTCAAGTGATTCTCCTGCCTCAGCCTCCCAAATAGCTGGGATTACAGGTGCCCGCCACCACACCTGGCTAATGTTTGTATTTTTAGTAGAGATAGCATTTTGCCATGTTGGCCAGGCTGCTCTTGAACTCCTGACCTCAGGCGATCCACCCACCTGGCCTCCCAATTAAGTATATTCTTTTGAGGAGTGTTGAATTTTGTTCTTGCAAGCAGCTAAGGTACTTGGCATCGGTTTGATCCTTGAAAGGCCTATTTTGCCTGTGGTGGGGGCCAGAGCTAAAGTTATTCTTTCCTTTAGGACTAAGTTAGACCCATTACTAAACTGTGACCTTTTTGGCGTCTTTAGTGAATGCTTTGTGCATGTAGCATGGTGTCTTCATTCCAGCTAGTGAGAATTTCAAAAATCTTTTGGCCTATGCAGTCTTTGGGAATGTTCAGTTTATAGTTCCCTGGATTGTTATTTCTTTGGAAAGAACATTGAGTTTCACCCATCCACATGCAAACTGGTATTTAGCCAAAGAGTCAAAGGAACCATTTTACACAAATCTCCAGAGCTCGCTCTTTCCATAGCTCCCATCTTTTCATCTGTCTGCCCTGCAAATTCAAACTGCCCAGGCCTTCCAGAACTTCTGATGTCTGTCTTTTCAGTCAGTGAGAACAGCAGGCTTGGTTTGGTTTCCACTTCCCTATGCTGTAGTCTGAAAATTGCCTCAGGACAGCTTGTACTAGTGTAGGGCTCATTTTCTGTTTGTTTTCGTTCTTTCAGAAAGCAGAGTTCTGTACTACTTGTGCTCTAAAGCTTGAAAACAATTGTTTAATGTATTTTGTCTTGTTTTCTAATTATTAGTGACAGGAGAGAAAATCAAAACCCAGTTAACTTGCTCATGACCGGAGGTGGACATGCCCATATATAAATTTTTAAAGTTGTCCCTTGGGTTCATTGTGCCGCACTTTAAATAGAATCACCCTACTTAACTAAACACTGATTAAATCTCTGATGGTTAAAAAGCATCGTGTGTTTGTATTTACAGAACTCTATTATAATGTTTTGTTGTCCTTTTAATTAGGGGAGAATTTTTATTGTCTTTCATGCTGGCATAACTTTTCTT
>NW_016808939.1:2702755-2714292 GCF_001698545.2 Rhinopithecus bieti | reverse complement strand
AAAAAACCAGAACTGCAGAATGGATAAGAACTCACCAACCAACTATCTGCTGCCTTCAAGACACTCACCTAACACATAAGGACTCGTGTAAACTTAAAGTAAAGGCGTGGAAAAGGCATTTCATGCAAATAGGCACCAAAAGCGAGCAGGGGTAGCTATTCTTATGTCAGACAAAATGAACTTTAAAGCAACTGCAGTTAAAAAAGACCAAGAGGGACATTATATAGTGATAAAAGGCCTTGTCCTACAGGAAAACATCACAGTCCTAAAACATAATATGCATCTAACACTGGAGCTCCCAAATTTATAAAACATTTACTAATAGATCTAAGAAATGAGATAGAAAGCAACAGTGGGAGACTTTGCAACTATTACTCCCAGAAAGTAATAGTGGGAGACTTCAGTACTCCACTGACATCACTAGACAGTTCATCAAGACAGAAAGTCAACAAAGAAACAATGGATTTAAACTATACCTTGGAACAAATGGGCTTAATAGATATGTACAGAACATTTCATCCAATAATCGGAGACACTTTCCATTCAGCAGCGTGTGGAATTTTTTCCAAGATAGACCATGTGATAGGCCACAAAACGAGCCTTAATAAATTCAAGAAAATTGAAATTATATCAAGCGCTCTCTTAGACCACAGTGGAATAAAATTGTAAGTCAACTCCTAAAGGGAAACCTACAAAACCATGGAAATATGTGGAAATTAAATAACCTGCTTTTGAGTCAAAATGAAATCAAGATGGAAATTTAAAATTCTTCAAACTGAATGACAGTAATAACACAACCTATCAAAACCTCTGGGATACAGCAAAGGCGGTGCTAAGAGGAAAGTTCATAGCCCTAAGTGCCTAACAGAGCATAGCAGACATTCTAAGGTCACACCTCAAGGAACTAGAGAAATAAGAACAAACCAAACCCAAACCCAAACCCAGCAGAAGAAAGGAAATAACCAAGATCAGAGCAGAACTAAATAAAATTAAAACAACAACAACAACAAAAAAATACAAAAAATGAATGAAACAAAAGCTGGTTCTTTGAAAAGATAAATAAAATTGATAGACCATTAGGAAGATTAACCAAGAAAAGAGGAGAGAAAATCCCAATAAATAACCTCAATAAGAAATGAAACAGGAGATATTACAACTGACAGCACAGAAATACAAAAGATCATTCAAGGCTACTGTGAACACCTTTACCCACATAAACTAGAAAACCTAGAAGAGATGGATAAACTCCTAGAAAATACAAACCTCCTAGCTTAAATCAGGAAGAATTAGATACCCTGAACAGACCAATAACAAGCAGTGAGATTAAAATGGTAATTAAAAATTATCAACAAAAAAGTTCAGGACCAGACAGATTCATGGCAGAATTCTACCAGACATTCAAAGAAGAATTGGTACCAATCCTTTTGACACTATTCCACAAGATAGAGAAAGAGAGAACTCTCCCTAATTCATTCTATGAAGCCAGCTTCACCCTAATACCAAAACCAGAAGAGAACATAACCAAAAAAGAAAACTACAGACTGATATCCCTGATTAACATAAATGCTAAAATCCTTAGCAAAATACTAGCTAACCAAATCCAACAACGTATCAAAAAGACAATCTACCATGATCAAGTGGGTCTCATACCAGGTATACAGGGATGGTTTAATATATGCAAGTCAATAAATGTGATACACCACATAAACAGAATTAAAAACAAACATCAAATGATTATCTCAATCGATGTGGGAAAAACATTCTACAAAATCCAGCATCGTTTATGATTAAAACTCTCAGCAAAATCAGCATACAAGGGACAATACCTCAATGTAATGAAAGCCAGCTGTGATAAACCCACAGCCAACATAATACTGAATGGGGAAAAGTTGAAAGCATTCCTTCTGAGAACTGGAACAAGACAAGGGTGCCCACTCTCATCACTCTTCTTCGACATAGTACAGGAAATCCTAGCCAGAGCAATCAGACAAGAGAAAGAAATAAAGGGTATCCAAATCGTTAAAGAAGAAGTCAAACTGTCACTGTTTGCTGAAGATATGATTGTTTACTTCAAAAACCCTAAAGATTCCTCCAGAGGGCTCCTAGAACTGATAAAAGAATTCAGCTAAGTTTCTGGATACTTAGATTAACATACACAAATCAGTAGCTCTTCTATACACCAACAGCGACCAAGTGGAGAATCAAATCAAGAACTCAACCCCTTTTACAATAACTGCAAAAAAATTTAAGTACTCTGGAATATACCTAACCAAGGAGGCTAAAGACCTTTAAAAGGAAAAGTACAAAACACTGCTGAAAGAAATCATAGATGACACAAACAAATGGAAACACATCCCATACTCATGGAAGGGTAGAATCAATATTGTGAAAATGACCAACCATACTGCCAAAAGCAATCCACAAATATAATGCAATCCCCATCAAAATACCACCATCATTCTTCACAGAATTAGCAAAAACAATTCTAAAATTCTTATGAAACCAAAAAATTGTCCATATAGCCAAAGCAAGACTAAATGAAAAGAGCAAATCTGGAGGCATCACGCTACCTGATTTCAAACTATACCATAAGGCCATAGTCACCAAAACAGCATGGTACTGGTATAAAAACAGGCACATAGACCAATGGAACAGAATAGAGAACCCAGAAATAAACCCAAATACTTAACAGCCAACTGATCTTCGACAAAGCACACAAAAACCAAGTGGGGGAAGGGATACCCTTTTCAACAAATGGTGCTGGGATAATTGGCTAGCCACATGTAGGAGAGTGAAACTGGATCCTCATCTCTCACCTTATGCACAAATCAACTCAAGATGGATTAAGGACTTAAATATAAGACCTGAAACTATAAAAATTCTAGAAGATAACATTGGAAAAACTCTTCTAGACATTGGCTTAGGTAAGGATTTCATGACCAAGAACCCAAAAACAAATGCAGTAAAAACAAAGATAAATAGCTGGGACTTAAACTAAAGAGCTTTTGCGTGGCAAAACAATCAGCAGAGTAAACAGACAACCCACAGAGTGGGAGAAAATCTTCACAATGTATACATCTGCCAAATGACTAATATCCAGAATCTGCAATGAACTCAAATCATTAAGATAAAAACAAACAATCCCATCAAAAAGTGGGCTAAGGACATGAATAGACAGTTTTCAAAAGGAGATATACAAATGGCCAACAAACATATGAAAAAACGCTCAACATCACTAATGATCAGGGAAATGCAAATCAAAACCACAATGTGATACCACCTTACTCCTGCAAGAATGGCCATAATCAAAAAATCAAAAAACAGTAGGTGTTAGCATGGCTGTGGTGATCAGGGAACACTTCTACACTGCTGGTGGGAATGTAAACTAGTACAACCACTATGGAAAACAGTGTGGAGATTCCTTAAAGAACTAAAAATAGAATTACCATCTGATCCGGCAATCCCACTACTGAGTATCTACCCAGAGGAAAAAATGTCATTATATGAAAAAGATACTTGCACGAACATTTATAGCAGCATAATTCACAATTGCGAAATCATGGAACCAACCCAAATGCTTGTCAATCAATGAGTGGATGAAGAAACTGTGATATATATGTACGGTGGAATACTGCTCAGCCATAAAAAGGAATGAATTAACAGCATTCACAGCGACCTGGATGAGACTGTTATTCTAAATGAAGTAACTCGGGAATGGAAAATTAAACATCATATGTTCTCACTGATATGTGGGAGCTAAGCCATGAGGATGCAAGGGCATAAGAATGACACAATGGACTTAGGGGACTTGGGGGGAAGGGTGGGAGGGGGTGAGGAATAAAAGATTACAAATAGGGTGCAGTGTATACTGCTCGGGTGATGGAGGGGGGTGAGGAATAAAAGATTACAAATAGGGTGCAGTGTATACTGCTTGGGTGATGGCTGCACCAAAATCTCACAAATCACCACTAAAGAACTTACTCATGTAATCAACCACCACCTGTACCCCAGTAACCAATGGGGAAAAAGAAAAGAAAAGAAAAGAAACACCGAGGACATAGGAACATACGGAATTGCACCGTGAGTAATCAGCAAACTCCAGGGTGCAGAACACTCTACTGGCCTAAACAGTCTGCTTTCATCGATAGATAAATTGTAAGAAAAAGAAAGTGATGGGAAGGAATTTTCAGACTAAAAGAGACTTTAGAAACTTACTAAATTTCAAAATAGGTAAACCAAACTGTACATTCAAAGTGATTAAAATGGGAAATATTATGTTGTATATCTTATCCCAATTTAAAAAAAAACATGACAGGGGCACGACTAAATTATAGATCTGTGGGGCATGTAGAGGGACTTCTGAGGTGTCTGGCGAAGTTTTATTTCTTGACCTGGATGATAATTTCAAGATTGTTAGCCTTATAATAAATCGCTAAGGTATATATTTGTTTTATGTGGTTTTCTGTATCTGTGTTTTAAAGTAATTTTTAAAAGCAGATTGAAAGCTCCATGTGCATAGTTGGGATTGCTGGCAGTGGTCTTCGCTGTGGGATGGTGTATGTGAACAGACTTTTTACCTGGTGGAACCCCCAATATCAGTTTCTTTAGCTCATCAGTTCTCAAATGTTTTGGTCGCAGGACGCTTTTATGTGCTTAAAAAATGACTAAGGACCACAGAGAACTTTTGTTTATGTGGATTACATTTGTCAGTATTTACTATAATAGAAATTAAAACTGAATTTAAAATATTTATTCATCAAAATACAAGAGTAAACCCGTTATATGCTAACATAGATAATGTATTTTTTAATGAAAAATGACTCTATTTTTTAAAGTAAAATATTGGAAGAGTGACATTACTTTACATTTTTGTGAATCATTTTAATGTCAGCTTAATAAAAGACAGTTGGATCCACATCTGTTTCTGCTTTCAGTATCTTACAGTATCACACATGGTGCAGCATTTGAAAACTCCACTCTGAACTTTTGAGAGAATTAGAGTAAAACAGGCAAATAACATTGTAGAATTATTTTGCAAATAGATTTGACCTTGCTTACGCTCTGAGAGGAGGGAATCTTAGGAGTTCCTGGACCACACTTTGAGAACCATTGTTATAGCTGTTTTTCTCTCAAGCTGGTCAGATTCTCTAGAGAAGACTCTCCTGTCTGGAAAGCTGACTGTCAACATTTCTGACCATCAGTCTTCTAACTAGCAGCGTTCTGGAACCCAAAGAGGGAAGAAAGCTGTAAAGTTTGATTTTGTTCTTCAGTTGTCAGCATGGTTGTCTGTAATAAACTATTCCTGGTATCTCTCAGCTAAGGAAGCTTATATTTTAAGGTTCCGTCTCCCATGCAAGGTATAGGAGAGGATGAGAGAAGTCTAATTGCTATTTTAAGCACTGCCCTCCTGTCGACTTGCAGAAGTACCAAAATCAACTAATTTTATCGTCTTTTAGGAATTCTGTCATTGAAGTTTGATTGTTTTTCACTTTTTCCTATTTCTGGCCAAAATTCAGCTTTGTGGGTCTGCTTGTAAGTTAGTGCCTAACTCCCATCTGCTTTCTAGCATTTGTCTCTTCTTTCTTGTTCTTTTGGATTTATGCCTTTAAAAAGTAAACACATAACTGTCCAAGGTTTTGTTGTTGTTTGGGGACATAGTAGGGCTCAAGGTACTACCTTTAACTGGAAATCCCAGCAGTGCCATTTAAATGGTTGTTTCTCTAGCACTTATTTGTATTTTGTGGTAGTATACTATTTTCCTGGGATAAATGCATGTCCTTAGAGAGGCTTTGCCTTTCCCATCAGATAATCCTCATTCTCACATTGCGAAGGATTCTGGTGATATTATCCAGCATTCTTGGGAACCTGAACAAATCAAGTGAGGCTGCCTCTGCTGAAGCAGTAACCACTAATTCAGCAGATCAAGAAAAATGAAGTTCCTAAGGCCCCCTGAAGACAGGCTCATTAGCAGAGAACAGACTGTCTTGGTCTGTTGTTCTCACCAAGTAACTGTAAAGAACCATGTGCAAATACCACTGTCTTTCCTGAAGGAAGATTATTTAGTACTAACTTTATAGAGATTCTTTGAGGTTCTTGAGACTACAATGGATAAATTCGGACCTTAGTATCAGTTGAGCAGGGAGGGAATTAAGATACCTGATCCTCCTAAGACAGTGGTTCTTAAGCTTTGGTGTGTATTAGAGTCATCTGGAGAGCTTGTTGAAATTCAGAGTGCTGGGCTCCACTCTCAGAGTTTCTGATTCAGTAGGTTTGGGGTAGCATTCAGGAATTTGCGTTTCTAGTAAGTTCCTGATAGACTGGGGGTCACACTTGGAGGACTGCTTTATACAAGAGCTAACCTTAAAACTTCCCAAAAGAAGGAATTTAGTGAAAGCATGGTTATTGTCTAACACAGTTATTTCTAGTGAAGTAGGCGAACTCTTTAATTAGATAAAGTTTTAACATAGAGAAGAGAATATGAATAAAACAAAATGTCACATGCTACAAATGAAGTCCTGAAATGTCACATGCTCTGAGCAGCACAAGTTGTGATTGATATTTCTGGTTTTATTTGCTTGACAGGCTGTGTTTATGAGGATCAGTAAGCAAACAATTGAGAACTAGACCACATAGGAATATAAAATGAATACATATAAATTCCATTGCACTTTAGAGGCATGTTGGCATTAAACATCATCTTGTCCAATTCTTTATAAACACAAAAAGAATTACCTCTGACACTTTTTTTCCTATTAAATTCTTCCATGTTCTTTTCTTTTGAAGAAATACACTTTATGAAAATGTATATATTGTCTAAATTCATTATTAAACTATCCCTTGTGGTTGAGGAACTTAAGATCTCATGAAAAAAATAAAGGTTGCGAGACTAAGATTGAGAGTAAACTCATAACTTTTTTCTTTTGTTTTCTCTCTCTCTTTTTTTTTTCTTTTCTTCTTTTCTTTTTAGAAGTAGGGTCTTACTTTGTCTCCCAGGCAGGAGTGTAGTGATGTGATCATGGCTCACTGTAACTTCAAACTCCTGGGCTCAAGCAATCCTTCTGCCATAGCCTCCTGAATAGCTGGGACTATAGGCAGTACCACCACGCCATGCCTGGCTAATGTTTTTTTTTTTTTCTTTTTTTGTAGAGATGGGGGTCTCACTACATTGCCTAGGCTGGTCTCAGACTCCTGGCCTCAAGCCATCCTCCCACTTTGGCCCCCCAAAGTGCTGGGATTACAGGTGTGAGCCATTACACTCAGGTAAAACTCAGAACTTTATGAGTGAACTCATAAAATAGAAGTATTTTAGTTTGCTGAAATAATGAAGACGCTTTTCAAAAGGGAAATGTCAACATTTTACAAATTTAAAAGTGCTAAAAGCATTTATTACCCTTTGATTGCTTGAAATCTTTTAGAGTCTCCCTGTTCAGTACTTTCTATTAGATTCTTGTAAAATGGTGTTGCATTATCAGAGACTTTTTGTTTTTTGTTTTTGTTTTGTTTTGAAACAGAATTTCCCTCTTTCAGCCAGGCTGGAGTGCAGTAGTGCAGTCTTGGCTCACTGCAGCCCCCACCTCTCAGGTTCAAGCGATCCTCCCACCTCATCTTCCTGAGTAGCTGGGACTACAGGTCGTGCCACTATGCCCGGCTAATTTTTGTATTTTTAATAGAGATGGGGTTTCACCATGTTGGCCAAGCTGGTCTCGAACTCCTGACCTCAGGTGATCCACCCGTCTCAGCCTTCCAAAGTGTTGGAATTACAGGCATGAGCCACCGCGCCCAGCGTGTAGTGGTTGTTTAGTTCCCCATTCACATATTCAACTTCTCTCTGATACTTTGGCTTGAAGTTGTTCACTCCCAGCATATTTTGATGGTTGTGATGTAAAAAGTTATGGAGGACGTTTTAGAGCTCTGCTCAACTTACTAATGGCTGAGATAGCTTTCTCAAGCATGACTATAATGTATGTTGGATATAGTCATTTGGCTTTGCTTCTGGGTGCTTTCAGTGGAAAGGACCCTGTATGAGTTCCTTGGTTATTGATAGCCTTTGTGCGGTGGCTTTCTCAAATGCCAGTTGTAGTAGTGATATATTAGGCATATGAGTTGGCTCACTACCTTCTACAGGGCTGGGATTGCAGAGGTCTCAGGAGGCTTGTCTCATTCTCCAGTGCTGTATGTACCCTTTGTCAGTGGACTTTGTATTGGGTTGTGTAGTTTGACCTTCAGGCCTATAGGTGGCACAATTGTCAGTAGGGTGCAGATATCTCTGATATATTGATTTCCTTTCTTTTGGATAAATGCCACTAGTAGGATTGCTTAATCGTATGGTAGTTCTCTTTGTAGTTTTTTGAGGAATCTCCATACTGTACTCCATAGAGGCTGTGCTAGTCTACATTCCCACCAACAGTGTATGAGTTCCTGTTTCTCTACATTCTTGTCAGAACTTACTATTTTTTCTTTTTGTTAATAGGCATTCTAACTAGGATGAAATGATATTTCATTATGGTTTTGATTTTTATGTCCTTGATTAGTGATGTTGAGAATTTTTTCATATATTTGTTGGCTGTTTCTATGTCTTCTTTTGCGAAATACCTGTTCAGATCACTTGCCTATTTTTTAATGAAAATTTTTTTGCTGTTGAAATGTTTGAATTCTTTGCATATTCTGGATATTAATGCCCTGTCAGATGAAGAGTTGGCAGATATTTTCTACCATTGTGTGGGTTGTCTATTCACTCTGTTGATTATTTCCTTTACCGTGCACAAGCTTTTGGTTTGATAAAATAATACTTATTTTTACTTTAGTTTCCTGTGCTTTTAAGGTCTTATTCATAAAATCTTTTTCTAGACCAGTGTCCTGAAGCACCTTCTCAATGTTTTTTTCTAGTCGTTTTGTAATTTTGAGTCCTACATTTAGGTCTTTGATCCATTATTTTTTCTTTTTCAATTAAGATTTGAATGTGGAATTTTAAAATTTCTTTTTTTTTTTTTAATTGTACTTTAAGTTCTGGGATACATGTGCAGAATGTGCAGGTTTGTTACATAGGTATACATGTGCCATGGTGGTTTGCTGCACCTAACAACCCGTTATCTAGGTTTTAAACCCTGCATGCATTAGGTATTTGTTCTAATGCTCTCCCTCCCCTTGCTCCCCACCTCCCAACAGGCCCCAGTGTGTGATGTTCCCTTCCCTGTGTCCATGTGTTCTTATTGTTCAACTCCCACTTGTGAGTCAGAGCATGTGGTATTTGGTTTTCTGTTCCTGTATTAGTTTGCTGAGAATGATGGCTTCCAGCTTCATCCATGTCCCTGCAAAGGACAGGAACTCATTCTTTTTTATGGCTGCAGAGTATTCTATGGTATATATGTGCCACATTTTCTCTATCCAGTCTATCATTTGTAGGCTTTTGGGTTGGTTCCCAAGTCTCTGCTATTGTAAATAGTGCTGCAGTAAACATACATGTGCATGTGTCTTTATAGTAGAATGATTTATAATCCTTTGAAGAATATGAACAGACACTTCTCAAAAGAAGACATTTATGTGGCCAAGAAGCATATATAAAAAAGCTCATCATCACTGGTCATTAGAGAAATGCAAATCAAAACCCCAATGAGATACTATCTCATGCCATTTGGAATGGCATTATTAAAAAGTCAGGGAACAACAGATGCTGGGGAGGCTGTGGAGAAATAGGAATGCTTTTATACTGTTGGTGGGAGTGTAAATTAGTTCAACCATTGTGCAAGACAGCATGGTGATTCCTCAAGAATCTAGAACAAGAAATTCTATTTGACCCAGCAATCCCATTACTAGGTATATATCTTTTTTTATTTTTCAGTTAGGATTTTGATGTTGAATTTGATGCATTTTTAGTTGATGTTTGTGTAGAGGGATGTTGAATTTTACCAAATGCCTTTTCTGCATCTGTTGAGAGGATCATATGATTTTTTCCCTTTATTTTATCGATGTGATATATCATGTTTACTGATTTGCATATATTGGACCATCTTTGTATCCTTGGGATATATCCTACTTGATCATGGTGTATGATCTTTTAAAAAAAATTTTTTTTATTATACTTTAAATTCTGGGATACATGTACAGAACGTGCAGGTTTGTTACACAGGTATACACGTGCCTTGGTGGTTTGCTGCACCCATCAACCCATCATTTACATTAGGTATTTCTCCTAATGCTATCCCTTCCCCAGCTCCCAACCCCTGACAGGCCCTGATGTGTAATGTTCTCCGCCCTGTGTCCATGTGTTCTCATTGTTCAACTCCCACCTATGAGTGAGAACATGCAGTGTTTGGTTTGCTGTCGTTGTGATAGTTTGCTGAGAATGATGGTTTCCAGCTATCATTGATGGTCATTTGGGTTGGTTCCAAGTCTTTGCTATTGTGAACAGTGCTGCAATATACATACGTGTGCATGTGTCTTTACAGTGGAATGATTTATAATCCTTTGGGTTTATGCCCAGTAATGGGATTGCTGGGTCAAATGGTATTTCTGGTTCTAGATCCTTGAGAAATCGCCACACTGTCTTCCACAATGGTTGAACTAATTTACACTCCCACCAACAGTGTAAAAGCGTTCCTATTTCTCCACATCTTCTCCAGCATCTGTTGTTTCCTGACTTTTAATGATTGCCATTTTAACTGGCATGAGATGAGATCTCATTGTGGTTTTGATTTGCATTTCTTTAATGACCAGTGATGATGAGCTTTTTTAATACATGTTCGTTGGCTGCATAAATGTCTTCTTTTGAGAAGTATCTGTTCATATCCTTCACCCACTTTTTGATGGGGTTGTTTTTTTTTTCTTGTCAATTTGTTTAAGTTCTTTGTAGATTCTGGATATTAGCCCTTTGTCAGATGGGTAGATTGCAAAGATTTTCTCCCATTCTGTAGGTTGCCTATTCACTCTGATAATAGTTTCTTTTGCTGTGCAGAAGCTCTTTAGTTTAATTAGAGCTCATTTATCAATTTTGGCTTTTGTTGCCATTGCTTTTGGTATTTTAGTCATGAAGTCTTTGCCCATGCCTGTGTCCGGAATGTATTGCCTAGGTTTTCATCTGGGGTTTTTATGGTTTTAGGTCTTACGTTTCAGTCTTTAATTAATCTTGAGTTAATTTTTGTATAAGGTGTAAGGAAGAGGTCCAGTTTCAGTTTTCTGTGTATGGCTAGCCAGTTTTCCCAGCACCATTTATTAAATAGGGAATCTTTTCCCCATTGTTTGTTTTAGTCAGGTTTGTGAAAGATCAGATGGTTGTAGATATGTGGTGTTATTTCTGAGACCTCCATTCTGTTCCATTGGTCTATATATCTGTTTTGGTACTGGTACCAGACTGTTTTTATTACTGTAGCATTATAGTATAGTTTGAAGTCAGGTAGCATGATGCCTCCAGCTTTATTCTTTTTGCTTAGGATTGTCTTGGCTATGTGGGCTCTTTTTTGGTCCCATATGAAATTTAAAGTAGTTTTTTTTCTAATTCTGTGAAGAAAGTCAATGGTAGCTTGATGGGAATAGTATTGAAT
>NW_016808939.1:2681848-2700696 GCF_001698545.2 Rhinopithecus bieti | reverse complement strand
TAATTCCTCCTTTAGCTCTGAGAAGTTTGATGGACTGAAGCCTTCTTCTCTCATCTCGTCAAAGTCATTCTCTGTCCAGCTTTGATCTGTTGCTGGTGATGAGCTGCGTTCCTTTGGAGGGGGAGATGCCCTCTTATTCTTTGAATTTCCAGCTTTTCTGCCCTGTTTTTTCCCCATCTTCGTGGTTTTATCTGCCTCTGGTTGTTGATGATGGTGACGTACTGATGGGGTTTTGGTGTGGGTGTCCTTCCTGTTTGTTAGTTTTCCTTCTAACAGTCAGGACCCTCAGCTGTAGGTCTGTTGGAGATTGCTTGAGGTCCACTCCAGACCCTGTTTGCCTGGGTGTCAGCAGCAGAGGCTGCAGAAGATAGAATACTGCTGAACAGCGAGTGTACCTGTCTGATTCTTGGTTTGGAAGCTTCCTCTCAGGGGTGTACTCTGCCGTGTGAGGTGTGGGGTGTCGGTCTGCCCCTAGTGGAGGATGTCTCCCAGTTAGGCTACTCAGGGGTCAGGGACTCACTTGAGCAGGTAGTCTGTCCGTTCTCAGATCTCAACCTCCGTGTTGAGAGATCCACTGCTCTCTTCAAAGGTGTCAGACAGAGTCGTTTGCGTCTGCAGAGGTTTCTGCTGCTTTGTTGTTGTTGTTGTTGTTGTTTAGCTGTGCCCTGTCCCCAGAGGTGGAGTCTACAGAGACTGGCAGGCCTCTTTGAGCTGCTGTGAGCTCCACCCCGTTCGATCTTCCCAGGGCTTTGTTTACCTACTGAAGACTCAGCAATGGCGGGTGCCCCTCCCCTAGCCTCGCTGCTGCCTTGCAGTTAGATCGCAAACTGCTGTGCTAGCAATGAGGAAGCCTCCGTGGGTGTGGGACCTTCCCGGCCAGGTGTGGGATATAATCTCCTGGTGTGCCTGTTTGCTTAAAGCGCAGTATTGTGGTGGGAGTTACCCGATTTTCCAGGTGTTGTGTGTCTCAGTTCCCCTGGCTAGGAAAAGGGATTCCCTTCCCCTTGCGCTTCCCAGGTAAGGTGATGCCTCGCCCTGCTTCAGCTCTTGCTGGTCGGGCTACAACAGCTGACCAGCACCGATTGTCCGGCACTCCCTAGTGAGATAAACCCAGTACCTCAGTTGAAAATGCAGAAATCACCTGTCTTCTGTGTCACTCATGCTGGGAGTTGGAGACTGGAGCTGTTCCTATTCGGCCATCTTGCTCCGCCCTCCCATGCATAGAGGTTTTTATAGGATTCTTTGATGGTAATTGGTATTTCTGTGAGATCGGTGGTGATATCTCTTTTGTCATTTTTTATTGCGTTTATTTGATTCTTCTCTCCTTTCTTCTCCAGTAGCCTGGCTAATGGTGTTTTTGTTGATCTTGTCATGAATTCATTGATTTTTTGAAGGATTTTTCATGTCTCTGTCTCCTTCAGTTCTGCTCTGATCTTAGTTATTTTTGTCTTCTGCTAGCTTTTGAATTTGTTTGCTCTTGCTTCTCTAGTTCTTTTAAAGCACACTTTAAAAAGAGTGTTGAGTTTAGATCTTTCCTGCTTTCTCTTGTGGGCATTTAGTGCTATAAATTTCCCTCTAAACACTGCTTTAGCTGTGTCCCAGATATTCTGGTATGTTGTGTTTTGTCTTTGTTCTCATTGGTTTCAAAGAACTTATTTATTTCTGCCTTAATTTTGTTATTTGCCCAGTAGTCATTCAGTAGCAGGTTGTTCATTTTCTATGTAGTTGTGTGGTTTTGAATGAGTTTCTTAATCCTCAGTTCTGATTTGCTTGCTCTGTGGTCTGAGAGACTGTTATGATTTCCATTCTTTTGCATTTGCTTAGGAGTGTTTTACTTCCAATTATGTGGTACATTTTCTAATAACTGTGATGTGGTGCTAAGAAGAATGTATATTCTGTTGATTTGGGGTGGAGAATTCTGTAGATGTCTATTAGGTCTGCTTGGTGCAGAGCTGAATTCAAGTCCTGAATATCCTTGTTAATTTTCTGTCTCGCTGATCTGTCTAGTACTGACAGTGTGGTGTTAAAGTCTCCCACTATTATTGTGTGGGAGTCTAAGTCTCTTTGTAGGTCTCTAAGAACTTGCTTTATGAATCTGGATGTTCCTGTATTGGGTGCATATATATTTAGGATAGTTAGCTCTTCTTGTTGCATTGATCCTTTTACCATTATGTAATGCCCTTCTTTGTCTCTTTTGATCTTTGTTGGTTTAAAGTCTGTTTTATCAGAGACTAGCATTGCAATTGCTGGCTTTTTTTTTTTTTTTTTTTGCTTTTTTATTTGCTTGGTAAATATTCCTCCTTCCCTTTATTTTGAGTCTATGTGTGTCTCTGCACGTGAGATGGGTCTCCTGAATATAGGACACCTATGGGTCTTGATTCTTTATCCAATTTGCCAGTCTATGTCTTTTAATTGGGGCATTTAGCCCATTTACATTTAAGGTTAATATTGTAGTGTATGAATTTGACCCAATCGTTATGATGCTAACTGGTTATTTTGCCCATTAGTTGATGCAGTTTCTTCATAGTGTTGATGATCTTTACAATTTGGTATGTTTTTGCAGTTGCTGGGACCGATTGTTCCTTTCCATGTTTAGTACTTCCTTCAGGAGCTCTTGTAAGGCAGGCCTGGTGGTGACAAAATCTCTCAGCATTTGCTTGTCTGTAAAGGATTTAATCTCTCCTTCGCTTTTGAAGCTTAGTTTGGCTGGATATGAAATTCTGGGTTGAAAATTCTTCTCTTTAAGAATGTTGAATATTGGTCCCCACTCTCTTCTGGCTTGTAGGGTTTCTGCAGAGATATCTGCTGTTAGTCTGATGGGCTTCCCCTTGTGGGTAACCTGACGTTTTGTGATCCTTCAAAGATGATCTTTCTCTCTGGCAGCCCATAACTTTTTTTCCTTCACTTCAACCTTGGTGAATCTGATGATTACGTATCTTGGGGTTGCTCTTCTCAAGGAGTATCTTTGTTTTTGTTCTCTGTATTTCCTGAATTTGAATGTTGGCCTGTCTTGCTAGGTTGGGGAAGTTCTCCTGGATAATATCCTGAAGAGTGTTTTCCAGCTTGGTTCCATTCCCCCGTCACTTTCAGGTACACCAGTCAAACGTAGGTTTGGTCTTTTCACATAGTCCCATAATGTTTGGAGGCTTTGTTCGTTCCTTTTCATTCTTTTTTCTCTAATCTTGTCTTCATGCTTTATTTCCTTAAGTTGATCTTCAGTCTCAGATATCCTTTCTTCCACTTGATCGATTTTGGCTGTTGATACTTGTGTATGCTTCATGAAGTTCTTCTGCTGTGTTTTTCAGCTCCATCAGGTCACTTATGTTCTTCTCTGAACTGGTTATTCTAGTTATCAATTCGTCTAACCTTTTTTTAAGGTTCCTAAGTTCCTTGCATTGGGTTAGAACATGCTCCTTCAGCTCGGAGGAGTTTGTTATTACCCACCTTGTGAAGCCTATTTCTGTCAATTGGTCAAACTCATTCTCCCTCCAGTTTTGTTCCCTTGCTGGTGAAGAGTTGTGATCCTTTGGAGGAGAAGAGGCATTCTCATTTTTGCAATTTTCAGCCTTTTTGCACTGGTTACTCCCCATCTTTGTGGATTTATCTACCTTTGGTCTTTGATGTTGGTGACCTTTGAATGGGGTTTTGGTGTGGACATCCTTTTTGTTGATGTTGAAACGATTCCCTTCTGTTAGTTTTCCTTCTAACAGTCAGGGCCTTCTGCTGCAGGTCTGCTGGAGTTTGCTGGAGGTCCACTCCAGACCCTGTTTACCTGGGTATCACCAGCGGAGGCTGCAGAACAGTAAAGATTGCTGCCTGTTCTTTCTTCTAGAGGCTTCATCCCAGAGGGTTACCCACCAAATGCCAGCGGAGCTGTCCTGTATGAAGTATCTGTTAACCTCTGCTGGAAGGTGTCTCCCACTCAGGAGGCATGGGGTCAGGGACCCACTTGAGGAGGCAGTCTGTCCCTTAGCAGAGCTTGAGCGCTGTGCTGTGAGATCTGCTGCTCTCTTCAGAGCTGGCAGGCAGGAACGTTTAAGTCTGCTGAAGCTGCGCCCATAGCCGCCCCTTCCCCCAGGTGCTCTGTCTCAGGGAGATGGGATTTTTATCTATAAGCACCTGACTGGGGCTGCTGCCTTTCTTTCACAGATCCTCTGTCTGACTATAGTGGCTCTGCCAAGCTGTGGTGGACTCCACCCATTTCAAATTTCCTGGCGGCTTTTTTTATGCTGCAGGGAGATAACTGCCTACTCAAGCCTCAGTATTGGCAGACGCCTCTCCCCGCGCCATGCTGGGGTGTCCCAGGTCGACTTCAGACTGCTGTGATGGCAACGAGAATTTCAAGCCAGTGGATCTTAACTTTCTTGCTGGGCTCCCTACGGGTGAGATCCACTGAGCTAGACCACTTGGCTCCCTAGCTTCAGCCCCCTTTCCAGGGAGTGAATGGTTCTGTCTCGCTGGCGTTCCAGGAGTCACTGGGATATAAATAGAAACTCCTGCCACTAGCTCAGTGTCTGGCCAAACGGCTGCCCAGTTTTGTGCTTGAAACCCAGGGCCCTGGTGGCACAGGCTCCTGTTCTATAGGTGCAAAAACCATGGGAAAAGGGTAGTATCTAGGCTGCAATGCACCGTCCCTCATGGCACAGTCTTTCACGGCTTCCCTTGGCTAGGGGAGGGAGTTCCTCGACCCCTTACACTTCCCAGGTGAGGCGACGCCCCACCCTGCTTCTGTACGCCCTCCATGGGCTGCACCCACTGTCTAATCAGTCCCAATGAGATGAGCTGGGTACCTCGGTTGGAAATACAGGAATCACCTGCCTTCTGCATTGATCTTGCTGGGAGTTGCAGAACGGAGCTGTTCCTATTTGGCCATCTTCAGTGTATGATCTTTTTGATGTGATGTTAGATTGAATTTACTAATATTATGTTGAGGATTTTTGCATGTATGTTCATTAGGGATATGTAGTTTTGTTTCATTAGGGTCTGTAGTTTGGTTTTTTTGTTATGTCCTTATCTGGTTTTGGTGTCAAAATTATGCTGGTCTTGTAAAATAAGTTTGGAAGAATTCTCTTCTGTTCAGTTTTTTGGAATAGTTTAAGAAGAATTGGTAGATTTTGTTTTTTTTTTTCTTTTTTAATATTTGGTAGAATTTAGCTGAGAAGTCATCCAGTCCTGGTTTTTTCCTTGTTGGGAGGCTTTTTATTACTGATTTGTTATCATTACTTTTATTGATCTGTTCAGGCTGCTTCTTTTTGGTTCAGTCTTGGTAGATTGTGTGTGTCCAGGAATTTATCCATTTCCTCTACGTTTTTAAATGTATTGACATATGGTTGTTTATGATAGATCCTAATGATCCTGTGTGTTTATCTACTATCAGTTGTGACAGCTCCTTTTTTGTTTTTGATTTTGTTTATTTGGGTCTTCTCTCTGTATTCTTAGTCTAACTATTGGCTAGTTGATTTTGTTTATCTTTTCAAAAAACCAACTTTTTGTTGATGTTTTTTATTTTTTAAATCTCAGTTTTGTTTAATTCTACTCTAATCTGTATTATTTATTTCCTTCTGCTAATTTTGGATTTGGCTTGCTTTTGTTTTTTGTTTTTTGTTTTTTTGTTTTTTTTTACTTTTCTAGTTTATTTTAAAACTTGTTTTGGAGACTGGGTCTTGCCATGTTTCCCAGGCTGGGGTGCAGTGGCTTTTCACAGGCTAAATTGGAGTGTGCTGTAGTCTCAAATTCCTGGCCTCAAAGCAATCCAGCCCGAGCCTTCGGAGTAGCTGGGGCTGTAGATGTGCACCACTATGCCCAATTTTTTCCTAGATTCTTAAGATGAATCATTCAGGTATTAGAAATCTTTTTACTTTTTTGATATAGGTGTTTATTGCTGTAAACTTCTCTTAATCATCCTTTTGCTGTATCCCATAGAGTTTGGTATGTTGTGTTTCTGTTTTCATTCATTTCAAGGAATTTTAAAATTTCCTTCTTAATTTCTTCCATCACCCATTGGTCAGTCAGGAGCATGTTGTTTAATTTCCATGTATTTGTACAGTTTTGAATATTCTTCTTGTTATTGATTTCCAGTCTTATTCCATTGTGGTCAGATAAGACACTTGATATGATTTCAGTGTTTAAAAAGTTTTTGAGCTTGTTTTGTGACCTAATATATGGTCAGTCCTGTAGAATGTGCTGATGAAAAGAATGTGTATTCTGTTGCTGTTGGGTGAAATGTTCTGTAGGTGTCTGCTAGGTCCATTTAGTCTGTAGTACAGTTTAAATCCAATGTTTCTTGATTTTCTGTCTAGATGATCTGTCCAGTGCTGAAAGTGGGGCGTTAAATTTCCCAACTGTTATTTTACTGAGGTCTATCTCTCCTTTTAGATCTAATAATATTTGCTTTATATACCTGGGTGCTTCAGTGTTGGGTGCATATATATTTACCATTGTTACGTCTTCTTGCTGAATTGATACCTTTATTATTATATAATGTCCTTCTTTGTCTCTATCACTTTTTACTTAAATAGCCTGTATTATCTGATATAAGAACAGCTACTCCTGCTCACTTTTTGTTTCTGTTTGCATTGATTATTTTTTTCCATCCTTCACTTTCAGTCTTTATGTGTCTTTTACAGGTGAGGTGAGTTTTTATTTGGCAGCATATAGTTGCATGGTTTTTTTTTTTTTTTTTTGAGACAGAGTCTCGCTTTGCCGCCCAGGCTGGAGTGCGGTGGCCAGATCTCAGCTCACTGCAAGCTCCGCCTCCTGGGTTTATGCCATTCTTCTGCCTCAGCCTCCCGAGTAGCTGGGACCACAGGCGCCCGCCACGTCGCCCGGCTAGTTTTTTGCATTTTTTAGTAGAGACGGGGTTTCACCGTGTTAGCCAGGATGGTCTCGATCTCCTGAGCTTGTGATCCGCCTGTCTCGGCGGCCTCCCAAAGTGCTGGGATTACAGGCTTGAGCCACCGCGCCCGGCCAGTTGCATGGTTTTTTAAATTCATTCAATGTCTTTTAATTGGGGAATTTAATTTGTTTACATTCAAGGTTATTTATTGCTAGGTGAGGATTTACTCCTGTTGTTTTACTGATGGTTTTCAGGTTGTATATTCCTTTCTCTTTAATCCTCCTTATTGTTTATTTTTGTGGCTTAGTGGTTTTCTGTAGTGATAAGGTTTGATTTCTTTCTCTTTCTCTTTGTGTATCACCTCTACCAGTGAGTTTTATGATTACATTTGTTTTCATCATGGTGGTGATGAAAACAGATCTAAAACTCTCTTGAGTGTTTCTTGTAAGGCTAATCTAGTCTTCCCTTAGTTTTTGCTTATCTGAAAAAGACTTTATTTTCCTTCATTTCTGAGGAATAGCTTTGCTTATATTTAATAAAGAATATTAAAACAATATGCCTTACTGACAATATTTTTCTTTTAGTACATTGAATATATTTTTTCTTTTTTTCCCGGCCTGTAAGGTTTCTACTAAGATATCTGCTGTTGGCCTAATGGGTATTCCCTTATACGTGACTTGACATTTTTCTCTTGCTGTTGTTAGAATTCTTTCTTTGTATTTGACTTTTGACAATTTGATTATAATATGCCTCAGAGATGACCTGTTTAGGTTGAATCTCTTTGGGGACTTTAAACTTCTTAGATCTAGATGTTCATCTCTTTCCCAAAACTTGGGAAGTTTTTGCTATGATTTCATTAAATCTGCTTTTATACATTTTCCTTCTCTTCTCCATCTGGAGTTCCAAAATGTAAATATTTGGCCACTTAATAGTGTTCCATACATTCTGTAGGCTTTCTTTATTCTTTTTTTTTTTTTGTCTGCATGAGTTATTTCAAAAGGCCTACCTCCAAGTTCAGAAATTCTTTCCCCTGCTTTGTCTAATCTGTTGTTGAAGCTCTTGATTGCATTTTTTATTTTATTTATTGAATTCCTCAACTCTAAGATTTCTGTTCTTTTTTTTTTTAATGCTCTTTGTTGAATTTCTCATTCAAATCATGAATTATTTTCCTGATTTCATTGAACTGTTTAGCTGTATTCTCTTTACCTCACTGAGCTTCCTTAAGATTATTATTTTCAATTCTTTTTGTGGCATTTCATGTATTTCCTTATGATTCGGGTGTGTTACTGGAGCATTATTGTGTTCTTTTAGAGGTATCATGGTTTCTTGTGTTTTCATGTTTGATATGTTCCTTGATGTTGACTTCTACGCATCTGGTAGAACAGTCACCTCTTCCAATTTGATGAAAGGTTTTGTAGGGAAAGACGTATTTGTATTGGTGGATGTTAGAGTGTCAGTTAGGTGGGGTGTGTTAGCTTTGGTTCTAGTTGGATGCAGTACTCTAGTGTCTGTGCAGATTCTTCAGCTGTAATCCACTCTGCTGATGTTTGTAAGTGCCCAGTGGCCTAGACTGTGAGGATTTGTAGCACTGGTGGTACAGCTTTGCTGGGGTGGGCTCACTGGACTGTTTCTCAAATTGGAGGCATGTGTGTGCACAGTGTCAACCAACTTGGGGTCTTGCTTGCTGGGATTGGGGCCACAGGGATGTTTCTCAGGCCCTGGATACAGGCATGCTCATTTGGCCTGGGACTGTGTCTGCCAGAGGTGGGCCAAGTAGGCTGTTTCTTGGACTTGGGACAGTGTTGTGCCTCTTAGCCAGCCAGGGGGTGTGTCCATAGGGGCTGAGCCCATGGGGCTCTTTCTTAGGCCCTGGGCATGGTCATGTGACTGCTCAGCTGGCTTAGGGGTGTGTCCACTGGAAGTGAGTCTCCCAGGACATGGGCACAGGGCTGCTGGGAACATCTAGGACTTGTATGCTGGGATTGGGCCTACTGGACTGTTTCTCATGCCCTAGCCTGGGCACAGGTCCACTGGGTAGGCCTGGGGGCATGTCCATGGAGGTAGGGGGCATTGGGCTGTTTCACAGGCTTAGGAGATAGGCTGGTAGTTGTTCTACCAGGGGCCCAGTTTGGCCAGCTCAAGGGTAGTTATGTATGCTTTGGGAAAATTTGCCAGACTGTTTCTCTGCCTGGAAGTGCAGGCAGTGATGGTTGGTTTTCCTGCTATGCAGGACCAGAGAGAGTCACAGCCAGTCCTGGGCCCAGGTTCTGAGCCTCCAGGGTTGTGGCATTGCAGCCACCCATGTGGGCTTGCTGGAATGACAGAGCCATGGGGCTGGAGAGGTGTATTTGCTACTGGGCCCCACAGCAGGCACCTGAGGGATGGAGAGTACATATCTCATGTTCCTCATCCAGAGGAATGCAGCTGTGCAAATCCACAGGGGCTCTCTAAAGTCAGTTTAGGGCTTGTGAGGACAGTGGAATTCTCCTGTAGTAGGGATTGTAGGTGTTTGCAGTGGTAATGGGGGCTGATGGGGCTCTGCTTACGTTTTCCCAGCAAAGGAGTTTCTTCTCTTGACTCCAGGCCAGTCAGGGTTGGGGGGTGCAGGGGCATGGGGCAGCAGAGACAAGGTGTCCCTATGCTGCCTTCTGGCCTTTCAGTGACTGACAGTACCTCTCCACTCCCCCACTGCACTCTAGTGCTCTTCCATTGACACTTCAGTTGAATGTTAACTGTTTGTTCATTTCTTGGTCCTTTCTTGGGGGGATGAATGCCAGGAACCTCTAGTTAGCCATCTTGCTGACATCACTCTTATGTAACTCCCCTTCCTTGTCAAATACTGTTTTTCATATTTATTCATGCCAATAGAAATGAATCCATTTCTTCACCTTTAACTCTGAATAGTAAGTAATATTTCATTATATGAATTAATCAGTTTTGTTCCTTCTTCTACTAATGGGAAATTAGGATTTCCTCAAATTTTTTATCCTTTTCTACATATTTAAGTTTCTGTGGGGACTGGTTCTTAATTTTTTTTGTGCCATATGCCTTTTTGACCCTCTAGTAAATCATCTGGATCCCTTCTTAAAATAATGTTCATGAGGCATAAAACACACAGGAAAAAATTATTTTTAAGTAATTATCAAAGTATTAAAAACAAATTTATAATACAAATGCCTATAAATTACAACATCTATTGGTAACTCTAACAACTGCCATAATTTTGAAGTAATGCTGAATTTAGATGGATTTTAAGATATTTCAGTATTTGTAATATAATTGCTACCAGGACAGTCCCAGGTATTTTATACTGTTGTGTTTTGTGCCTACATTCATAATTGAGGGAAATTCTAAATTTCAGCTAGGGGATAATTTTTTTTTCCATCCAAGTTCACAAATTTTAACCATCTGTGTAATTTTGTTGGGTGTGTACACATTTTGTAATTGAAATTTTAGTTTCTAACTACACGAAAATAATAGCTGAAATTTATTGAGCTCTTACTGTGTGTCAGGTACCATGTCAAAATTATCCCATATAATCTTCACAGCAGCACAGAAAGAGGGGTGCTGTTTTGATCTCCATTTTCCAAATAAGGAAACAGAGGCTTAGGGAGGTAAAGTAACTGCTTATGGGTCACACATGATCAAAATAGCTGGGATTCAAAGCCTGGCTGGCCAACTCCAACACTCAAGTTCCTCACCACCATAATATAGAAGTTGTATTTCTATAATTTAAAGGAGTCTAACTAAATTTACAGGATGATACAGTAGGTTCTAGCTACAATCCAAGGGGATTGTCATGTTACATGTTACACGTTCATAAAAGGGAAAATCAAGGACAAATTCAGCATTAAAATATATAATGAATCTTGTAAACTACATAGCAAGTCATGGGGTACAGAAGACAATGTGAAATACACAATTTAGTCTAATTCAAATGTATTCAAATGTATCCTCAAAGCTCCATTATATTGCTTATGTAAAAGATAAAATATTTTTACCTTATGGAGGCTGTGAATTACATAAGTGACCAACTTTCTGTTTCCCATAGTAGGAAAGCCTAGGCCCAAATATGTTGTCCATCTTTTGTAACTATGTAGATATTAATGCTATATGTATATATGAATATGGGTGTATGTGTAATCTCATTCCTTGTTCCATTTATACTTATTTTCTTCCTTTTTCCCCTCACTTTTAATTTATATCATCTTGCTGTATTTTATGTATCCTTGTATGTCATGACACTCATGTATTTACATGCATACCTACAGTACACTGCTGTGGCAGGCAGAATTCTAAGATGGCCCCCAATATTCCCATCCTCTGGTGTATACAAACCTTCTCTCAGTTATCCAATCAAATGGCAATCTAGCTGCTACTTTGAAGGAATTTGTAGATGTAATTAAGGTTCCCCAAGTCAGGTGACTTTAAGAAAGGGAGATTATCTGGATGGGCCTGACATAATTTAAAGGGACTGGGCCTTTGATGCAAGAGAAAGTGTGAAAGGGGTCTGAGGTGAAGGAGATTCTCACTAACCCTGAAGATGGAGAGGGCTACATGGCAAGGAATACAGATGGCCTTTAGGAGCTGAGAACAGCTCCTGGCTGAGGGACTAAATGAGACGTTTCTTCTACAATTGCACAGAGCTATCACAACCACTTGAATTTCGAAGAGGATCTTGAGCTCCAGATGAGAATACAGTCCAGCTGATACAATGACTTTAGCTTTATAAGATCCTGAACAGAGAACCCAGCTACATTCTGCCTGAACTTGATTTACAGAACTGTGAGTAATAAATGAGTGATGCTAAGCCTCAAACATCAAAGTTTATGCTAACTGTTATGGCAGCAATAGAAAACTAAAACTGAATATTTTGCTTCACAAAACTGCAACTATTATTTGTCAAATATTTATTGATGTTAAATCCACATTACACCAGCACAACAATCCAAAGTAGTATGATAGTACTTTTTTTTTTTTTATAAATACAATATAAAGGTGGCAAAATAATGCTAGTTAATCCCAAACCCAGCAAATCAGCAAAAAAAGTCACATTCAGAACAATTTGGCAAGTAAGACGTAAGTCATAATTCTACAATAGAGATAGGTCCATGAGAGACTGTATGGTATCTTAAATTCCGTATTAGCAATGCATTGAAGTGTGGTTAAAGAAACTTGAACCACACTGCATAGAACATCTGCCACCTGGTGCTCAAGCCTATTAATCACTTAAACCTTGGTTGGTTGGTGTTCTTACAAAGAAGTAGAAAGCTGTACATGTGAAACAGTAATATGAAATATATGTGGTGGTACACAGATATAAAATTACTTTAAAAAATACTACGTATGAATTGAGTAACTGAGCTAAGAGAGGCCACTTATTATAAATAATGAAAGATACATGTGTTTTGCATAAGGAATACAGTGTTTTCTTTTCATAGCAAAGTACCATTAAAGCCTCATATTTTATACTACTAGGTCAAATTATATTTTCTCCTTTTAAAATTTATTGGTTCCGACTTAAAACCATCAAGTCTGGTCAGAATCAACTCAGTCTAGCTGAATCAACTCAGTCTAGCTGATGCAAAATCATATGCATTCAAAAAGCAGTCTTTACCGAGATGCCTTTATAAACCTTGGAATCCAGCACCTTCTTAAGGCAGTTTCATGGCAGCCGGGAAGTGAACTAATAATTTTCATTCACCACATCTTGGTGCCTTTGAAAAAATACTTTATGGCACAAACCTGTTTTTGTCTCTCCTTATGTCTCCACTTCCTTCAAGTAGACTAGATCCTACAGGCAATTTCTCATTTATGCCACCATGCAGTCTCAATCCATTTTCAACTTGCTCTACATACCTAAAATCCTCCACTACTACACAAACTTCAGACACACTGCAATCTCCACCGCATATGTACTCCACACTTCCAGCTGGCCCTAGGTTCCTTGACTTGTGAATGGCAGTGCTTTTTTCACTTATGTTTGAAGAAAACCAAAGAAAAGCCTGGCCTTTGCTACCTCTCCTGCGCCTTTAACTTTTATCTAAATGAACACACTATAATTGTGCTGGTTGCATTTTCCTTCATTCTCCTCCCTACTCCTTCCAAACCTCTGATTCCTCCAAATACTATATATGCCTTGGTCATTTGGGTCGTTTGGATGCTTTTTGTGGAATGAACTGTAATATATTTCTGCTTTATTCAGAGCACTTTATATTATTTATATTTAAATTAGCCTTTTAATATGGTTTGTAAATAAGTTTCCTACCAAGGTAGCATGAAAACACAACACATAAAGAAAAAAAAAAGTTAAGAACTAAGGTATTAACCTTGTTAGAAAACTCTTTTGATATTAATAAAATTTAAGGCAAGTAGTTCCTTCCTTATGATTTAATATAAAAACATTTGCAAAGACAAGGCATTTACTTGGATTTCTTTGTCATTTCTTCTTTTTTCATCCTTACATATTGCACTTGGTTCACTTATCTGTCTGAATACACTGTGCTTCAGAATCATTGTAGTATTGTTTGTGGTACAACTGCCTCATTAAACATTTCACACTATCAGGCTACACAGCACCTATATCTTGTGTTTAAAGGCACTTGTAGATAATACAAATTGTAGTTACCTGTGAATAATTGATTTCCTTTAGTATTTTGGCATTTTAGATCACTTTAATCAAAGCAATTCCAAAGTTTTAAATTGGACAGTAAATGTGAATTTTCTGTGCAATGTGTATATTTATATTAGCATTATCTACTTGAACTCTAAGTTTGGTATATCAAGTAAGAAAAATATTATTTTGGTGGTTTTTTTTTTTTTATTTCTTATAGTCAAAGATATGTTTCTGCCTTTTACATAATGTGACAAAGGAATATGTTGGTCAAGGCAATGGCTGTTTCAGTGTTTCAGCTTTAACAAGAATGCCGGATTACAGGTCCTCACTTTCTACCAAGGCAGTATTCAGTGTCAGGTGAGATGGGTTGGCTTCAGGTTGGAACGCTGCTTTGATGTCTAGTCCCTGGTCCGAAAGTGCTGCATAGCGACTGGCTGAGGGCCGCACTTTTTTTGGCTTGGTGCTCTGTGACTGCTGATGCCACTGGGCTACAAAGAAAAAGAGTAAATAAAGATTTTTAATTAAGATATACTTGGAGAGCCTTTAGATATTTCAAAAATATACAGAATGTCTAGATATATGCCAGGCACATACTCTGTGAAAACTGAACACATCCATGGTAGAAACATGGAAATTTAGGAACACTGTTGCATTTTATTCAAATGTTGCAGATTTACTGTCTATACAGGGTAGTGGGAATAAAGCAGCTAGATTACAAAGGTCAAGAGTAGTTTATCTTTTTTTTTTTTTTTTAAACTAAACACTGCAGCACAGGGAATCCTTTGGAATAGCTGATAAGCTTCCTAATTCTTATCCCCCCTCTCCTTTTAAAAAATATTTTTTTCTTCAATAATTACAGCACTTAGGAATTCTGCTGGATGTGGATGCTTTAACACTAATCAATCAACTGAAAGGAATTGTACAGTAGGGAAAGTTGAGGCCACACATTTCTTGATGACCCTCACAAAGTTATTTCAAGAAGAGGCAAAATCTGAAATAAATTCTTAATTTTTTCTAGTTTTCTTTTTATGTCAATGGATCACATAATGTTTATTGTACTAGACTATAAATTCAATAGGAATAATTTTAAATTTAGGATGCATATACACAAATATACATATACAAACACAAGTCTACTGCTGGCTGCTTAAGATATATTAATGAGAAAAGCACTAAGCCACAAAAGTACACATTCCAGGATCAATGGAACACACGTTTAGAGTGCATTAGGACACTGCAATAGAATACAGGAAGAAATGTTAAAAGGCAGTCATTTGCAGAACACAGTAACAAGAACATGTGAAAAACATGGTTATGCCCTTGCCTACTGTTAACTCCTAAGGATGCTTGAGTAATGAAGCCACAACTAACTAGCCAATGTAAGAGAAATCAACATGCATATTTTGCTAATAATTCAAAGTTCCTGAATGGTACTTGGGTATTTGTTTTCCTGGTGTGGTTCGCTATTAATGTCGAGAAACTATAAATAGAAAGAGAGAGAGAGCAATATGAATTTTTGACAAAACACAATAGTTGTTTATAAGATTATAAAGAGTAATGTGATTTGCTGTCTAGATATCTAATTTTTTCATAATTTAATGAGTAAATGCAATGAAATGAGATGAAGTGGCACTCACTGTAAACGTCCAGCCTGGCAGTACAGGACACAATCCCTGCTTCATTCTTGGCTGACACAGTATACCACCCAGCATCTTCTTTTGTGGCTCCCTGAATGAGCAGGCAGATGTAGCCATGGTTGTCCTGGTGCATGCTGGAGAAAAGGATAAAGTCATTAGGGTTCTAAATTTTTAAAAAATGGCTTGGACATGAAGCATCATTTTTTAATTAGATCATTAGAAACAGAATTGTGCAAGTTGCTGATAATAGGGTCATACTTATTCTGTAGAGACTACTAGCCCCATTAAAGTTAACGGGAGAAAGAACAGACGTCAAGAGTTGAATACATCTGTGTACTTAATTCCTAGTTGAAGAGTCGAAGATCTGCCTTTACAAAAACCACTGAATAGTCTTTTACCACTAAAGCAAATGAATTCATCTTTTCTTTTAGATAGAAAGGTAAACACTTAAGAAATCACCATTAGATCAAATACCATTATAGCTTCCTTCTAAAAGCTTAATCCTACATTGGGTAAAGCATGGTTGTTGTCTTTGATTTCATCAACAGCATGGCTTTTACACAGATTTCCATGCTACATAAAATGTATCTTTTGATACATAAGTAGAACTGAACAGTTATGGATCAGGTTCTCATTGTGCATTCTTACCTCACTCGGTCAGTGCTGTGAGTGAGTGATTCATTTTCTTTCTTCCAAAATATCTGAGGTGGTGGCACTCCCAATACACGACATTCCAGCCGTACTGGGTACCCATCAGCAACTCCTGTGTTTTGGAGCTTCTCAATAAACACAGGGGGTTTGTGTGCTTCTTTAGCTAAGAAAACATGAGATGAATTCTCTATCAATGATACACAAAAGGAGCACTAGAAAGAATTCAGAAGCCTTTTGGAATATTGCTTGAATAGATCTTTTATGATACCATTTTTTACTCCAGGTGGTAAGATGCTAGTCACCTCTCCAAATTACTCTTTTACCAAGCAAAGTTTGTATACTTCATTCCGCTCATTTATTTCCTCAATTAATTCAAGTCTGATAGGCTCACACTGTCCACTGGCCATCTGCTCCACAGAATGCCTGTCTGACGTGCTGTGGGAGACTCCTAAGTCATTGCTAGCATCTGTGATGGCTTCACTACTAATTATGTTACCGATCATTCACAGCCTTAACCAACTACTGCCACCTAGTGGTGCTGAGGACAAGTAGTTCCAGGAATTTGACCACTTAGATTCCCTCACTGCCATTTGTGATCTTTGCCATGAAGATTCTGAATATTTGTAACTCTTAAGTGAGACATGACATAGAATTTAAAGGGGGCAATTTAAAGGGGAGGCATCTTTATCTAAATTTGGCAGCTTTAAATAGTTACCTGTAAACTAGGAACATATCCTATAAATTACAAATTCCAATTTGTATTCTTTGAAGGAGGCTATAAAAAAGCTTTATTATAACCTTGAAGGAAGGAACCCATTAAAAAAAAAAAGGCAACTTTAGTACTTATTCTGAAAAAATCAGGACTGATTGTTAATAACACTCTGAATATTACCATCCAATGGGAAATTGTTTTGTTGCATCAATTGTAGTAGTGGTGGAAACTACTTCAGAGAATGAATAAAGTTTACTTATTTTCTTTTGAACTGCCAACAATGAATCTGAGAATGCATTCCTTTTCCACCACTACTCCCTCAGCTGGAATGACAGACATATAGCAAAGCAGCTAGGAAAGAACTCAAAGAGGATGAAAATTCTACCTGAATTTTCAAATGCTTAAGACTTTCCAACACCATAAGTTAGTTAGAAGGTTGGATTTTATTGAATTTTACATGGTTGCCCATCCTAGGCTATTCTGGGAGAAGTAGGAACAGAAGCTCACTTTGTATTCTTTCTGGGGCTCCAGTTTTGCAAAGAACATAAAATGTATAGGTCTTATTGTCGTAGCAACTCATTAGTAAGAATAACATCTACCACTTTGGAGCACTGCTATGCAGGGTACTAGTTATGTAGAGCTTCATACACATTTTATGATTTAATCCTTAGGAAAACACTGTGAGGCATTATATTCCCATTTTATATATGGAGAAACTAAGTCACAGAGATATCTATTTGCCAAGTGTCACACAACTAGTAAAATAGACAAGAGCCAGGACTGGATCAGATCTGACCCCAAAGATTTTGCTTCCAATTACTGTACATCACCATCTTCTGACAGGAGTGCTAACTGACGCATACTGAGATATCTATGTGTCTTTTGGATCCTGAGTCTGTGTCCTAAAGGACAAATATGATCAAAAGGCATATTTAACAGCAGAAAATGAAATTTTAGTTTGAGGTTAGAGGAATGAAATCAATCGTAGCATGTAAGAATATAGAGTACTTTGTACAAAACTTGAAAGCATGGCTAACCTGTAGCACCACAGCCCACATATTTACCACATTTTATGTGAAAACATCTTGGTGCCATTATCAGAATCATAATCCAAGAGTTTTATCAAGACCTCCTGAGTTTTATTTTCATTGCTACTTTATTTCTTGAAAGAGCTCAGTGACTTAGTATGTTTAGAAGAGCACTAGGAATCAACAGATTGTGTTAAATCCAATCATCAGCTTACTAAGTGGGACCCTGGTAAAAGTCAGAGAAGATTTGCTGTGATTATCTCATAAGGCTGATGTGAGGGCCAACTGATACATAACATAACTGAAGCACTTTGCATACAGAGGTATAAGAAATAAATGTTTTGTTATGTTCTTTCTTAAAAGAGATCAGGTAATCAGAATCTTTACTTACACCTAACTCTTAAGGATGGTATAAAACCTTTCCATAAATGTGTTTTCCTTTTAGGCTTCTCAAAGCATAAGACTTCATGTAACAACACTTTTACAGAATAATCAGTGAAAAGCAAATGTGAGTGTAGTTTGACAATGACTTTGAGGGTAGATGACAATGTTGTTTTAAAACTAGGGGTGTATGTGTGTATACATATATATGTGTGTATATATATATAAGCAAATTATTTGGTTCTTGGATTCCATACTGCTGTTACTATTTCTCTGTGTAACACTGGGGCCACTGCACACACGGGAGGTCAAATGACCCAAAAGAGCTAATGAAATCTTTTCTCTCTTTGCCAGGTTAGTGGGAGAAATGAAAGATTTCTGTTTCTGTTTTGCTAGGCCTTATAACCATGTCCTCATTGGCTATTTTGATGATACAATCTACTTTTCAATACTTTGATGTATTTTCCATATTGGTTAGTAATGTAGAATTAGTTTACATTTGTAAGTCTGATGTTCATGCTGTCAGAGAGCAAGGATTCACAGATGAGCCTACCAGCAACCACAAGCTCCAGGCTGAATGAGTTCTGTCCTGCTCGGTTGGTGGCTATACATGTGTAGATGCCGGCATCACGTGACGTGACTGGCTCTATGATCAGAGAGTGCACCCCGTTCTCACGCACCAGCATCTTGTGAGCACTGTCAGGGCGTATGGGCTTGCCATCCAGTTGCCAGCTTAGATCTGGGGTTGGTAACCCACTGACCTAAATCATAAAAGAAATACATGTAAATTTTGTATTAAAACAGGGTGAAATCACTGATAGCGAAGAGGTCAGCATAAATTCCTCCTTCAGTAGCACAAGAGATGGCTTTTTTTTTTTTTTGACAGAGTTTCACTCTTGTTGCCCAGGCTGGAGTGCAATGGCACAATCTCAGCTCACTGCAACCTCCACCTCTCGGGTTCAAGCGATTCTCCTGTCTCAGCCTCCTG
>NW_016808939.1:2613110-2681243 GCF_001698545.2 Rhinopithecus bieti | reverse complement strand
AGCTTTAAATAGTTACCTGTAAACTAGGAACATATCCTATAAATTACAAATTCCAATTTGTATTCTTTGAAGGAGGCTATAAAAAAGCTTTATTATAACCTTGAAGGAAGGAACCCATTAAAAAAAAAAAAGGCAACTTTAGTACTTATTCTGAAAAAATCAGGACTGATTGTTAATAACACTCTGAATATTACCATCCAATGGGAAATTGTTTTGTTGCATCAATTGTAGTAGTGGTGGAAACTACTTCAGAGAATGAATAAAGTTTACTTATTTTCTTTTGAACTGCCAACAATGAATCTGAGAATGCATTCCTTTTCCACCACTACTCCCTCAGCTGGAATGACAGACATATAGCAAAGCAGCTAGGAAAGAACTCAAAGAGGATGAAAATTCTACCTGAATTTTTCAAATGCTTAAGACTTTCCAACACCATAAGTTAGTTAGAAGGTTGGATTTTTATTGAATTTTACATGGTTGCCCATCCTAGGCTATTCTGGGAGAAGTAGGAACAGAAGCTCACTTTGTATTCTTTCTGGGGCTCCAGTTTTGCAAAGAACATAAAATGTATAGGTCTTATTGTCGTAGCAACTCATTAGTAAGAATAACATCTACCACTTTGGAGCACTGCTATGCAGGGTACTAGTTATGTAGAGCTTCATACACATTTTTATGATTTAATCCTTAGGAAAACACTGTGAGGCATTATATTCCCATTTTATATATGGAGAAACTAAGTCACAGAGATATCTATTTGCCAAGTGTCACACAACTAGTAAAATAGACAAGAGCCAGGACTGGATCAGATCTGACCCCAAAGATTTTGCTTCCAATTACTGTACATCACCATCTTCTGACAGGAGTGCTAACTGACGCATACTGAGATATCTATGTGTCTTTTGGATCCTGAGTCTGTGTCCTAAAGGACAAATATGATCAAAAGGCATATTTAACAGCAGAAAAATGAAATTTTAGTTTGAGGTTAGAGGAATGAAATCAATCGTAGCATGTAAGAATATAGAGTACTTTGTACAAAACTTGAAAGCATGGCTAACCTGTAGCACCACAGCCCACATATTTACCACATTTTTATGTGAAAACATCTTGGTGCCATTATCAGAATCATAATCCAAGAGTTTTATCAAGACCTCCTGAGTTTTATTTTCATTGCTACTTTATTTCTTGAAAGAGCTCAGTGACTTAGTATGTTTAGAAGAGCACTAGGAATCAACAGATTGTGTTAAATCCAATCATCAGCTTACTAAGTGGGACCCTGGTAAAAGTCAGAGAAGATTTGCTGTGATTATCTCATAAGGCTGATGTGAGGGCCAACTGATACATAACATAACTGAAGCACTTTGCATACAGAGGTATAAGAAATAAATGTTTTGTTATGTTCTTTCTTAAAAGAGATCAGGTAATCAGAATCTTTACTTACACCTAACTCTTAAGGATGGTATAAAAACCTTTCCATAAATGTGTTTTCCTTTTAGGCTTCTCAAAGCATAAGACTTCATGTAACAACACTTTTACAGAATAATCAGTGAAAAAGCAAATGTGAGTGTAGTTTGACAATGACTTTGAGGGTAGATGACAATGTTGTTTTAAAAACTAGGGGTGTATGTGTGTATACATATATATGTGTGTATATATATATAAGCAAATTATTTGGTTCTTGGATTCCATACTGCTGTTACTATTTCTCTGTGTAACACTGGGGGCCACTGCACACACGGGAGGTCAAATGACCCAAAAGAGCTAATGAAATCTTTTTCTCTCTTTGCCAGGTTAGTGGGAGAAATGAAAGATTTCTGTTTCTGTTTTGCTAGGCCTTATAACCATGTCCTCATTGGCTATTTTGATGATACAATCTACTTTTTCAATACTTTGATGTATTTTCCATATTGGTTAGTAATGTAGAATTAGTTTACATTTGTAAGTCTGATGTTCATGCTGTCAGAGAGCAAGGATTCACAGATGAGCCTACCAGCAACCACAAGCTCCAGGCTGAATGAGTTCTGTCCTGCTCGGTTGGTGGCTATACATGTGTAGATGCCGGCATCACGTGACGTGACTGGCTCTATGATCAGAGAGTGCACCCCGTTCTCACGCACCAGCATCTTGTGAGCACTGTCAGGGCGTATGGGCTTGCCATCCAGTTGCCAGCTTAGATCTGGGGTTGGTAACCCACTGACCTAAATCATAAAAGAAATACATGTAAATTTTTGTATTAAAACAGGGTGAAATCACTGATAGCGAAGAGGTCAGCATAAATTCCTCCTTCAGTAGCACAAGAGATGGCTTTTTTTTTTTTTTTGACAGAGTTTCACTCTTGTTGCCCAGGCTGGAGTGCAATGGCACAATCTCAGCTCACTGCAACCTCCACCTCTCGGGTTCAAGCGATTCTCCTGTCTCAGCCTCCTGAGTAGCTGGGATTACAGGTGCCTGCCACTACGCCAGGCTAATTTTTGGTATTTTTAGTGGAGACAGGGTCTCACCATGTTGGCCAGGCTAGTCTTGAACTCCTGACCTCAGGTGATCCGCCTGCCTCAGCCTCCCAAAGTGCTAGGATTACAGGCGTGAGCCACTGCACCCAGCCAAGAGATGGCTTTTACTATCAGCTCATGTTACTCTTCTGCTTAAAACTTTTCAGTGGCTTCCTGAGCACTCACCAGCTTACATATAAACAATTCTTACAGAGCAACCTAGAGATGACTGAGATGGGATTTTAAAAATTATGGTCATTGTCTTACCTTGCCCAGGACTATAGAGATTAATGGGATGATGTCAGCACCAGGCTCTGGGCTTTTTTGAAAAAAGATGCTCAACAATAACAAATAGCTGGCATTTATACACAGTACTGTAAAGCTTCTCATCAAGGAGTAGCAGTAGTTATGGAGAATGCATTTGTCAGCACATAGGGCTGCTATTATTTTATAATCCTTGAAACTGAATAACAAGAGCAATACAAAATTATCCAGAAAGCCATCTCAACAAATTACCATCACAATGGAAACATCATAAAATCTTGAGGCCTTGACAGCTGTGTTGACCAGAGATCAGATAAAAGCACATTTAATTGCTAATAACATGTTGTGCTGCAAAGGGTCAGGATGGTTGCCATCTGCCAGCTTTTTAGTTTTGCCCTTGATTTTGAATGGAAGAAATGCACTGTTAAGGAAGGCCTTTTTACCCCCTACCCCCAGCTTTACTAGTAGGAAGTTATATACAAAAAAAATGTCACTTAGACTGCAAAACAGTTCTGAAGAACCAGCTTTGCCAGAATCAGCCAGAGGACTCACAAATTCCATTCCTGCTACGTGATACTCACTGATATTACCCGCAGGATGCCTCCCACCACACATGTAGCAAAGGGCTACGGCATTTAAAGTAAATTTAAATGACTGGTTAAAAGGATAAAGAGGTTTTGGAAACAAACAGCAGTAGTTAGGCAGCTTGGCTTCTGAGATGCTCAGGCTCTGTGTTCTCCCATCTATCCACTTGTTGTCCCCAGCTCTCCATATACAGTGCTTGACCTGTTTGGATGTCATCAGAAGTGGTGTGGAGGAAGAGGGAGTGGACATCTTTGATCAGGCTCCTTGTTCCCACATCCAGAAACGAAGTGGCACTGCTTCTTCCTACTTTACCAGGTTAGATCCTATATAAGCCATCTACTGACTGAAGTAACAGTATGTTTAGTAGGAGAGATGCCCAAAGCATGGGTACTCTCAAACCACATGATTCACAGTGAACCTACCCAGTGGATAGTTATTCATGCTAGGGCAAAGAGAATGCCCCTCCTACCTTTTTTCTAACCCATTCTCCTGGCTAAGTAAAGACAGCATGATCTCAGGAGCTGAAGGTCCCCACCAGCAGGTCACAATGTAACTAGATCTCTACTCTTAGGGCACATGGACATAGTGGGGAGAGAAGAGCATGCTTGTTGCTATAGGAGTGGAATTAGTTATTTTCCTGAAAATTGAGTACCAGTCAAGGATAATCAGTGTCTAGGAATGTTCCTCAGGGGCTAAAAGGGGAGGGAGCTTTTTAGAGGAAAAGCAAACCACTGCTTTAGCATTTGGTGTTTGGCTTATCTTCAGGACTTTTTCCCCTTTCAAAGCTTAAATACACTGATTTTTTTTTTCTTCCTGATCTATCTGTACATGTGGCAAGATTTTTCACTTTTTTTTTTTTTTTAAAATAGACAGAGGCTCGCTCTGTCGCCCAGGCTGGAATGCAGTGGGCACAGTCTCAGCTCATTGGAACCTCCGCCTCCCGAGTTCAAGCAATTCTCTTGCCTCAGCCTCCTGAGTAGCTGGGATTACAGTCACCTGCCAGCATGCCTGGCTGATTTTTTTGTATTTTGGTAGAGATGGGGTTTCACCATGGTGGCCAGGCTGGTCTCGGACTCCTGACCTCAGGTGATACACCTGCCTCGGCCTCCCAAAGTGTTAGGATTACAGGCGTGAGCCACTGTGCCCGGCCGATTTTTCACATTTTCTTTATCCAGGTCAGATCATCATAGTGAAATAAATAAGCAGTTTACTTTTTGTTTCCAATATTATTTTAATGGCAGGAGTTTTAAGGACACTTATGTGCCAGTCCCGTGAAAGACAGTACTATTATTTCTTTCTTAAATATGATTAAAAATAGAGATAACAGTATGGTGAATGTCTATATACCCATCATTTAGTCACTCTTATTTTTTATATTTTAAAATAAATCTCAGATTTCATATACTATTACCCCATATAGCTCAGTATGCATTTCTAAAAACAAGACTTTTCTTATATAATCACAATTCCATTTTACACATAAAATAAATAATTCCTTGGTATAATCTAATGATCTATTTAAAATAAAATTCTCCTGGTTAACTCAAAACATCATTTTACAAGTGGTCTGTATGAATTTTTAAAAGTATTTTTTAATTGATAAAAATTGTATATAATTATGCACATATTTTAAAATATGTATATGCTGTGAAATAGCTAAATTGAGCTTATTAACATATGTATGACTTCACATGCTTTTTTGTGGTAAGAACACTCAAAACCTACTCTTAGCAATTTTCAAGTGTACAGTACGTTGTTATTAACTATAGCCACCATGTTGTAAGACGGATCTCTTGAACTTATTCCTGTCTAAAACTGAAATTTTATATGCTTTGGTTAACATTTCCCCAACTCTCCCTCTCCCCATCCAGCCCCTAGTAATCACCATTCTATTCTCTGCTATGAGTTCAACTTTTTTAGATTACACATGTAAGTGAGATCCTGTAAGTATTTATCTTTCTGTGCCTGGCCTGTTTCACTTAACATTATGTCCTCCAGGTTCATCCATGTTGTCACAATGACAGGATTATAATTTTCCACCGTGTGTCTATGTATGTGTATATATATCTCGTATTTTCTTTATTCATTCATCTGTTGACACTTAGGTTGATCCCATAGCCTGGCTATTATGAATAGTGCTGCAATGAACATGGGAATGTAGATATTGCTACTAATATCTTTTTTTTTTTTGAGACAGGGAGTCTTGTTCTGTTGCCCAAGTTGGAGTGCAGTGACACGATCTCAGCCCAGTGCAACCTCTGCCTTCCAGGTTCAAGTGATTCCCCTGCCTCAGCCTCCTGAGTAGCTGGGACTACAGATGCGTGCCACCCACCTAGCTACTTTTTGTATTTTTAGTAGAGATGGAGTTTCACCATGTTGGTCAGGCTGGTCTCAAACTCCTGACCTCAAGTTATTCACCTGCCTCAACCTCCCAAAGTGCTGGGATTACAGGTGTGCACCACGACACACGGCCTCTGATTTCATTTTCCTTGGATATATAAGCACTAGTAGAATTAACTGGATCATATGGTAGCTCTACTGTATAATTCTTAATTATAGACCAAAAATGAAGTAAATACTCATATATATATAGTATCATAGTATAATATATATATGTATAATTTTTTTTTTTTTTTTTTTTTTTTTTTTTTTTTTTTTTTTTTTTTTTTTTTTTTTTTATAATTTTTTTTTTTTTTTTTTTTTTTTTTTTTTTTTAATTATATATTAGTCATATATAGACTGAACCCAATTTGTGTATTTATACTGTAAAAAAATGATCCTGAGAAAAATAAAATATTTTTGTTATATTTATTTTTATACATTTCTACAATCCCAGATTTACTTTCTGAAGAAACAATGCCCAAATCCTCTAAGCAGCTTATATTTGTGTTCTGATATCCCATAGAAACCAGCAGAGGGAGCCCAAATAACTTTTTAAAACCTTATCCATATTTAAGAGTTAAACTGAATTTAAGATCAGTAAATAGTGGGGCAAAAAAGAAATCAAACGAAAAATTTTAGAGCAGTGTTTCTTAAACATTTTTTCCCTAGACTCCTTTGAGAAATGGATGAAAATTATGTTACACACATAATTTTGTAGGTAATTTCAGAGTTCAAACACCTAATGAAGCCTGCCTACCCAAGGACTGTGGGTTAAAAAGCCTTGCTATAGGCCGGGTGCGGTGGCTCATGCCTGTAATCCCAGCACTTTGGAAGGCCGAGGCGGGTGGATCACGAGGTTAGGAGTTTGAGACCAGCCTGGCCGACATGGTGAAACCCCGTCAGTACTAAAGATACAAAAAATCAGCTGGTTGTGGTGGCGCGCACCTGTAATTCTAGCTACTCAGGAGGTTGAGGCAAGAGAATCACACTTGAACCCGGGAGGTGGAGGCTGCAGTGAGCCGAGACCACGCCACTGCACTCTAGCCTGGGTGACAGAGGAGACTGTCTCAAAAAAAAAAAAACAAAAAGCTCTGCTGTAAAACAGACGAAAGAAAGATGTCACTCTCACTTCTCTTAGAATTAGAAAATGGGGGCTGGGCACAGTGGCTCACACCTGTAATCCCAGCATTTTGGGAGGCTGAGGTGGGCAGATCATGAAGTCAGGAGTTTGAGACCAGCCTGACCAACATGATGAAACCCCGTCTCTACTAAAAATACAAAAATTAGCTGGGCATGGTGGCGCATGCCTGTAATCCCAGCTACTCAGGAGGCTGAGGCAGGAGACACGGGAGGTGGAGGTTGCAGTGAGCCGAGATTACACCACTGCACTCCAGCCTGGGTGACAGAGCAAGACTCCGTATCAAAAAAAAAGAATTAGAAAATAGGAGGAATAAAAGTCAGAGTAGATACATGGATACAAAATTTGTATGAAAAAAGAATGAAGACATGGTAGATTTATCATATTTATTATTTCAATATTTAAAGGGATAAATAAAACTCCTGATGACTTTCTAGAGTATGTCATGTAGGGTTCTGAGTAAAGAACATATTTAATTTAGATTTAAAAGTAAAGAATCATAGTAAACAATATATAAATATCCAGCATATTTCACTTTTCCCCCACTTAAGCTAGAATCATTTTATTTTTTGAGACAGGGTCTTGCTCTGTCAGCCAGGCTGGAATTCAGTGGTTCAATCACATCTCACTGTAGCCTTCAGCTCCCAGGCTCAAGCAGTCCTTCCAACTCAGCCTCCCAAGTAGATGGGACTATAGGCACATGCCACCATGCCTGGCTAACTTTTGTATTTTTGGTAGAGATGGGTTTCTCCATATTACCCAGGCTAGTCTTGAACTCCTGGGATCAAGCGATCTACCCGGCTTTGGCCTCTAAAGTGCTGGGATTAAAGGTGTGAGCCACTGTGCCCAGCCCTCATTTTATACTTTATGTAATTTCCCCAAAAGGAACTATAGAGAAATGGCAAGTGAGAGAGAAGTGAGGCAATAGGATATGCAAGCAATAACAAAATCTTACTTTGCAGTCCATTCTGCAGAGTTTTCCTTCTTGAACAGTCAGATCTCCAGGAGCCTGCAAGAAGTGAGGTCTGAAGAATCGCTCCTGAATTGGTTCATTTTCGTCTCCACTGTCCCTTGATCTAGAACGAGGCCTTGAAACAAGAAAGATGACATATAGAAATATAGATAGTAGTTATTTACAGACTTTTAGTCATCTGTTTTCTTAAAATACATGGGTTTATAATATGATTTCTTTATCTGATCCCTATATCTAAGATTTACACATTAAAAAATCAGAAAAGCAAAATCTTAATTTGGAAGTTTACTATAAATTTAATTATCTGCCAATTGCAGGGTTCTATAAATCATAAAAGGGGAAATGGAAAAAAATGGGGTATTATATATTAACATTTTTCCTAAATGTTTTTAAACCTTTATGAAAAGTAGCATTATTGCTCATTTATTACCAAATCTTTTTGAACAGAAGTTACTAGAACTTTCCACTGTGATTTTCAAATTTGTAGGAAATTAAAAGTTCTGATGATCCTATAAAATTCAATATATTTTAATTAAAATTCCTTTTATATTAAGCAGGAAAACAAATTACATTTTAGGCAAGTTTTCTTTTGCATTAGTTATCCATATGCCTAGAGGCATTATTTTTTGCTTTAAAAAATGAGATTGTACAAATCTCCCAGATTCTGTGCATCTCTGTCACTTTTAAAGGTTGCCAGAGAAACCTTTAAGAGGAATACAGTTGAAAGTAATTGCAGGGAAGACTTAAAAGATGTTGAATACAAATTCTGTATGTAGTCACTACAAGAAAAGTTTAAAAACACTTCACTAGGAAAAGCAAGAGTGGAACAAATGAAAGAAGTATACTAGGCTAATAATTATTAGCTTTTTAATATAGTTTACCCTTCTCCAAGTATAGATCTAATTTATGAGAAAAAGCTTTCCAGGACCCACTGATATATGGAAAGGCTTAAATGTGTTGTGCACAACAAGAAAAGCAAAGAGAATAACGCAAGACAATGGACTGAATACTGTATATGCAGTGTTTATACTCAAAGGTACAGGCTAGCATCCTGTGAACAGGCATTGCCATGATGAAGTTAATCTGCACATGCTCTGGTGCCAGAACTGTCTTCCAAATGTTGAACAAAAGTCTTTGTGGATCCAGTCACACCAAGGAGGTGTAGACACACCACTTGTTTGATGCTTACTCAGTTTTCTGCCTACTCTCTGAGCTAACTATGTATTCTCTTCACTAAAGGCGTTTGCACCTATGGCCTGTAATTTAGAGTCAGGACTATTTGAGAATATTCTGTCTATAAAATATCTAAACAGGCCAAGTTGACAGTATGGTTGACTCACTGTATTTTTTTCTTTAAGTGCAAATTTGTTACTAAGAAGTAATATCCTTTCTCTATCCCTGCCTACCATTGTTCCATCAGTGTCCTTGCATAGACTCAGAACTACTAGGAATGGAAAGCATCTCTATTGCCAGCAGATATCTGAGTATTTAAAATGTGACAAATCTTACCTACAAGATTTGTAGTCTAATGGTCTTATGTTTTGAACTAAGTGACTGAAAAATGAACATTAATAAATGAGCTGATTTTAAGAAACCTAGTGGCAATAGTTTTTAATGGTCAACTCACACAGCTGTTGGTTAGAGAGGTTTGGTTTCCAACATTTGTGTACCATTTCGTAGTGTTTTCATATGCCATTTAAAAGTGCTGATTCTTGATTTATTTGTCTACAGAATATGTCTATTTAACAAACTAATAGAAAATCTGGATGGGCTTAGCACACATCAGCAAATGTTTGCTCCCATTCCCTTTCTGCATCGCAACGGAGAATAATCAAGGAGCCACACACTTCAGGTTTATGTTCATATTGTCTTCCAATTATGTTTACTTTTGTGGTTATATGATTCTAATAGTACTAAATTTATAGTAATAAATAAAATAATAGCGACACTTATGGGAAGGAACATGTTAAATACCTTCTGACATGAGGATGGCCTGAGGGAGACCGGGGACTTCGACCTCTTTGGTTGACAGCCTGTACCATTAGCCGTCCAGTACAACTGATGCGGCCCTATAGAAATATTAGGAAATAAATGATTTGTTATTTAAAACTATTAACCACTAAGCATTATCATGCCTACTATCCTATTCTCTATAAGACATTATTTCATAAGAAATCAGTGTGCCATGTTAGTCATCGCTCTAACCCTTTTCAGAAAAACACTTTCCCTGTGAGTTCCGTGCCTCAGTAAAACTGTTTTTACCTGAAGAACTTGAAGGTGACAAGGCCTTTTTTGAAAATCTTAAGTAAGCTTTACTGTTTTATCTAGGATGGTATTTAAAATGACAACCTTTGATTAATTGTAACCAGCAAAGGTCTCCATAACACACGACGCTGAATTGTAAAATATAGCAGGACATCAGTCTCTTGTGAAGATTCCATTTTCATGGTCATCTACCAGCTGTAGCCAATTCTGAAATCAAACCTAGATGATTTCAGTTTTTTTTAGTAATATACTAATTATAGTAATATACTAATATATAGTATATAGTAATATACAAATTAAATGTTAGTGGCTGGCCGGGCGCGGTGGCTCATGCCTGTTATTCCAGCACTTTGGGAGGCCAAGGCGGGTGGATCATGAGGTCAGGAGTTCGAGATCAGCCTGGCCAATATGGTGAAACCCCGTCTCTACTAAATAAATACAAAAATTAGCTGGGCGCGGTGGTACACACCTGTAATCCCAGCTACTTGGGAGGCTGAGGCAGAAGAATTGATTGAACCTGGGAGGCGGAGGTTGCAGTGAGCTGAGATGGTGCCACTGCACTCCAGCCTGGGTGACAGAGCGAGACTTCGTCTCAAAAAAAAAAAAAAAAGTTACTGGCATCCCTTTCTTAAACCATGTATTAAAATGAGCATGATAATGATAAAATGAGTGTTATGTAAGAAGTATGAGTGGGATGATAAGGAGAGCTTCATGAGTAAATGAAGCCATATTCTCATGAAATGAAAATATTTGAGATTTAAAAACCGGAAGCAGTTAAATACCTAAAATATGTGGGTCATATGATAAGGGCCTATGTAATAATAATAAAAAAAAAACCTATATTTTATCTCTTAAATTTGTCAATTGAAATTTTGATGGGGTGGTGGGGTCGGGGAGATAGCCAGAAGTTGGTGAATGGATACAAAATTACAGCTACATAGGAGGAATCAGTTTTAGTGTTTCACAGCACTGTAGGATAACAATTTATTGTGTATTTTCATACAGCTGGAAGAGTGGATTTTGAGTGCTTCCAACACAAATGATAAATGAGGTGACAGATATGCTAATTACCATGGTTTGAGCATTACACATTTTATACATGCTTTGAAATATCACACTGTACCTCATAAATATGTATAATCATTATGTCAATTAAAAATAATAAAAGCAAAAAAAGAGATTGATAAATGCTGTCACATGTGAACAGACAAGTGATACTCAGGGCACCCAGATGACATGGATAAGCCACACATTGTTACTTTGGTTTTTGTTTCAGCTCCTTCTCTTAATTTTTTTTTTCACTGTTACCAGCACAGTAGCAAAAAAGATGATTTTTCTCCTTCACTCTCTCAGAATGAGAAGATGTGCTTCTAAATTTTGATGACTGCCAAAGGTAACAGCAAGAGAGGAAAAACGAGAAGCAGATGTACCACCAATGATTAGACTTAGTGAATTCTAGCTCAGAGTTGATGAGAAGCCCTCATGCACTTACACTCAGAATAAAATTATTCCATTGGCTCTCAGTTTCATTGCAAGCTGCCTATAGAGACAGGTAACAGAAGCTGCAGTGTTCTGTGTGTTTTGAAGAACTGCTTTCCAACTGTGAGTAGACTGGAGTGAGGGTCAGGGTGAGGGCACTAGTGGAGGGAATGCAGAGAAAAAAACCCATAGTAGGATTCAGTGAAGGGCAGGACTCTAACTGGGCGGGGGGTCTCTGCAGGTCTCCTAAAACCTGGACTTCTTTAGGGCTACAACCACCCAGAAAAGGCAAAGACATAGGAATGTAATACAGACAGGAGAATGAGGAATTACCAAAAAGAGGTCATCACAAAGAAACAAACATAACTAGTTTTATATCACTACATATGTGACTCCCTCTGGCACTCACGGTGTTTGCTATTGAGGTCACAGTTAAAACACTGTGTTTCCTGAAAATTTCCAAGGAGACATGAAGTCTAACATTATGAAGGAGAATTATTTCTAACTCAGATTAACTGTATCTGAAGCACAGGCCACTTGATACAGATTCTCTCATGCTAAACTCTTGGCAAACATTTAGGATTCCCTAAACTAGCTTGAAATCTAAAAATTAATTTCATCTAACTTCTCCAGATCTGTACTTGCTATAGAAAATCTAGATATAACTTGCTTAGAAGACCCCCATCATGAACTACCCAACTGATGCATCATACAAGATAACAAATGGACACATAAAATTAATGATTCTTTTTGGAGGTTGAGGACAAAGAAGTGTGTGTATTGTTCTACACAAATAGCTTCAATTGTACTGATATGGGATATGGCTTCCTTATTATGTACTTTGCGGCTTCCATGATGAAATGCTTTTAATTTGGATATATCCTTCCTTGTGACATGAAGCCCAGAAGATCCACAGTAAGTTAAAATGAACTAATCATTTATGCAGTTAGAAAAAGATATAATGTAAGTTAAATTCAGAATTAACCTTGAATTTGGACAAGGAGGTATGGGTTGTTACAAACAGTCAAACAAACCCACCCCACTAACCTGGATTTGAGTTTTGACTTTTCATAAAACTTCGAGCAAATCACTGAATTCGTTCAAGCCTTTGTTTCTTCTTCTATACAAACAGGGATGCTACATGTATCTCTCACAAGGATGTTTTAAGGGTTAAATGATGTAACCTAAATGCTCTTGTAAATATCAAATGATATGTGACATCATAAATTATCATTATTAAATTCCTCATAGCTGGTACTGTGTTACCACGGGTCTGAGATATTATGCATGGACATGCATCAAGATGGTTTTTAGGAGCCCCAGCAGCTTGGTGGACCCCAGTAAGAATTTCCATGTGAATATACTTTATGTGAGGTATATGCGTACCTCCTTTTAAAATTCCTTCATATTTAACCAATATCTCCCCTGCCACTTAGTAGTCTTAATCCTGGGATGGGCCTCAAATACCTTCGTGTGGCACTCAGTGGCTCTGGAATCAGTCTAAGTTTGCAAACCAGTTCTGCTGTCCCTTACAGACGAGTGACTTTAGGTAGGTAACTTAATCTTTCTAAGTTTCCTTCTCTGTAAAATAGGACTATATAGTTAATACCTAATGGGTTCTTATGAAGATTAAAGGCATTAATACTTGTAAAGCACCTGGCAGCATTGTGTTTTGCATGAAGCCAGTGCTCAAAATGTTAAATTATTGTAGCACTCACTATGGATATAATTATAATAACCAGTTTTGAGGCATCCTTTAGAATTGTTTATGTAATGGGATTTTATTTTTCTTGGTATTAGAATGTAATTTACTCCAAAGGAAAAACAAAATACCTTTGGCATAGGAGGCAGACTATGTGGGAAGCAGATTAACCTTTTTAACTTCTGTTGGTGCTTGAAAGGTGCTAAGCACAATCATACTGAAATGTGCTTGTTAGTGTGATGGCTGCATTTGATGTGGAGGAGGAAATATGCCCTATTCAACTCTAAACAGATCCTTGATATGCTTAGCCTGCCTCTTCCTCCCCTCTCCACAAACAAACAAACAAACAAAAAAAATAGGTTGGCATACTACTCTGGAAAGATCACACATTTCTACACTGTTTTCAAGGTTTTCGCTGCTACTGCTTAAAACCATATATACAAATATTGCCACAGAATATTTCCTTAACTTCCCAAATTTAAGAAAAAGGAATAGTTACCATTTGTAATCTTTCTATTCTGATACCAGCCTTCACTTCTGAACATGAAAGGGGAAGGTGTGGTCTTCGGGAGGCAGAATTATTAGTTTGATTTATATAGTGTTATTGGCTAAATATATTACTAACCAATACATAACCAGGAGCATTTAGAGAGCATCCAAACTAAGAAGTTGTATAATTTTGTTGTTTTTGTTTGGGAAAGAGAAAGAAAAAAACCCCAGGGTTCAGTGAAGCTTTTTTAAAAGATGTCTTCAATGTGCATAATAGAAAGTTCAGGTTTTTAAGTCTCAACATACTGTTTTTGACAAAGATCATACAGAATTAGCAATAAGTGATTTTAATAATATGCCTAAAACCCTGGTAATCATAGTAGGCTCTGATGCACATTAATGCTGTTGCATTTGCTTTTATTAATTTTCTCATTTCTATCTGCTTTACTATTAACGTAAGAATAATGGAAGGGAATGTTTAAAGTGAAGTTTGAAATGAGCCAGGAAACCTTATAATGCTAAAACAAAACACAAGCAACAAACTAACATTTTATATTTAACTCAGTTGTGTGTTACTTTTCTATTCCAAACAAATCCACAGAGTTTAAAACTTACATTACAAGTAAGTTTGAATTTTTAAAGTGATTCTGTATGAAACATCCAGCCTGTAAACATTATTTCACACCTTGTGCGAGGCCAATTATTTATATAATATGGAAATAACATTTATATTTCATAGTTTATGAAATTTAACTTGTGGCACACAGGTCTTCATAAAAGCTTGCCACTTGTATACATAATGCAGTTTGAGGAAACATCAAACTGCAGAATACCCATTCCAAAATCCAAGTGCAATACAAAGTAACTTAGCAACACAACAAAACAAAGTAAAACATTCGTGTTTAGATGTAGTTGTTCTTAAAGACAGGATTAGAGTCTAAAATAAACTGTATTTGTGATCCTCATTTTGGCATTCTGTTTGGTGTAACTGCACAATCACTCATTATTTTGCTAAACTATGTGATTGCGTTGGTCTCTTCTGAATTGCTTGAGCTACACACATCAAGTGTGACATACAGCCCAGTATATGTTTGTGTGTTCTATCCCAAGTAGAATTTGGATGCAGTCAACAATATCTAATGTTTTTCTTATTCCCAAAAGATTAACCCAGGTGGAAAAATATCATATTCTATAAATATTCTGCTGAACTTGAATATTTTCCTACCTCCTTGGTTCTCACTCTTCTCTTGGCTGCTTGCTGTAATTATTTTCCACTGCTCAGGAGAGCTCTACCGTCTGTGTTTCATTACTGAACTAATTTTTCCACTCTACTCTTCCTCTTCTCCTTGGTCATTTCACATCATCTGGGCTATAGTGTACTAGAAAACATACATGTATTCTCCCTTTCAAACCCAAATACTTTTTTTTTCTAAACCCTAATAACTTTTAACATTTCAAAATTTAAGGTAACTAAAGGGCATTAAGGAAGTAAGGAGTCAACTTCAGTTTTCTGTCAACTACACTTTATGCTTTTGGGATTACTATGTCTTGAAAGATTTAGCGATTTTGAATTTTTTTTTTTACCACCTTTTATGACATGACTATTTCAACTCATGTCTTAATTCATAAATTACAAGAACAAAATGTTTTAATATATGGTAACAGATGTTGTAAAGTTGAGATTCTAACAGTGTTAAACATTTCCAGAATGGCATCCCTATAGCAACAAATGGTAACTTATACCAAGAGTTAGGTAGAAAAATGGTCTGTCACTGGTCATGGTTTAAATGCCACTTTGTTTTTCTAATGGGTAGTAAAGTTCACTCCAATTTTTAAGTGATGACTCACAGAACTTATATCTGTCATATTTGGACATACCAGTTACTAAAGACCCCAAGACAGAAAAGAGGGGTTTTACTCTTGGAATTAAAATCAACCAGGCAACATGCTCAGAAACTTGGAACAAATACTACTACTGCAAAGTGCCGTAAATATCGAAATTCTCTCACAACAATTTCAATGGGACATACCCATCTACACACTGAGGCCTAGACTCAGAGTCATTTCATGAGTTTCCCTTCCTTTTGCCTGTCTTGGGTTATTTAGGTAAAGAAGATTCTTAGCCCTACCCCTTAATTAAGATATTGGGAGTGTCAACTGATCTTTGGAGTCGGTTGGAATACTTAATAGGTAGTGTTAGGAACTGGTCTGGTTACTGTGATGCCTGGGTTCTTTGAATCTTTGTTTTTTGGCTCCTTTTGATAGACCCAGAGTAGTTATTTTACCTTTGGCTGAAATCACAGGTTGGATAGGATATTCTGTTAGGAGGGCTGGTCTAGTCCACTTTTCATTGCTTTGTCTTCTCTCCAAAGGGTAGCTCAAAGAACCAGAGAGGGTTAACCATGGGGCTCAGCCTGGGATTTGTAAAGCAGTGAATTACTGGGGCCTGGAATGAGGGCAGTGATCACTCTCTTTTGGGGCTTCTCTTGGCCCTGAGGGTGCTGAGAGCAGAGAGCAGCTTCCCAGCTTCCTGTGTGGCTGATGTCAGCTGTGCTATGGGTGTGGCCGTCCTCTAGCTCACAGCTCCTCCACCCAAGCCCACAGCTGTGGCAGTTGTGGCACAGCCACATCTGCTGCCTAAGTTCTTTCCCATGGGGGTGATAAAATGGAAAAGCCGGGAGGTCAGAAGACCACACACCAACAACATACTGGGTAGAAATTCCACCCCAAATTGACTTGCTTACTTTCTGACAGTACTGTGGGAACGGAGTACCTAGACACGGAACTGATCCTTTACATCTGGTTCCACAGGCTTCTGTTATAGGCCTGTTGCTTTAAGATGGGGTAGTTACTGTCTCTGAATGAAAATAATGACAATAAGTAGCATTTATTGAAACTATACTATGTGCCAGGTAAACAGAATGCTTTTTACATGTACTATTTAAATCTGTATTACTATTATTCTCATTTTACAAAGGAGGAAACAGAGAAGTTAAGTGACTTGCTAAGGTCACACATATAGTGAGTGGAAGAGCTAGAATTCCAGCTCAGATCCACCTGATGCCAAAGTTCATGCTCGTAACCCCTGTATTGCACAGCCTGCCGGCCTCATCCTAGGTTTTTTGGTATCATCAGTGTTGCCCTACAATCTTGGCGTTTGTAGTAACATTTCTGTTTTATTTCCTTCCTTTCCTTTTTTTCCTATGTTTACAAGGTTTTCTTTTTTTTTTGGCATTATATATTGGGCTTTGGGTAAGATCACATTTATTTTCTAAAAGTTTAGTTTTGGCTAATGGCAGTGCTTTGGGAGGCTGAGGTGGGAGGACTGCTTGTGCCCAAGACTTCTAAGTTGCAGTGAGCCACGATCATGCCACTGTACTCCAGCCTGGGTGACTGAGGAAGAAGACCTTGTCTCTATGTAAATAAATAAAAATTTATTTTTTATTCTAATTGACAAATTATAATTGTATATATTTGTGGGGTACAATGTGATGTTATATGTATGTAATATGGAATGATCCAAGGGAGATCTGCAGCAGCTCACCTTCATCTAGTGACCTCATAATAATTTGTCAAGAGAGTTTAAATGATTGGAGACTACTGACCCCCGAGGCTGGCCTGCTGTCTTAAACTCTGCACACTGCCATTGGCCATGAGCATTAAGTCAGTCCTTCCCCACTGAGAACTTTTCCACATGTAAAAATGCATTACTATAATTTGAGGAAGACACTAAGCAGACTCACAATTGCAGTTTTACGTTTATGTTCTTTTGTTCTATAAAACGACTTATTCCAATAACAATTTATAACATGCTAAGAAAAATGCCTTGAAATTAATAGCAAGGTCCTAGTGTTGGAGATACTTAAGGACTACAGATAATTCCATCCCATAATATATCCCAGCCTTTCTAGGGCAAAAGAGGAATGAACGACCCAACACGAAGAAAAATTTTGGATTTTGTCAGTTTTCCACCATTTTCTTCAACAGGCAGAAAACTAAACTAAAAGCTAGAATTTGTTAATGTCAAGGAAATGCACTGAAAATATACTAAGGAAAAAAGAGGCCAAGGCAGGTTGATCACCTGAGGTGAAATCCCGTCTCTACTAAAAATACCAAAAATTAGCTGGGTGTGGTGCTGCTGAGGCAGAAGAATTGCTTGAACCCAGGAGGTGGAGATTGCAGTGAGCCGAGATGACACCACTGCACTCCAGCCTGGGCAACAGAGCAAGAGTCCGTTTAAAAAAAAAAAAAAAAAAAAAGCAAGTTCCACTTTTGTTTCTTCATATATATCAAATATAAACACAAACATTAAAATGCAACTTCATAATAGTGATTTAGACTTTTTCAGGGTGATGGTCATGTGTTAATTGATTAAAAAGTTTAGAACTTCAAGAATGTGCATTAATATAGAAGCTTTTCATTAACAGATTAACAGTGAAGAGTTTGCTGTGTTCTATCACAACCTGATTAGCTGGATAATTTGTTTTCATTGTGATCTTAGTATTATTGCCGAAAAATATATGTATATGACCATGGAATATCAGAATATAATAAACCTTGAACAAACTTTATTTATTTAGAAACAGAGTCTCACTCTGTCACCCAGGCTGGAGTGCAGTGGCATGATCTCAGCTCACTGAAACCTCTGCATCCCAGGTTCAAGTGATTCTTGTGCCTCAACCTCCTGAGTAGCTTGGATTACAGGTGCATACCACCACACCTGGCTAATTTGTGTATTTTTAGTAGAGACAGGGTTTTACTATGTTGGCCAGGCTGGTCTCAAACTCCTGGGCTGAAGCAATCCACCTGTCTCAGCCTCCCAAAGTGCTGGGGTTACAGGTGTGAGCCACTGCACCCGGGCCAGAAACTTTAATTAAGTTTGTAGCATCATTAAAATTATTTACATAGTTTCTAATGCTAAATATTTTCTTCAAAAGAAATAATATGGAATGATATAAATAGATCAGAGATTCTAAAAAGATGACTTCTAGAGAAAACTGTTCGTTTTGCCATGCCTTTTTTTTTTTTCCTTTTTAAAAGTGTATTATTTATACGACTTTTACAGACTTAGTAAAACTACCTGTCATACATTGAGCTCTTAAGGTACAAAATAACTTCTTACTCATTTTTGTATCCCCTATATGCAGCATAGTGACTAAAATGTATAACATAATAAAAAAGAATTTGCAGGCTTGAACTGGCAACACAATACCTGCAGCCTCCTATTAAATTCTAAGAAGGCAACTGATTTTTTGACCCTAAGTTAAAGGCAAATACAAGAGAAAACATTTTGATGAAAACTGATAAACCTGAATGGTAACAAAATTACCATTTGTCTACTCTTGCACATTAAATCCCACTGATGTTTCTTTTAAAATATTTACTTTGTTGAGTTTTTCTTATACAGCCTATGTATGCCACTCACTCTCTTTTCCTCCTTTATTTTCTTCATGTAATTTTATATGATTTACTTAAAGTAATATAACTTCATGTAAAGTTATATTATTTATGTATTTGTTAATTGCTTTTTTTTTTTTTTTTTTAACCATAGGACTTTCTCCAGTCTACCACTGCAACCCCGTCACCCACATAGAAAGTGTGTACATATTAGACCCTTAATATTTGTGGAAGGAATGAACATCTGCACCATAATCATTCCTGTAGAACAACATCTGATGGAATAAATAAATATTCATGAAACAAAGAATTCTTCTATCCTCTGAAACCAAGATGGATGTAGAATTTGGAAAAATAGTTTCATAAATCAAAGAAACTTCTTAACTTCACCTTTTAAATAGTTCCTTTGTCCAATCAAATGCCTGTAAGCACTAGACACAGAACTGAGCCCAGAACTATATCCTTCTTTACCTGAGGGTTTGCAGCCATAATTGTATAATTCCCATCGTCATCTAGGGTGGAGGCTGTGGTATAGAGGGAGCAGGTCCCATCGAGATCTCTTTGAATGGTGTAGTGATCACTCTTTGGAGAGATCTGCTTCCCATCTTTAAACCAGTAGATCTGTGAATAGAAACAAAGATTAAAGATTAAGAGTTTGTGTATTCCTACTCTATTTGGAGAACTGAAAGTAGTAACAGTGTGGTTTGCAGAGCTGATCTGAGTTTTCATGTTAAAACGTTAAACCAAATACCTGAATAAGAAATAGATTTTTCAGTGAAAAAAAGCAGGTAAAATTTAAATTCTATTGGAGTTTTAAATTATATACCTTCCTTTTGTTTTAAAATGTGGTACTTACATTCATATATTATTTATATGAAGGGATATATTGAATTTTGGCAATGATTATTTCTATGAAGTGGCATTACAGGCTGTTTTTCTTTTTGCTTCTTTCTTTTTTCAAATGTACCAGCAATTAAAATGTATTGTTTATAAAATAAAAGTAAAAAGGTTGTTTTGGAGAACAAAAGCAGACTCCAAACTCTAACCATTTCACTGAATTGTGTTTGACAGATAAAAGAGGTTGGTAGGGAGGGAGGTAATGACTAAGGGCTGGTGATGGGTGGAACACTATTGCTTCATTTCTGGGCCAGGAAGCATATGATCAAAGGTTAAGTGTCACCTATCCCCATTATGTTAAAGAAAACACAGTAGTATTGAAAAGTATAATTTTCAGATATATAACTTGGGTTAAAAAATTAAATGTGGGCCAGGTACAGTGGCTCATGCCTACCTATAATCCCAGCACTTTAGGAGGCTGAGGAGGATTGCTCAAACCCAGGAATTAAAGACCAGCCTGGGCAACATAGTAAGACCCTGTCTTTACAAAAAAAATTAAAAAAAAAATTATCTAGGTGTAGTGGTGCATGCCTATAGTCTTAGCTATTTGGGAGGCTGAGTCAGGAGGATTGCTTGAGCCCAGGAGGTTAAGGCTGCAGTGAGCCGTGATCATGCCACTGCACTCCAGCCTAGGTTACTGAGGCCCTGTCTCAAAAGAAAAAATGTGAAAAATTAAACTTTGACTAAATACAATATTTTAAAGTAGTCCAAAGGTCCTCTTTCCTTCCCTCACTTTTAAACAAAACCAATTGTCCATGGATGTCTGAGTTCTGAGGTTTTGTTTTGTTTTGGAGACAGGCCGCCCCAGGCTGGAGTGCAAAGTGCAGTGGTGCAATCTTGGTTCACTGTAACCTCCGCTTCCCGGGTTCAAACAATTCTCGTGCCTCAGCCTCCAGAGTGGCTGGGATTACAGGTATGAGCCACCATGCCTGACTAAGTTCATTATTATTTTTGATTTAGTGGAACAACACAGTTGAAAGATAGGCTCATCATAATGAATCACAGTGCCAACAGCCCTAACATGACTGAGATGCTGAATTAATAGCTACATCACCCCACCTCCAGACTTACTAGATAAGCAAATAAACCTTTCCTTTTTTAAGCCATGGCAAGTTCTTTGTTGTCATTTTTTTGTTCCTTGAAGCCAAAAGTATTCCTAACTGATTCCTAACAAAAGAAATATACTTTAGACCCTTCAGTTGTTAAAACAAACTTCTTCCTTCATGTAAATCAGTGTAAATTGGTAACATAGACTGGCATTCAAATTCAACTGTCTGTCAAAGTATTTGAATCTGAAAAAATCTTTTTGAAACCTCCATCCTAAGAAAGGAAAAGACTAGAAATATATAGCACTAAATAAATGCATGAATTATCAGGATATGACTGCTCTAACTTTTCAAACTCACATTTTTCAGATAGCTCCAAATTTACAGAAACTATATTATATATTAAACTCTAGAATCTAAAAAGTAATCATCAACTAGACTAATAACTTTCAGTTCTAAAACTTAAATTATGTAAAGTATCATACTTCATAATTATTTTACTTTTTAGTAGTTGATGCTTTCTTTTTCTTTTTTTTTTTCCTTTAAGACGAGTCTAGCTCTGTCGCCCAGGCTAAAGAGTGCAGTGGCGTGATCTTGGCTCACTGCAATTTCCACTTCCTGGGTTCAAGTGATTCTCTTGCTTCAGCCTCCTGAGTAGCTGGGATTATAGGTATATGCCACCATGCTCAGCTAATGGTTTTTATTTTTAGTAGAGATGGGGTTTCACAATGTTGGCCAGGCTGTTCGCAAACTCCTGACCTCAAGAGATCTGCCCGCCTCAGCCTCCCAAAGGGCTGGGATTCCAGGCATGAGCCACTGCGCCTGGCTATGGTTGACTATTTCTGATGGAAAAAAGAAGCTGTAATAAGTATACAGTTACTTCCTTTTGCATTGTTGCCACAATGCCAGTTCTTGAGTTATTTCTTTACTCATATTTTTTCACCTCCATTATACTTAGCATACAACTTTCAAATAAGATCTGAGAAATATTTCCAAAATTTTACCAAGCCTACTAATGCAGGGAGAAATTCGGGAGGGCACGAGAATGAGAATAGGGTAAATTAGAAATTATTTTCAATCTTCCTATGGCTCGACTAGAACAGGCATGTCAAGGGAGGAATAAAATATTTTTAAAACATAAGCCTAAAAAACATGTATTTCTTTAAACAAGAATATTCCATAGTTTAACAATCCTAATGTAATTTATATGGCATATGCCAAAGTAGACCTTTAATAAATGAGAGAGGGAAGAAAAGAATGGGAAGGAGAATGAAGGTTGAGGGATAGGAAGGAGGGATGAAAGAATAACATTTAACAATAAAAAGTTTAAACAATTAAGTTAGCTGTGAAACATTTAAATTTATATTAGGAAGAAAATACAGTTATATTAAAAACAAAAGCCCATCTTTCAAGTTAATGTAGTATTCTATAAGAATCAATAATCTTAGAACTTGATCAGTGATCTTAAGTCTTGTGTAAGTTTTGAAAATAATGTAGAATCTTTTTGTGAATATCTTGGAAGCTCAAGATATAATTCCTTGTTGAATTTCATTCATAAGCTACAAATACATGCATTTGATAACATGTTGTGAATACACAGCTGTTAACGTAAATTATGCCAAGAATATTGTAAAAAGTTTTCTACAACAATGGAGTTTATTTTAAAAATCCCATTTTATTAGGAAGTATATAGGGTTTGAAAATTCAAGGCTTTTTTCTTTGATCTTTGACTTTGGCGTTGCATGTCAGTTTTAAGAAAAGAATATGATGGTAAAACCTGCCATAGTGGAATAATAAAACAATGCATGGAGCTATTGGAAATTAACACCTAAATATCCTACGAAGGAATACTATACTATATATATCGAGCTAGAAAATTTTGTGCTAGTGGTAGCTTTTTCCTTATAATATAATAATATAACTTTCCTATTGTTTGTCAGAAAAAAAAGAAATAAAAAATATAAAAAAATAAAGTTGGGTTAATATATTTATCACTTTTCCTTCTTTCATTTAATGCCACTATTAAGCTTTTTACTTCAATGAGTACATTGCTCTATGCTTATTTTATAAATTTGTATTCTTGTTCTTTCATTATAGTTTCCATTCTTTTTAAAATTTTTTCAATCAATTTAAAGTTATTTTAGAGGCTACTTAAGATTGTTCAATATTGTGCAATACTTAGCCTTCTGTTTTTCTGTTTCTTGTACTATTGGCTCTTACTATGGTTTGGATGTCTGTCCCCTCCAAATCTCATGCTGAAATGGGATTCCCAATGTTGGAGGTGGGGCCTGGCAGGAGGTGACTGGATCATGATAGTTTAGCACCATCCCCTTGGCGGTAAGTAAGTTCTTGCTCAGTTAGTTCACATGAGATCTGGTTGTTTAAAAGTCTGGGACCTCCACCACTTCTCTCTCTTGCTCCTACTCTTGCTGTGTGATTCACCTTTTCCACCTTCGCCTTCGCCATGATTGTAAGCTTCCTAAGGCCTCACCAGGAGCAGATTCCAGTACTATACCTGTATACCATGCAGAACTGTGAGCCAATGAAACCTTTTTTTTTTTTTTTGAGACGGAGTCTCATTGTCGTCGCCCCGAGCTGGAATGCAGTGGCATGATCTCGGTCACTGCTGAGTAGCTGAGATTATAGGCGCCCACCACCATGCCCAGCTAATTTTTGTATTTTCAATAGAGATGGGGTTTCACCATGTTGGCCAGGCTGGTCTTGAACTCCTGACCACCCATCTCGGCCTCACAAAATGCTGGGATTACAGGTGTGAGGCACCATGCTTGGCCAATAAAACCTATTTCCTTTATGAATTACCCAGTCTCAGGAATCCCTTTATGCAAAAATGGCCTAACATAACTCTCCTCATGGTTATTTCTTCATATATTATTACCTTTATATAAGGCAATTTTTTGCTTGCTTCTAAGAATTTTAATCATCCAGCACTAAATTTCACATTTCTCAGCTTTTGGCTCCCTATCATATGATAGTGTAGTTTAGGGGTTTTAATTTTTTGCCTTCTTTATTCTTTTCACTCAAGTTCTAGGGAAAAGTGTACTCCTGTTTATCGCCTTCCTGGGCTAGTAAACAGGGATTCTAAGGCCTTCCTTTAAAGAGAGGGCAGCTCCTTATCCAGCATTTCCATATGTTTGCATGGAGGGCTCCCATCCAGGTCATCCTAGTCCTGCATGGTATCAGAATTTGTCATTATCCGTTCTAAACAATATTCCTCACCCCACCTCCCTCTGTAAATATTAATAGAAGGAGCTTTGGTGTTTTGATTAAAGACTGTAAGTTATTACAACCAGTGGTGAGCATTACTTCTCTGTATGGTACAGAGCACTGGATTCATATGCAGGCTTGGCCACTCACCAGCTCTCTGACCTTGGAAACTCACCTCACAGAACTCAGTTTAGTTATTTGCGATTTGGTAGTAACAATGAGGAATAACTGATATAGGTGTGTGAAGAGCTCCCTGTTAGTTATTCTGTATTCTATTCTTCAAACCCCAACTCCACTCCCCCACCACCTTTTTTGGTTTCTAATGCCTCCGGAAGATGGCCCAGAACTTCAGAATATTTAAAACCCTTTATATCGTGGGTATTGAGAAAGATCATTTGTATCTCTTTTCTCCTACCAGCATGCTATATTTTGGAAGCTAAACCTTTCCTCAGAGAATGACTCTTAAAAAGCCATGTTCCCAGCTCACCTTTGGCTTTGGATTTCCAGCCACTCTACATGTGAAAGTTACTGGCATTCCCTCAAAGATCTTGTAATGTTTCAGCTTCATCTCAAAGAATGGTGCCATTCCATTTTCCACAGACACATCTCCATACTGAACTTCATCACCTGATTCATCCACAGGAGACCTTTCTAGCCTATACTCTATTTCACTGATGAGTCTCTGTTCACAGCTGGAGACTTTGTATTCCTGTATCAAGGAAAGTTTAAATTAGCAGACTCAATCCCTTCTGACAATGTGTCAAGTCTATCCCTGCCCCCCAATAAGGACCTAGAAGACAGTGGTATTTTTACCATAGAGCTTAAAAACACAGCCTGAGCCCAATTCAATTGCATATGAAACAAAAAACATCTGGAAGTGAGTTTATATGGTATTGCAGATTGTCTTCAAGTCCTATCATCCAAAAGAGCGGGGAAGAAAGATCAATTTTTTTTCCTTCTTTTCTCTCAGGCAAGGGGAAAGAAGAGGAAGGAAAGAAAAAGGCAAAAGCAAAGCTATGTATTCCTAAACTGTTGATAACAATAAAATATAATGGAACGCTGATTTCCTTCTGCAGGGTAAAAGCTGATGCAGGGTGGTGCATCTCTCCAGAAGGCTAACAGTACATGTGGCAAACAGATGCCATATTAACACAATTTTAGCAAAAGAATAATGGAAAAAATGGTACCATTTTTTTTGTTTTGTTTTGTTTTTTTCACCTATAACAATCCCTGCCTTGCAAGGGCCTCCTCCTCAGCTCTGCAGCTGCTAGGAACCCACCATCTTTAGAAGAAAAAATAGGACAGTCTAGTCAAAATTTGCCTAAAAAAAAAAAAGCAAACAATCCATCGACATTCCTATGGTGATGAAGGTGGATCCTACAATTTCCTTGCCTATAAAGTGCAATAAAGGCCAGGTACAGTGGCTCATGCCTATAATTCCCAACACTTTGGAAGTCCGAGGTGGGAGGATTGCTTCAGGCCAGGAGTTTGAGACCAGCCTGGGCAACAAAGTGAGACCCTATCTCTACAAAAAATTAAAAAAAAAAAAAAAAAAATAGCTCGGCATGGTGGTACATGCCTGTTGTCCCAGCAACTTGGGAGACTGAGGTGGGAGGACCGCTTGAGCCTGGGAAGTTGGGGTTGCAGTGGGCCGTGATTGTGCCACTGCACTCAAGCCTGGGCAAAAGAGTGAGACCCTGTCTCCAAAACAAAAAGGAAAAAGTGCAATGAAGACAAGGCAGTCTACGTAAAATATTCCCTACTTAATATTAAATGAAATATGACTTTAACGATGTTTCCTCTTAAAGAAGTTACTCAGTGTTTAAAAAACAGTTTGTTGGTTTGAGGGAAGAAGTACAACAGTATGAATAAAACTGCAAGAATTATACCACAAGTTGTTTTGCTTCATCTAATTGCTATCAAATTAATCACTTGAAGAATTAGCACATTTTTTCCCCATAGAAAGGTATAACAAATGAAAAACTTTTCTTGCTTTAATGTTCAGAGTATCCACTAATGACAGAATTAAATTCAAGTCGGAGGCCAGGCACTGTGGCTCATGCCTGTATTCCCAGCACTTTGGGAAGCCAAGGCTGTTGGATCACCTGAGGTCAGAAGTTCGAGACCAGCCTGACCAACATGGTGAAACCCCCATCTCTGTTAAAAGTACAAAATTAGCCAGGCATGTTGGCGTGCACCTGTAATCCCAGCTACTGGGGAGGCCGAGGCAGGAGAATTGCTTGAACCCAGGAGGCAGAGTTTGCAGTGAGCCGAGATCACACCATTGCACTTCAGCCTGGGCAACAAGAGCGAAGCTCCATCTCAAAAATAAATAAATAAATAAAAATAAATAAATAAATTCAAGCTGGTAAATACATGACAAGAAAACTCATGTTGCAGTAATTTTGTGTATCTGATATTAAATGAAATAGACACTGGTCATAGCATTTATAATTAATATATGACAGAAAAGATAGAAACACACGTAAAACAGGAAGAACAGAAGAAAATAGACACAGTGAAAGACTGGAAGAAGAAAGGTGAAAAGCTTAACCTTTTGACCATCCAGAGGACTCCCTACAGAAGCATGAGGAGAACCAATGTCCTGTAATGGCAGAAAAAAGATGTGAAGACTAATAATAGAAATAATAAGAATGCAGCAAGATTTCCAATTTTCCTTAAGTGAAACTTTTGTGCTAGCAATAAGCATTTGATAGTAACGGTACTGTAAGTACTCACACAACCATTCTGCTTTTCACTTTCGGTACAGTACTCCATAAATCACATCAAATATTCAATACTTTATTTTAAATAGGCTTTGTGTTAGATGATTTTGCCCAACTGTAAGCTAATGTAAGTGTTGTGAGCACATTTAAAATAGACTAGGCTAACCTATGATGTTCAGTAGGTTAGGTGTATTAAATGCAGTTTTTTTTTTTTCTTTTTTTTTTGAGATGGAGTCTCGCTCTGTCACCTGGCTGGAGTGCAGTGACACGATCTTGGCTCACTGCAACCTCTGCCTCCCGGGTTCAAGCGATTCTCGTGTCTCAGCCTTTCACGTAGCTAGGACTACAGGTGTGCACCACCACACCCGGCTAATTTTTGTATTTTTAGTAGAGACAGGGTTTCACCATGTTGGTCAGGCTGGTCTCGAACTCCTGACCTCAGGTAATCCACCCGCCTTGGCCTCCCAAAGTGCTGGGATTACAGGCGTGAGCCACTGCGCCCGGCCTTAAATGCACTTTCAACTTACAATATTTCCAGCTTACAATGGGTTTATCAGGACATAACTTCATACTAAGTTAAAGAGCATCTGTATATATGTGAAAGAAGATAAACAGATAATATTTTCTATTTTTTTTTTGACTAGCCATTAAGGCTAAACAGTTGACCTTTGAACAACACAGGTTTGAACTGTATGGGTCCACTTATATATGGATTTTCTTCCTCTTCTGCAACCCGAGACAAGCAAGACCAACCCCTCGTCTTCCTCCTTCTCTTCAGACTACTCTAATTAAAGATAATGAGGATGAAGACCTTTATGATGACCCACCTTCCACTTAATGAATTGTAAATGTAACTTCTATTCCTTAAGATGTTCTTTGTAACATCTCTTTTTTCTAGCTTACTTAAAAGTACAGTCTATAATACATATAACATACAGAATATGTGTTAATAAATTCTTTGTTATCAGTAAGGGTTCCAGTCAACAGTAGGCTATTAGTTAAGTTTTTGAAGAGTCAAAAGTTATATGTGGTTTTTTTTGTTTTTGGAGACGAAGTCTCATTATACCACCAGGCTGGAGTGCAGTGGCACAATCTCAGCTCACTGCAATCTCCACCTTCTGGGTTTAAGCAATTCTCCTGCCTCAGCCTCCCAAGTAGCAGGGACTACACGCATGTACCACCACACCCGGCTAAGTCTTGTATTTTTAGCAGAGACAGGGTTTCACCATGTTGGCCAGGATGGTCTCAATCTCCTGACCTTGTGATCCGCCTGCCTCAGCCTCCCAAAGTGCTTCAATTACAGGCATGAGCCACTGTGCCTGGCCATATGCGGGTTTTTAACAGTGCATGGGGTTGGTCCCCCTAACTCCCGTGTTGTTCAAGGGCCAACTCTAATGGGAAATATTCACTAGTTATTTCAAACAATGTCAGTGAAAATGTGTTTCTCCACACAAAATTATTTTGCCAAAAACATAGGATAGGAAAATGGAAAGGTACTGGAAAGGAGAATAATCAAGAAGAAGATAAAAAGAACAGGCATCACTTGATGGAAGGAATTCTGTCAGTCACTTAACATAGTATGTGCTCAATAAAAATTAGCTGTGAGGTTGACTGATGATATTAATACTACTCTTCTGTGACTTGCCCTCTACTTTCCACAGAATGAATCCCAAAAACAGTATCCATAAGGAAGATGGAAAAAGGGGACATAATAAATGTTACCCTAAGAAGTCCAGAGCAACATGGTGTACCTGATTAGCTGTTTCCTCTTCTGGCTCCTGAATATTAAAGACAGTTGCACTGTCAGCACCTAGTAGTCGGCGAGCCATTCTTTCTTCGTATGTTAACCTCTAAACAAAATAAGTCCCAAAAAATATAAAATTAGCAAAATCACAAATATGTATTGCCCTATGAAAAAGAGTAAAAAACAACACATTTTAATGATTTTCTGCAACTGTTCTCTCTCCAGCTTCAGATACCTGCATATTTTCTTTTTCTTGCTTCAGCTGTTCTACCTTTTTACCTCCCTTTCTAGTACTAATGGCCTAATCCAGAGAGCCACCAATTGGTACAGCACAAATTTAAAGTGAGCAATAAATGGTAAGGCAGAAACCACACAGAAAAGATTTGTCGTGTCCTTAATGAAAAACATAGAAAAAAAGATATTAAAACAGCAAAATACAATTTAAAAGAGATGTTATTTTTATAGTCGTCCATCAGCTTCAGAACAGCCAAGTCATCTCTAATACTGACTGAGAGAAAAAAGAGAAAGATACTCAAAGGAGAATAAACTGACTAAAAAGAAAAGAATGGGTATCACTAATGGAAATCATTCTATCAGTCATTTAACAGTATGTGCTCAGTAAACATTAGCTAAAGGAAGATTTGGATGAGCTGGCAGTGATGGGGTTCTCACCTCTAAGAGCATTTCCCAGGCTGCTGTGTAATGTAGGGGATTGGAGGCAATTATTATAATCCACAGAGAATGATGCACATGGCTGAATTAGCAATAGGTTTATGCAAGACACTTGCCAAAGCTAACGGGCTCAGTTGACTTGACTCAGAAGCAGACTGCTTGCCCATCAGGCAAAGAAAGTGGTAGTGTTCTTGCATCTCACAGCTAGCACTTTGGAATTGGCCCAAACCGTTTTACCTATGCCATTCTTATACATAAGAAATGCCAGCATTTTTGTGTGACTATTGGGGTGATGCCTGCTCTTGAATACTCATTCTAAAGTGCCTTAGACTTACAGGTCTGGAATGAACTTTCAGACATCATCTGCCTCATCAGGGGCATTTTATAAGCAAGTGTTTGATTAGAAATAGAGAATAATTGGTAAGGCAGAATCTAAAAAATGTACAGAAATTATTTCAGATAAACTTCCAAACTTCTAAATATAAATGCAAATTTGACTGGAAGCTCTTTCTAATCAGGAAAATATGTTGGGTAAATTTATAATTTCCAGTAATTGCTGGTCTCAGTCCCAGCTGAAACCGGGAAGTGAAACACGTCAAATGCCAAATGACAAATAGTCCTGCAGTTCAAATTATTTCAATTAATAAAGAAAGGGCAGAGGACAAGAAGAGGCAAAGGTAGGAGTCTGAGTGCTGCATGAAGCATCTGAGTCCATTATGTTATTAAATTAATTTTCTTACACCTATTAAAAAAAAATCAGTGAATTCATTTTCTTTTTTCTTTTTTTTTTTTGAGATGGAGTCTTGCTCTGCCGCCCAGGCTGGAGTGCAGTGGCCGGCTCTCAGCTCACTGCAAGCTCCGCCTCCCGGGTTCACGCCATTCTCCTGTCTCAGCCTCCCGAGTAGCTGGGACTACAGGCGCCCGCCTCGTCGCCCGGCTAGTTTTTTGTATTTTTTAGTAGAGACGGGGTTTCACCGTATTAGCCAGGATGGTCTCTATCTCCTGACCTCGTGATCCGCCCGTCTCGGCCTCCCAAAGTGCTGGGATTACAGGCTTGAGCCACCGCGCCCGGCCTAGTGAATTCATTTTTCAAAGAGAGTCTTAAATATCTGATCTCTTAAAAAGCTTTTTTAATCTTTTCATGGAGAATTGTAACACATCAAAGGCAGGCCTGAAGTGATTTCCACTCTGTTCCTCATAAGCAGAAATATCAATTTCATATCTATTCCTTCACCAGAATGCACCTGCTACCACTAGAAGCCAAATATACCTCACGGTTTTGTTTCTAAGTCACTATGCCATCTGGCTATAAAAGCCCTTGTCTACAGACACCAAAAATAAGAAAGAGAATAATATATAATATTAGGAAAAAGTTGGTTGAGAATCCCATTTTCTAAAAAGGGAAACCTTACTTATCATTTTAAGCTCTCAAATGTGGATAACTGTGGAACTTACTGTGAATGTTATTCACTGCTAAACAGATGAATATAAATATACATATAATATATATAATGTGGGCTGACCAATAGCTTATGGAAGTCTTACCTTAACCAAGAGAATCTTAGTCCATAAGGAACACTGACATAGATAGCCAAAAAGAAAAAAAACAAAAAACAAAAAAAACTGGAGTGATGCCTTACCTGACTTGAAAAAGTTCCCATATGTATTTATTTTAATCTTTTAAAGGCTTTAATTGACAGAGCCAGGGAAAACTTCCAGAGTATGTACATTTACACATGCAATCACTTATTTCAGGGAGAAAATATTTTCCTTTTGTGAAAATCTTCTATACTCAGAGAAATGAGTAACTAACACAAAACTTCATTCAAATTTTAATCTTTCTTAATCAGATTAAGATACCCTAATAACTAAAATCAGCATTCAGCACCCCTCCTCTGCTCTTCACCTTTCTATTCAAGTGTGGTCTGTTCTCACAGTTTTATTTATCAATGTTTGATAATTAAAATTCTCAGAAAACATAATTAGAGAGAGCTTTCTACTCTGAAAAGGTGTGTGAAAGGGAGATTTTAGACAAAAGATCCTTTTTTTTGTACTTAAGAGCCAGGCAAATTTTCTGGTGATAATTCCTTAATAAAGCTACAGAAGGTTCTTCTCCTTTACCTGGTATGTCTTATTTTCTAGATTCGCTTTTCCCATCCCCTTAAAATATTCTGGAAATAGTATTTTAAAAAGAAAAGAGTATTTTAAAAGAATAGCATCAACAAAAGAGATGGAAAAGAAAACCAAAAAACTGATGAGGAAAGACTTAAATCCAGTGGAGAAAACATCTTATCTATATATTTTACCAAATCTATTTAGGTATTGTACAGTTCTGCAGCTGTAAAATAATTATTTTTTCCTACAGTTTAGTTGTCTTGCTCTAGCAAAACAGAACAAGATTTTGGAACAGCCTTTACTCTTTCAGATGCTGAATCAATGTCTAGTAGTAGTACGAGAGAAAAGAACAGAACTTCCCCAATGGTTTCTCTAGTAGATTTTTGTGTGTGTGTATAAGCAGTACATACCATAGAAAACAAATTCTCTTTTTGATACTTTAATTGCAGATTGCTGTTTCTGGGTAGATATAAACCATTCCAAAGCACACCTTCTCCATCCCTTCCCAACCCTATCAGTCAGAATGGAATCCCTGTGTTCCTTTTTTTTTTTTTTTTTTTTTTAAAATATCATTGGCATTGCTCATTTGTTCCACTCCCAACCAGATATCTGCCCTTCCTTCTTCCTTTCTTTCCCACTTAACTCTCTTCATTCTTAGAAAGATTTTATGCATAGGAGAAAGCAGTGAAGACTGAATAGAAGGAAGGCCTTTCGTTTTCTCTTTTGTCTCTGGATTCAAATGTTAATATTAAGAGAAATGTTGACATTCAAGGGTAATAAAATAACGTGGCTGTGTGCAATGCCTCACGCCTGTAATTCCAGCACTTTGGGAGGCCAAGGCGGGCAGATAGCCTGAGCTCTGGAGTTTGAAACCAGCCTAGGCAACATAGGGAGACTCTGTCTCTATAAAAATAAAAAATTAGCCAGGCATGGTGGCATGTGCCTACGGTTCCAGCTACCCAGGAGGTTGAGGTCATAGGACTGTTTGAGCCTGGGAGGTCAAGGATGCAGTGAGCTGTGATAACACCATTGCACTCCAGCATGGGTGAAGTGTGACCCTGTCTCAAAAATAATAATAATAATAACAATAACAATAACAATAATAATGTTGTGGACAAATATCAAGAGCCCTAAGTCTTAGAAAAAGGAAGAAAGGTATGTGGGTAGCTAATATTCCAAATGCGGGTCCCAAATCTATCAGTACCGGCTGGCCGTTGTTCAGGAGGTCCTCCTTGAAGCGAAGTTTTCGTTCCAGATCTTGAATAACAGCATCCTTTGTGCCTTGAATTTCCTCATCAGAGGCTATTCTAGCAGTTCTACTGGCCTTCTTTGGAAATCCTCTGCAGGACAAAAACACAAGGCAGTATAGTTAGTCGCCAGGCATATAAATCCAAGTCAAACATTCAAGTCCAACAAAGACAGTGCAAGGTGTCAGCATGTCCTCCCACTCTTTTTTATGCTACATCTATTGCAACTATTATGGAAAGAACCATGAAAGCTGGTTCAGGTAACACTAATTGGATCCAGGTTTCAGAGAAAGTTCACATACATTAGGGGAGTATGCCTTAGTGGGTAGGCAGATGCCAAGGATGGGGAAGGCCTACATTTTAGTCTCAGCAAGGCGGCAGCATAAAGTGAAAGAATGATATGATTTGTAAGTAGACCTAGGTTTAAAATCTGACTCTATCTTGTATTGTTTGTGACCTTGGGCGAGTTTTAAAAAAATATGTATCACATATGAATGTTGAGAGGAAAATATATACCACATATGAATGTTGAGAGGTTGAAAGAGACCATATTTCTGTCATATTCAGTCTTCTAGTGCTTTGTAATCATTATTCAACAATAGTGCCTAGCCCATTTGAAATCAATATTAAGTTTGTTACCTTCCCTTCCATCCCCTTATATCCTGATTTGATTAGGGTAGGCCAATGTTATTTGAGGTCTATAAGAGGGCTCTGGGAGGTCTGCGGGTCCTGCTGTGCCTGGTGTCCCAAAGCCTCCTGAACTTTGGGCGAGCCCAGGGCTCTTAGTACAGGTGATGTCTCGCTGCCTCTTTCCTTCCAAAGGCAGCAACAATGACCTGAACTGTGTGAGCCAAGGGTCATTGGTGCTGGATGCTCGGGGGGTACAGAATCACTTCTGTGGGTGCCTTAAGCAAGTTGCTTCCTATTTTTCTTCCTTTTCTCTCACAGGGCAGTGGAGAAAAATTAATGAGAAACAGAATACTAAGCAATGGGGAAATGAATTGACCTATCGCTACCCATATCAACAAAGCTGAACTTCAAAAACAAAGTTCCGGTGGAAAAAAAGCAAGTCACAGAAGAATATATATGATATACTTGTGTTTATAAACAGGCAAAAGCAAAACAGTCCCCTGCTACAGCAGTGGTTCTCAAAGTGTGGTCCCTGGACCAGCAGCATTAGCATGACCTGAAGTTGTTAGAAATGCAGATTTTTGGCATCACTCCAGACCTACTGAATCACAAATTCAGAGCTGGGGCCCAGTAATCTGTATTTTAACAAGTTCTCTAGGTGATACATGCAAAAGTTTTAGAAAGAAATGGAGGGGGAGCATACATACATGGTAAAACCATGAAGAGAAGAGAATGATTAACTCAGAAATTCAGGGTAGCAGTTACCTCTCAGGGAGAGTAGTGGATGCAATTGGGGAGGGTCACATGGGGGCTTCAAAGGTACTAGAAATGGGTAAGAGTTTCATTTTATTAAGGTATACATATAAATTGTATATAGTTCCTTATTTATATTACATACTTCATGATAAGATATTTCTAAGTTTAAAAATTTTACTGCAGGCCGGGTGTGGTGGCTCATGCCTGTATTCCCAGCACTTTGGGAGACCAAGGTGGGTGAATCCTCTGAGGCCAGGAGTTCAAGACCAGCTTGGCCAACACGGTGAAACCCTCTCTCTACTAAAAATACAAAAATTAGCTGGATGTGGTGGTGGGTGCCTGTAGTCCCAGCTACTTGGGAGGCTGGGGTATGAGAATTACTTGAACACTGGAGGCAGAGGTTGCAGTGAGCCGAGGTCGCACCACTGCACTCCTGCCTGGGCGACAGAGCAAGACTCCGTCTAAAAAAAAAAAAAATATTAAAAAAAATAAACAAACAAAAAACTCAACTGCCAAAGTGTCAAGGCACTATGTGCCTCATGTCACTTCACTGATACAGTGGAAAGCACAAGTAAGGCTAAGGAACGTACCTAAACACTGGGTTCACCATTTCACCCACCAGTGCTGGGAACAAAACAGCCACTAAGTATGCAGCAGAAACTCTGAGGATCCTGTAAAGACTCTGCCCCCGTCCCTCCTGAGTCACGATGCCACGCACTCCTGAGGCCTGTGCTCCTGGTCTTCCCAACAGCCTTTCTTTCCTCTTGGCCACTCCCCTTTGCTTCCTTGCTGAATTTTTCCTGATGTTGCTGGGTGTTCACCCTTCAATGTGCTTATAGAAATGTGATCCCCCTCCCCAGACTCAGGGGGTAATTAATGTACACCAATTTAAATGACCTCAGTCCCCTGGAGAGTGATTAGCCTGGCCAAAGGCATGCGATATAGCCTGGGCCAATGAGAATGGGGGAGTGGCGGGGAGTGAGAGGGTGGCGGTGCTCTAGTTAAAATTCTCTCATCTCTGAAAAGAAACAGAAGGAAGAAATGCCCCTCTTCTTTCACTGGATATCACTGTGTCAGAAATGCAATGTCAAAAGCAGCAGTGTTCACTCTGTAACTGTAAGAGGAGAACCCAAATGTGCCAATGATGATAGACCGAAAAGACGGAGAGTACCTGGGCCTTGATAATGTTTTGGGGGCACTGTCTTAACCTACCACCAAACTGCCCTACCTCAGACTTCTTTCATAAGTCAGTAAACCCCGTAGATCGAATCTCCTTGTAGTTGAGTTTTCTGATACCTACGGTGGAAAATATGCTAACTGATTAAAACCTGCTATTCTAGGTTTGTCCCTTTTAGTCATTTGCCCTGAAGTTCAAATAAGATAACACTAGACTTTACGAACTGATTTTGATATTTAGGGAGACCCTGAGACAGTAAGAACCACAGGAATTATTTATAACTTCGATTTCTAGTACCATGCAATCCTTTAACAAACACGTACATAGCTTGCTAGTTTTCCTAAGCCTGGACCCTCTCTCCTCCTACTGCTTTACCTGGGGTTGTTATCATCAGTCTTCAGCTTAATGACTCCTTGGAAAGGATGTCCCTGAGTAAGCCTGTCCCATTAGTTGTTTTCTTGGTAGTTTCTATCATGTTTGTTTTCTTGATAGCATCTATCACTCTGCTATTGCTTTTTCATATTGTCTCTCCCTTACCATGGCTCCTTTGTTAATCACAGTGCTGTTAACAGACACTCAAATAATATTTCTGAAATGAGTGAATGGATGTACTATCTATCTCTACTTCTGATTTCTCTCTCCCCTCCCCTCCTCAGTCAAGAAGACTTGTGCCAGAGCCATGTGAAATCAGACCATATATAAAAAGTCAGCCTCAGGACAAGTACAAATTATACAATTTTAGATGTAAAGTTCTCTGCATTTGACTACAGCCTTGCATCTGAGAACTAGAAGAGCTAGGTTCTGAAGTCATCTTAAAGGTAAACTGAAGACAGCCAGCTCTCTGTTACATCAGCAAGGACTGGGAATACACACGTTCCCATTATTACTGTAAGCCTGTGCGAGGTAAACCATTGCACAACTATGTGCTGATGAGCAACCTTCGATGACAGAAGGCACCACTGTGTTTCTGCAGGTAGACTACACTGAGAGCTGTGTTCTCAGCACAAATGAGAAAGAAACCGGGGACGGGGGACCATCAAGGTCAGAACAGGTCATCTCAACAGAGGAGCAGAGAACTGGTTTTTAAAAGTCAGCCACAAGTTCCCTTGGACCAGAAAATATCTGTCTATTCACTGTAGAATAAGTCCTGTTCCTTGGGAAGCATTTCTCAGTATATTTGACTCTTAAAGGGACTTAGAACAACTGCTCTGGAACATTTCATAGAGTTGTCACCTTGGTTTGTGTCCCTGTCACAAGGGTAATTTATCCTTTCAAAGGGTACAATTACAATTAGTCTTTGGCTCAAGTAAAAACCCTGATTATTATTATTATTATTATTTTCACACTGTTGCCTAGGCTGGAGTGCAGTGGCATCATCTCAGCTCACTGCAACCTCTGCCTCCTGGGTTCAAGCAGTTCTCCTGCCTCAGCCTCCTGGGTAGCTAGGATTACAGGCACATGCCACCACACCTGGCTAATTTTTGTATTTTTAGTAGAGACAGGGTTTCACCATGTTGGTCAGCCTGGTCTCGAACTCCTGACCTCGTGATCCACCCACCTTAGCCTCGCAAAGTGCTGGGATTACAGGCGTGAGCTACCACACCTGGCCTCTATCTTTTAACAAGTCAATTCCCTCAACATATCAAGATTTCCAGTGTTAAGGGCAGTTACTTAATTCCTAATTTCCCACAATGTTAAAGAAATTTTCCTCTTTACTTACAGAATTTAAGGTACTCATATTTTCTTGGTTCCAAATAATTAGCACAGAAATAAAAATCAATCAACTGAAATATGTTTTCTCTTTTTATAGACTGGGTTTCACTCTGTCACCCAGGCTAGAATGCAGTGGTGTGATCACAGCTCCCTGCAGCCTTCACATCCTAGGAGGCTCAAGCAATCCTCCTGCCTCATCCTCCAAGTAGCTGGGATCACAAGTGCATACCACTGTGCCTGGCTAAATTTCCATTTCTTGTAGGGACAGATTCTCCCTATGTTGCCCAATCTGGTCTCAAACTCCTGGGCTCAAGTGATCCTCCTGCTTTGGCCTTTCAAAGAGCTGGACTTACAGGCATGAGCCACTGTTGCCAGCTGAAAGATATTTTTAAGTGTCTAATAGTGATTAGACAAATATTTATTGAGCATCTAGCAGAGCACAGTGCTAGGCCAATACATCAATACAAGGCCTGTAAAGCCTAGAAAAAAAGAGTTGGTTTCTAAGGTAAGTGATTGTTAATGCCTGATGACATCATGGAATTCTATGTATGAAGATTTTATGCATAAAAACGAAAATACATTTAAAAAACCCAAAAGCTTCATCATGATAGTCTGAACACTAACAGTTTTTGCTTCTTAGTACATTTAATTCAAGTTAGTATATTGAATAACTGTACCATTAATTACTTATATCTTCCTTTACTGATCTTTCTTATTTGTTTTCCACAAAGAAAATGAGAGAAAATTAGAATTTGGACTAATTTATATGTTTGTACATACATACATAAGTGGTGATGGGAACTGTAGGTTCTGAACCCAAATAGTTAGGTCCTGAAAGAGGACAATTTATAGCAATGATGACACATGCATTATTTACATTATTTGGTGCCTTGTAGATAGCATGCACAAATACTTGCCTCTATAGTTGGAATGATCATCACAATCTACTACACAGTTTATATTGCATTCATCCTTGAAGGCTATGAAAATTAGATTCTGAACCTAGAGTTTGCTGTTAGGCCACCTCTGCCTCCTACTAAAATGAATGTGTCCAGCCTATCAAAGATTCTCTTCAACAAGCATGAGCTCCATGACATATTGCATTGCAAATCTGACTTTCTGCAAATGTACGTGGCTGGAGATATGCCAATCTTAGCAGTCAGTACTTGAAATTGAAACTTGAAGGGGAATAAGAAAAGATTTCAGTGGGCAATATTTACAATGATTAATATTTGAACATTTTAACTTACAAAAATGGCAGTTTCATAGAGGCTATATGGTTTAAAAATACAGAGTACTTCATGACTTTGTGTGTCATCCTTGCACAGAGGCCATGCTAATCTTCTCTGTATCATTCCAATTTTAGTATTCGCACTGCCAAAGTGAGCACTCAACATTATTTAAGTGAGATGGCAAAGACCTCCCAAATCCTAAAGGATGGTCCTTGATCACAGAGGCTGATAACCGAGTTGGGGAATAAGTTAAGGAACAAACCATGTGGAACCAATTCTAGATGCAACTGGAATAAAAAAGAAATAGAAAACAGTGCTGGCTAGAATGACTGCAGAAAGCTCCATGAAAGAGGCAAGTTCTAAGCCCTTGAAAGATAATAAGGATGTAGACAAGTAGAATGGAGAAGAAGAAGAAGAAATTCAGAGTCAGCAGGAATAAAGAAACAGATGTGAGAAGCTGCTTTTTTGTTTTATTTTGTTTTAACCACTTAAAAGCTGTGTCGTTTGGGCCAGTGACCTGATGACCATATGTCTCAGTTTCCTCCTTTGTAAAATGTGGGTATTAACAGCTTGTATCTCATAGGATCACTGGGTAAACTACATGAGCCAATGTGTACTAAACACTTAGAACAGCGCCTGGTATAGTAAGAGTGGATCTGAAATATCAGTGGATCAGAAAATATTCAGCATGGAAGTGAGTCACAGAGACGAGATTGGCCGAGAGAAACAGAATGGAAGAGGGGAAGGAGTTTAAAAAGATGCCAAGAATTCTTGACCAGAATTTCCAAGAATGTGCAAATAACCCTTACTGATTGCCTTCTCAGTGTTCAACTCTGTTCTAGGTGTAGAAATACAATGTTGAACTAGGTCATGGTAGTTAGAAAAACTGCATTTTTATGGTGGATATGGCAGAAAGAGATAAGAGAAAAAAAATGGAAGGCAAGACATATCAGGAGGTGGTAAACGCAATGAAACAGCAGAAGTATGAATAGATGACTGTATCAGTCAGTGTGGTCCATCAGAATTCTGAGGTTGACTCTACAGTGGTGGCCTAAACCATAGGAAGTGGCTGGCTACGTGAGACCTACGGGGAGAGCATGGCAGTGCAGAGGTCCTGTGACCGGAACCAGCCTGGCAGGGCCAACAGATGGGCACTGTGAATGAGGAAAGAGGTATAGAATACAGTTTTCTCACACTTATTCTAATACGGAACCTCTTCTCTTTTTCAGAGCATCTCACTGGACTAATGTAATTCAGAAGCACTTTGTGAAATTGTGTTAAACACTGAGGACAGGGTTTAGGGGTAGCATGCAAGGTGAGAGTTAGAAATAAAAGTGAAGTATTTTGAAAGGGGAGGCATGAGGAAAGAAAAGCAATTATAAGTTTTGAGGCAAAAATCTGGCAACTGAGTTTGTTTTCCTATAAAACTAATGCTATGTTAGAGTTTGTAAGATGGTTGTAGTTCTGCTCCCTGAAGTGGCACCTTCCTTTGATAAATGAAGAATAGCAACTCATTAGGAAATAAAAAGAGTGGTGACAAAGAGATGATCTCCTTTTTTTGATGGTTTGTGCAATTAAAAAAATAAAATAAAGTAGTATTCAAAGTTAGTAGTTACCAAAACCAGAACTCTTCACAAAAATCCATACTGAGGCAAACCTTAACCAATAAAGCAATTCGTAACAGGCCTCCCGGACTAAATACTTCATTGTATACACACTCAGCCCAACTGTACAAAAAACATTACTGATCTGTTTACTCTGGCTTTAACAGTAAGTCATTTGTCATTTAAAAATAATATTGATGTGGTTATGATAAAAACATCTCAAACATATACACAAGCATCTGGAAGGTAAAGTCTTCCAGATTCAATCAGCACCAAATCCCAAGTGATTTCTTTTTTTGGCTACTGAATAGTCTTGAAAGCATCCTTCCCTTGATATGCTATTGTAGGTCAATTCCGTGAGTAGATTTCAGAAACTCAAATTTCCAGAGCACAATATTGATGTAAGAGATAGGGTACCAGAATCAACCAGAGAATTTAACTATTACAAGTCCTGTTATTCTACTCTTCTCACATTCAGTGAAATCTGATGGTAACTAAATTCCACAACATTTCAGAGTGAGCAAATTCATTAACATGTTGGCATTTAAATATCACTTATATTCAAGAATATAATGCATTAATTAATATATAAAAGAGCCCAAGATATACAAACTGAGTTTTTGTATGTCAATTCTATTTTCCTTTTACTGAATTTTATGGTAAAGCAAAGGCTGCTAAAGTACAAAAAATGGGCACCTTAAGCTCATATTTAAAGGAAAATAGATAAATTTATTCTAATATCAAATTCTCCTCACATTGTATTTTGGGTTCTTTAAAAAAGAAAATGACAAAGGCACATGGGTTTTTTTTTTTTTTGAGACAGAGTTTTGCTCTGTCACCAGGCTGGAGTGCAGTGGCGCAATCTCAGCTCACTGCAATCTCCGCTCCCCAGGTTCAAGTAATTCTCCTGCCTCAGCCTCCCGAGTAGCTGGGACTACAAGTGCACACCACCATGTCTGGCTAATTGTTTGTATTTTAGTAGAGAAGGGTTTCACCATGTTGGCCAGGATAATCTCGATCTCCTGACCTCGTGATCCACTGGCCTCAGGTTACTTCTGTTCATTCATTCTGTACAACTTGGTACACAGCCGTACAGGTCTGATTTTGAGCTACCCCAGGGGCAGAGACATTTCAACAGAATAACCCAGTAGCAGCGGATCCTGGAGGCCTCACCTACTAATTTGTTGGTAAATACTTGCCCAGGATTGGATACAACTTGGTAAGATACTGGACCCTAATGAGCCCATAATAACACCTCCAACCCCTTCAGGTCAGAGAATGAAAAGCCCCATGCTATCTGTTTCCCCCAAAATAGGAGAAAGATAGGTATAATGAGATGTCTGCAAAGTACATTGCAGCTTGTATCTGTTGGATTCTTTTTCACTGGTTACTATCTAACCACGGTCTTGACTTGAAAACTGTTTAAAATGCCCTGTGTCATGAATCTTAAAGTACAACTAAATTTGTTAACAAAGTTTTCCTTGACTCAGGGGATTCTGATTGGCTGCTTCTACAACAGTTTTCTTTAATCAAGAAATGTTAGACATTAGAGTTATTCGAGATGAACCTAAGTCATGCTATTCTCTCCTTGCTCAGGCATTTTTTCCAGAACCCTGGGAACTCCTGTCACCTCTTGAGTAACAATGATGACAGTGTCCCCACCTACCTGCTTCCTATCAGGGAGAAAGAGAGGGACAATGAGATAATGTCCATAAGGAGCTGTGGGCTTATATAATAAAAGCTCTTATTGACACATGCTCTTGTGACAAAGATGCGGCAACATTTCAAACCAAAGCCCTGCTTACATAAAAGAGGCAGTTAAGAGCATACAACATTGTGGCTCTGTGGCTATGTGGCACTCCCTTATGAGCACAGATTCCAAGAATGTGAAGATGGCAAAAGAAACAATGCCAGTCTGGTTCCAGAGATGGACCTGATCTGATTCACCTTTCAGACTTAGTACAGCTGCTCAGAGACCAGCAGAGGCAGAACTGCCACACTATGCCTGTCGGCACTGTCCAATCTTCTGGGTTTCTTCCATCTCTTAGGGCTGATTTACTATGTAGAGAAACATGGTTACAGCAATGATGGAGGCTGTAACACCAACTTACCAGCAATAGTGAGGGGAGTAGAATACATTAATTTTATAAAAGTGCAAACAGATTTCTCTCTAAGGCATGCTCTCCTTACTGCCTCCATCTAAAAGGGTTTGTCAACTTAGTATTTGTATCTGTCGACAGCTTTGAGCAGGGCAGTATTTTCTTTGCCAGTGACCCCAGTAAATTTGGGGAAGATGCAGCATAAAGGAAGAAAGGCATTTGAGGAACTGTATGTATAGAAGTTCCCCAGACCGCAGTCAACCTCTCTCCAGCTCACAACAGCAGCATGCAGTTGGCTGAATGTGGTCTGGGGAACTTCTATACATACAGTTCCTCAAACGCCTTTCTTCCTTTATGCTACATCTTCCCCAAATTTACTGTCCTTTGCCTCAGCTTTGTGGTTTATCACTGACATCCATGACCTTTGTTCCCTGCTTTGACCTCTGCTACACAAACATATGAGAAACAGAACCTTATCTCCACTGACTGTTTAGAAACTTAGTACTTACTAACCTTCCTGTCTACAGATTAAAATAAGAACAATGCGAAACAAACAGAATAAAACAGCAAGTATGCAAGTGATGATTAAGAAAACTAAGAGGGGCTGGGCAAAGTGGCTCATGCCTTAATCCCAGCCCTTTGAGAGGCCGATGTGGGCAGATCACCTGAGGTCAGGAGTTTGAGACCAGCCTGGCCATCATGGTGAAACTTCATCTCTACTGAAAATACAAAAACTAGCTGGGCATGGTGGCTCACACCTATAATCCCAGCTATTTAGGTGGCTGAGGCATGAATTGTTGGAACCCAGAAGCGGAGGCTGCAGTGAGCTGCAACCGCACCCCTGCATTCATTCCAGTCTGGACAACAGAACAAGACTGTCTCAAAAAGAAAAAAAAAAGAAAAGAAAAGAAAAAAGAAAAACTAAGATATTGGAAATTTATATTTAACATTTTGGTAAAACAAGGCAGGTTAAAAAAAATCTAATGAATGTCTACTTCATTGCGTTATATGTAATCAGTCTATTTGTTGGTACTTGATATATATGGCAAAACCATCCAGCTAAAGAAATAACACTTATAAGTGAAACTGAATATATACATCTTATGATAACTTGGCAGTTCCTGCAAGTTCCAGGATGCCAAAGTCATGGCAGCCCTGATAGGGACACTCAATCTTTAGCAAATTATTTGGATTATTATGATAAACAAAATAGTAACATTTTGTTTTAATTCAGAATGCAAATGACAGATCCCATAGTATGCCAGAGGAAAAACAAGTTTCAAAAGACATATGTATCAAACCAAAATAATGAATTCTTCAAGTGTGTGTGATTTAGCAACAGGAAAATTCCTTGAGGACAAAATGGTAACCACATAATAATGGCTTACTGGGCTGGCATGGAGCTAACAATCTGTAGTCGGGTATTTCCACTTAGATGTCACAGCATTTACCTATCTTTGGGTACAGTTTTCCATGGCCACAAAATCAGCATGACTTCCCCATTAATTTTTTTAAAATGGCAGGAATGACTGGACTCTTGTGGTAACAATTATAAGCTATTTTGACTCCATAAAATGAGTCACTTTGAAAGATGGTGACAAGAAGCAAGTGCTCCTGTTACTTGAAGTAAGCCCTTAAAACTGCTTAAGAAGGTTTCAAAGTCACTGATCAGCACAAACTGCTGTTTCTACTAAAAATGATAAATGGCACAGTCATTACCACCTTTGCCAAAGTAATCTTTGATCAAATTCTTTATGAGAAATATTAGAACAGATTATTTACAGTACTCCTCTTCCTGGGAAGCAAGACTTGGTATCCTTTTAATGAGAGAGGAGGAAAAAGTGTCATGCAACAAACTCTGGCTCTTTGGGTCTCTCTAATAGCTTCTTTGTACCAAGATAATACACTTCCTTTTCTAACAGCTAAATAAAAGCTCAAAGAGAAAAAGCAGGGGAGAAAGACAAAGGTTCTCCTCAGACAAGTTGACTGATAACTTTTAACAGAAGTCCATTATCACGTCATTACTATATTTGGCTCCTTTATTGGACTTGTTTCTTTACATATTCATTTGACTGTGTTTCGTCCAATAAGGATTTGAGAAGAAGGCAGATTTCAAATTCATGTAATCAACATTTAGGAAGTGCCCAACAAAAGAAGCAGTGCTAACTGAAGCTGCCTGGTACACCTCGTGGAGACCCGACATAGAAATGCTGGCCTTTAAGGTGGCATAAGTATATCCTAGCAATGGAACACTTTTATAGATGAAGGAAAATAACTTGAATTCTAAGATCTTCTCCTTTTTGCTCTTTAGTAGAGTTTCCTTCTTTTTCTCTCTGAACAATAGTATGCTTCTGGCAAACTCTGAAGTAGGATTTCAGCAGGAAGAGTTGAGATACTGGTGCTGGCTTAACCTTTGCGAGCACTTACTCATTTTTGAAATCTTCAGTAAAATGAGTGAGTGCTAGCTTTTACTCATTTTACTCTTCAACCAAACATGCCAAACATCTGTACTGTATTTCTTTTGAGGATTTTACTGTACTTCTGTGGTTGTTATTTATCCTCAAAGTTTTTCCATTTTAAAGACCTCATAGGGCTGCCACATCATCACTGTGATGTAAGGAGAGACATATTAGATCACCTGCAAACAGAAACAGATAAGAGGAGGCATGTAATGTATCTCGAGATCACAGGCCAGGGACAAAACTGGCAGCATCATTTCTCCACTAGGTTGCATACACCCTCATTTATCTACATTCTAGTCAATCACTAGATTCACACAAAGGCTTATTTCTTAAATCTGTTAATTTAAGTTTTTCAAAAACACTAAGTGTATACTTAATAACCAAACTCCTTTGCACCCATTGTAATGCTGGCATGAAATATTATAATAAAACACATAGTTTAGTGGTGAGAGCATGGATTCCTGTCTCGGTTTAGTGGCTATGTGACCCGGGGCAATGTATTCAACTCCTACACTCCTCAGTAGTTTAACTGGGGCGATGCTACCTCTTAGGAATGTAGTATCGACTGAAATAGTATCTGAAATAGTATACGTGAGTTGCTTAGCACAGTGCTCGGTAAACGGTAGCTAAGCCCCTCCCCCCGTCATTATTATTAAGAGAGCACTGCATAGATTTTGAATAGTTCCTCATGAGAATCTCATATTAATTCAGACGAAAAAGTTCTGATTTTGATCATGTCAAGTGGCCACGCAAGAATCACTGAATCAAATTGCCATTAAGAATTTTTACATCGCATGGAGGGAAATGTGTGAAATGTTACTGAGGTGCTCTGGGTTGCAGGCTGATGGGCGCGCCTGTATGGGATGTGGGAGCCCCAGGGCGACCCGAGGTGGAGAGGCAGGGAGGCGGAGGCCTGCGGCTGTTACTCACGCGGGGGTGACACCCTTGGGCAGCCCCAGGGCGTTGACGGCCGCCGCCGGCGGCTGCGAGGGCAACAGGGCGCTGAGGAAGGCCGCGGGCGTCTGGCTGTGGCCGAAGCGGGTGGCGGGAGAGCAGTGGGACGCCTGCCCCGGGCTCGGGAGCGGCGGTGGTGGGGGCGGCAGTGGGAACACGTCGGGCACCGGGAAGGCAGCCGTGGGGCTGAAGACCGGGGCGGCGGTGGTGGGGAGACGGCGAGGAGGAGCCCCACGGGGCATCGGGCTCGGCGCCGAAGGGCTGCGCGAAGGGCGGCATGGGCGCGCGGCCAAACTGCCTTGGCGTCGGGGACATGGGCGACGGGAGGCTGGACGAGCTGGGGCTGGAGGCCGGCGTGCCGTGGCCCGACGCGGGCCCGAGGTTCTGCGCGGCGATGAACTGCTTGGGGCGCGCGTAGTTGAAAGAGCCGGAGGACTGCATGGCGGGGCGGAGCGGGAGGCCAGCGCGCTCATGGGCTCCGGGGACGCCGGCGGCGTGCAGGCCGCGAGCTCGGGGAAGGCGGGCGGCGGCGGGAAGNTTGGCGTCGGGGACATGGGCGACGGGAGGCTGGACGAGCTGGGGCTGGAGGCCGGCGTGCCGTGGCCCGACGCGGGCCCGAGGTTCTGCGCGGCGATGAACTGCTTGGGGCGCGCGTAGTTGAAAGAGCCGGAGGACTGCATGGCGGGGGCGGAGCGGGAGGCCAGCGCGCTCATGGGCTCCGGGGACGCCGGCGGCGTGCAGGCCGCGAGCTCGGGGAAGGCGGGCGGCGGCGGGAAGGGCGGCGAGGGCGGCGCGCTGCGCGGGGCTAGCGGAGGCTGCCGGGCGCCGGCCTCCTGCTCCAGTCGGATTTGGTTCTGGAGTTGCTGGATCTTCAGAGGGTCCCTGTGGGGAGAGAGAGAAGCGACACCTTCAGAGAGGGAACAGCAAGGAACGTGCATTCCAGGCGTGAGCTCAGCTTGTGAGCATCGCCTGGCACTTAGGCCAGCTGCAGAGAGCACCCAGGGAATGGGCACACATAGCAGCCCGAAGTGTGGTGCCAGCAGTTCATTCTGGACCAAGCGCTAAGTCAGTGAATTATGCTCGCCCATTTCACTGTCTCATTTAAGTTTCACATAAGGTGATCCCAATTAGTTTACAAATCCTGATGGAAATTTTGTCTGACTTCCAGGAGCCATATTTTGTTTTTAACGGATCAAGAAATATTAAGAGAAAACATTTCGACATCAGTTCTCAATCCTCTCATTCGCAGTCAATTTTGGTAAAAGAATTCTATCAAAATGAGAAAGTTAAAAGCAAAAAACAAAAAAACAAGCAAAAAAACCCACTTGGTTGAAGTTATATTTGGCAGATTTAGGTGAGTCCAACTTGCCTACTTCAGTGCTGTCAACTCTACATTCAATAAATACCACACGTGGATTTAAAAAAAATTACTTTAATCTCTACATTTGTCCCCTAAGAAAGTCTTTATGCAAAATTTTAGTAGTAAAATGAATTGCCAATTTCTTACACAAACCTTAATACACACTGATACTGCATGCTGTTTCAAACACAGGTAAACAAGTGACATCTATAAAAGGTAGCTGTTCAATAAACAATAGGAAAATATTTTATAATAATGTATACTTAATTCCCCAAATATTTACCATTGGTAAGAGATAGTTCAAATTTTTATTTCTGAAATAAGAGTAAGCAGCTAGCAATGATCTAGTATCTCACTCTTTTACTCCAAAACTTTGCTGTACATCCAGGATGTTTTCCTTTATTCACATGAGGTAAACATAGGGACCAATAGCTGTTACAAGAAACTTCAACTTCAGGTGGCACTATAACAAGCATATGAAACAAGTATCTATGAATAGACAGTAAACCTTTCACAACTAAAAATCAGACCCCAAAACTTTCTTATCCATAGGCAAAAATCAAGCCTTCAGAGACTCAGCAACACAAAGAATTGAAGCGGCCAATAAAAAGTGAAAAAATATCTAGGTCTTTTCTCAAGTATCATGAGCTGTGGGAACATCAGCAAGTTCTAAACTCTGTCCTGTGTCTTCTGTTCCCTTCTATAATTATCCAGTAAAGTGATTACACTTAAGTCCATGAGAAGACAGACACACTTTCTTGGGAACTGAAAGGTGTAATGAGGAGATGGTTCTTTGTTCTTAATAGGTACAGAGCATCAAATACTTGAACAACAAAGAACTTTGTGGGATCCTATTGAACTTGAGTGTTTTAAAAGTAGCCATGTCACTGCTGGGATTCACCACTGCCCTGAAATTCCAGATGTCTATGTGGTTTGGGTAGACTGTCCAGCACATGTGCTCTTGCATTCATGCATTTAGAACTGGCCCAGGAATAGAACTCATAAAAACCACCCACTAGCTCTAAAATCCATTATCCAGCACTCTCCATTCTGAGTCCCCAAATGCTTCATCTCCCTGCCTTTGCTGTCTCTCTTACATTTCCTCACTAGGGCAGCATGCATCCCCGTCCCAGGATGTTTACCATCAACACTCTTCCACAACCTTCAGCTGACCTCTGCATCTGGATTGGAAGCCATCTGTGTGGCTCTCCTCAAAGGCGCTGCTCCCCTACTCTGTCCCCACCTGGGCTCACAATGGCCAAAGCCACAGCTGTGTTTTAAGTATTTTAGGCTTGGCCTGACGTCAGCAAATTGCTGTGTGTGGTGGCTCTGCTGAAGTAGCTACAGACATCATATCATGCCCTGTACCTGATGTGAGGATTCCCTGACCCCAGGATTAGGGAGTGCCTCTTGAGAGCCAGTCTTCAAAGAGACCAGGGCAGGAAAGCCCAGACCATGACTATATTGGTTCTAAACTTCTCTATGGGTCAACCTATTCATTCGGGCATTAAAAAGAAACACCATGTTTGCTAACCCAAGTGGGCTTAAAGCTGTGGAAGTGCTATCTTTAGTATGAAGTGACAGTTTAAGAAATTATTAATGTAGCATTTCACAAGAAATGAATGGGCATTCTAGTGATTTGGCTGCTAGTATATACTGCAGTGAAGAACTTTGCTAGAGTTTTGACCTCCCCATTTTTCAGTGGTTCAGTGAGGCATGAAGAATATAATATGCAGGGACTGGAGGGGGCGGGGAAAAGGAGCACAAACACATCTTTTGAATTTTAAAGTGTCTCACTTTATTTCTGTGCAAATGATAATCTTTTAAATACTTGAGTTAAATGAATTTCCTATCTGGAATGTGATGTGATGAAATGCACAATTTTACCATTTTCTTCTTCCTCATTAAGCTATTTTAGAAAAGTTGATTTTCACAGAGATTAAAAAAGGTCAAAAGAATGAAAGGTACCAGAAATGCAAGGTTGCCTATAGCTTTTGGAAATTACTTCGAAGTTATTTGTCATAGGAAATTCATTACTTCTTTAGTTTCCCCATTTTTTTTTTTCTGCTGTCTTTTCTCTGAAAAAAAAAAATGAAACTGAACTTTTTGGAAATACTAGCCAGCTACTAGCTTGTGGGGTCATTGTGAGAATTAAATGATGAGCACAGTGCCTGGTTCGGAGTATGAGCTCAATAAATTATCTTTCGCAGAAGAAGAGAATCATATCAATCCTGGTTACTTTACAAACCAGACCTTTTAAAACAGGAACAATGTCTAATTATTGCAGGGGGTTTCTCTTCACCTATTTCCATTGCAAGTGACTGGCAAAGGAATAGCAGTGGCAGGTGGGCCGATGGGGAACTGGAGATGGGGCTGTCGTGAGACCAGCTAAGATGGCTGGTTTTAGCACTGCTCCTCCCCCTTCTCCTCATCACGAAGCCATAGGGCACTTACCATGTGTCTAGCACTGGAGACACACACCAACCCTAGGAGGCAGGGATTGTTATCCCCATTTAAAAAATTCACCATCAGTTAGTGAGGTCAAGTAATGTGTCCAAGGGCAGAACCTGGATGTGAAGTGCTGGCTGGCTCAGAAGGCCTGGTGCTACATCATTCTCTATAGAGTGCTCAGTAAACAAAAAAGGTTTGTTAAAATGTTGGCTATTATTACTACATATCACTTTTTCTCTGGGAAACTGCAACCCAAGTTTAAAATAAATGATGTGAAAGTAAACTTCCGCAAAACAACTTTTATTTAAATTGGAAATTCCTGGTAAGTCTCTCTGGAGCAATATTTCGATTGCAAGTAATTTATCCCCTGCTCATAATAATAAAGAAAGGGTATTCATAATCATCTAGAACAACTCTTGAGATCACAAAGCTAAAAAAAAATGGGTGATCTATGAATAAATACGCTGTTGGTTTATATGCTTTCTTTCATAGTTGACTGTATGATAGAAGCCATTGTATGAAGAGCTACAAGACTGCACCCTCTGAACCATAAGCTCCTCTGGTCCTGATATTTATAAGCACTTTAAAGGTAAGGAGGGTAACTTTTGGCATCTTCACAGCACCTGGCCAAACACTAAACATGGTGGACTCATCACTGTCAATGACAACAATGATACAAATTTCTTACTGCAATTTCTGTACCCCATTGGGTTCATCAGGCATATTCAATAGGACATTCCTATACTAGGAGGGTCCCATATTGGACTGGGAAATCTTAAAAATTTTCAAATGAAGGTAGGTAAATGAATTAGGGGTAAGCTGGTAGGTGTTCCCACAATGTATTCCCATCTGGCTAAGATTAGCTCAGTATCATATGCATGAGACTTCAATGTATCAATTATGGGAATGTATAAAATAGAAAATAAAACTCCTACAAGGGCTTCCCACTCAGGTAGTACCGGTTCAGTTCCATCTATAACTTTATTATAGTAATGCTTCAATTGTCTTTTAAAATTCTATTACTCATAGCTCAATTGATATCTTCATATCACAGAAGCTAGGTCCACTGCATGAAGGTCAATATCTAACAACTTGATTTGTTTAGCACTAACTTATGATTGCCCATTGGGAAAAGGCATATAAATCACAATCTTAAGAATAATCACAGTAAGGATTAATAAAAGACAAATAAGAATGTATTACACTAGGCTTATAGGAGGTTGTACGTACAAAAATAATTAAAATACATTCCCCTAAGGTTAGGGGAGAAGGCAGGGATAAAAATCTGGATTTTCTAGAAAGTACTATAAAAAAAAGAATTAAAATTGATTACTGCTTGGGAATATGTATAAGTTTAAAATGTATTGCAAAAGGACACAGGTTTCTTTACAAAGCCCTATTTGTTGACCTTCAATGCATTCTGAACCTTTTGTAAATTGTGTGACTTTCCAAACAAAGCCAGAACTGAACACAATTATGGAGGAGGGTTCAAGGGAGAAGTGACCTGAGTGAAATCAGCACACGACTTGAGTCTCTTTTAGAGAGACTTTTCCTTTGTACTTAGATAAGAGCCATATTTGGCTCTGCCACAGAAAAACAGTAGCTTTGTATGTCTTAATGCATAAAGTTGATCTCTATTTGAAGTCATTCCATGTACCGAGAGAGAGAGAGAGAGAGAGAGAGAAGGAGCAATTGAAATTGATGACCAATTCCTAATCCTCCTGGGAACTTCTGTGGAATATCAAAGGATGGCTGAGTCTCTCATGTAACATAAGGAATAGGAATGAGAGTTGGGGAGATGGTGCTCTTCAAGGGTCAGTAGCAATGTGAACTGTTTCTCAGAAGTTGACTCCTGCCGCTGGCTGCCAGATGTTGAGATCTCGTCTAGGAGGTCTGTGGAGATCCAGCTCTGTGGGATAAATGGTCACTTTGGCTCTGGGAGGGCTGCAGGATGTGGTCCAAAGCATTTATAGCCCCACCAGAAGAGCAGGATTTGTAGCCTGATATAAATTGCATATGATAAGGGACAGACTTTACCAGTGCCTGCAGTTGTGATGTGCCCGATGAATCTGACTAACACAGAACACTGGCGCTTCAGCCCCAGCCTGTTTTTTAGGGAGGAATCCGAGGTCAGCTTCTAAAACAGTTAACTCTGCATCACAGTTAAATGCCCAAAATGATTTTCATTTCTACTGATGCAAAGGCCAGTGAAAACTGCAGGAAGATATTAGTTGATTCTTATAAAAACTATGCTAATTTAGTGGACATTAAAAGGAATTAATACTGACTTTTCCTAATAGAAAATGTTTGGTTTTAATTCTTATCATAGACAAAGTACATTTTGAAGAAAATCTGTTTTCAACCTTTTTTTTTCAATGCTTGAAGCAAAATCAGTGATCTCATTTCTAATCGAAACTCCAAAGAAAAGCTCCCTGTGAGACAGATTTTGAGGAACTTTAAGTTCTTAAGTATAAAATTTCTCTGAGATTTTGAAGAATTAGGGAAGAAAGGACAGATATTTTACTTTCTGTCTTCCAATGAAATGACGAATTTGGCATATTTTAAGGTTTCATATGGTTAATGTTTCCCCAACTTTTCATTTTCATTCATCATACAGTGGCTGGTGCCATCCCTTGTGTCAGTCCCATCATAGCTTATGCTTGCTGGGTAGAATACATCCAAAACAGTGGTATGCAGTCAGTATTTGTAAGAGTTGATTACTACTAAGGGCAGAGTGTCATCTCTTTCCAAACAAATAACCATAATCTGCTCCCCAAATGTCTTTACAAAAAATAGCAATCCTCCCCTTCGCTGAGCCCTCCATTTTCAGTATCTTCCTCTTTACTCTCAGGGAAGCCACTCAATAAATATCTGTTGAATTGAAGTTAAATCCCTAGATTTCTATGCAATGTAAAACTCCCTGTTCTATCAAGCTATATGGCATTCAGCAACACACAGTTGCATTTTCCTAAGGGAGTACTCTTAGAAATAAAGCCACTATCGTGCAGGTTATTTACAAGAAAAAACATGGAGTCAGCCCAGTAGAGAAATGTTCCAATAGTGTGGCTCCAGCTCTGCCACATTCTGTTTATGACTTTGGATACTTCATTCATCCTTTCTGGGGTAGTTTTTCAACTTTAAGGTCCTAGTAAACTTTTAGATTTTATGACCTGTCCTCTTTAGCCCTGTAAGATTTAAACATTATAAAGAACCTAATTTCAAAGAAACGGGTAAACTTGGACAACTGAACAAGTCCAAGTATGGTGCTTATTTGTGTGTGTGCATATATTAACCTTATGCAGATGCTGTTTTCACACCGATTTCAACTGTTTTGAAAATATATATATCAGTTTTTGGAAAACAGAAGATTTTAAAGGCATTTGAGAGGCAGATAAAAACAATTCCATGGTAAATCTTCTTACAAAAGGAATATTTTATTCTGTGAATAATCTGTTCTGTGAATATTCTGTCAACTAACTGGCTAACACTAATTGTATTTTTTTTTTTCTTAAGACAGATATACCTATAGATAAGTTCTACCCAGATCAAGACAAAAATGGCTTTTAGGTTTTATGTGTCTCAAAATAGTTTCTATGGGGCTAGAGTTGGATGTGGTTCTGCTATATAATGCTTTCCCTTAAAGGAAACATGCAAACTGTTTCAGTGGTAAGTGGCCAATGTTCTGTTAATAACTCTTTCCCCTCTTTCTGCCACAGCTCTTTGGATGTTTTGGCCTGATTTTGTAAATCTTCCAAAAATTCATTTGCCATTTCATTCAAATATGAAGATAGGGTTGTGCTATGCTCAGCAGTCCCGTGGCTTTTCTCTGCCCTCATTCTTGATATCTCTGCAGCCTCTGACAATGGGCTCACCCACTCCATCTTTCTTGAAGCACTCTTCTCCCTTGACATCACTAACACAACTCTCCTTGTTCTACTTCTGGGACTGTGCCTTACTTCCTTCACTAGTTCTTCTCCATCACTCTAAATATGGGTATCCTACCAAGATCTAAACTTTATGCTCCTCTTTGCACAAGGAGTTAGTCAACTGCATCACTCTTGCTCCCTGATCTCTTTAACCCAGCCCTCAGTCCTGAATTCTATTATCCACTTCCATGTAATATAAATGTGCTACTTCACTTCAAACTTATGTCTAGACAGAGCTGCTCTCATCCCGACCTAACTTGTCTCCCTAAAATAATATCTGATATTTAAGATACCCACAATTTGGCCTCAAACAGTCCTAACAATCTTATCTCCAACTAATGCTGCTCTCTTTCTACCTTTTCATTCTTCTAAGTTTGTTACTCTTATTGTTCCCCAGACTGACTGAGTTTTCCTTCCTGTTGGCCTCTTCTCATACTGCCCTCTTTTGGAAGGCCACCCCCACCAATTTCTCTCCATCCACTGTCTTCATCCTTTTGTGCCCATTTCAATGCCCATTTCTTCTTGAAGCCCTCCCTAGTAACATCTAGCAGTTCTTACTCCCTCCTCCATACTACTCCAGCCCACAAGGCTGGCACGGTACTGTCAGCTTGGCAGTGGCATTATCATCTCACACACCAGCCCAGATCGCCCAGAGCCAGATGTGTTCTTTCTTCTTATTACAGTATTTTGCACATAGATGTCACTTACCACCTGTCAAAAGATTGCCAGGCATCCTTTTGTGTGGAATACAGGAAAGGGAAATGCAATCTTCTAATAAAGGAGATATATATGTATCAGAGCTCTTATAGTAACAGTACTTACATATTTCTGGCTTGTTAGTATCCAAAATGCGAAACTCCCAAACCCGAGTGAGAGCGTTTGTGAACCTGGTAATGCAGCTCCTAATTTGGCATCTGTGAGGCACTCCATCATGTTCCAGGCAGTGGCAGCCTGTACCAGTGCCCATTTTCCATTTTATTTGGTTATCATCAGTCAAAAATGCAATAAGTTTATGTTTACCTTGAAGAGAAGTGCCTCGGGGATATTTTCAGTACTTGGTGAGAACTTTAGTCATCTCTAGGCAGTACTTTGATAGGACCCATTCTTCCCATCCTGCACTGTTCTACAGCCACTTTTTCAAAACATAGACTGTATCCTGAGATAACAAAGTTGGTCCCTATACAGAGAGAGGAAACAGCTCCCTTGTGTGTCCATTGTGTAGTGTAGCAGGTCATAAAAGACCGGACAGAGTGTTTCTAACAAGGCCGCATTGAATGCCTGTGTTGGGGCTGGAATCTAAAGCACTGATGTCTGCCTGGAACATCACACTGATGTCTGTATTCATTTTTCAAGTGTTGTGAAGTACTGCCAGGAATTGCTTATGGCTGATACTAAGTTAAAGAATGTGTAGGTGGAGGTCATGCTTTATTTCTGGAAGGAGAATGAGGCCAATGGTTTAATGCATGGCAGTAAGCATTCACACAAGCAAGTAATGACTCACTCGTAGGTGGAGAATTGAATGAGTTTCTTCTTAAAGTCAATTTCCTGAAACTCCAAGTGTGGCAGACATCTGTTTTTATTCTCTACCATTCTTCTTTCATCTGGTAACCGCACTCCTCCCTCCCTTTACAGATCTGCTTCTACCGTATTCCTTGTGGGCCACAATCTTCTTGCCCTTGGTTGCAGGGTGAGCATGTGATCCAGGACTAGTCAACTGTTATATGGCTTCAGCAAATTATCCAATGATAAGTATATAATCCAGGTCAGGCCAATCAGAGCCTTTCCCTGGGACTTTTCATACTGAAGATGGAAGGGAAATGTGTCTAAAAGGATAGAATCACCTCGAGTTCCTGGCCATCACGGAAGGGTCTACAAAAAGGAAGCTAGTGCATAAAAAACAGCCAATTCCTTATATAAAAGAAAAAGGGAGAGAGGCAGTTAAAATTGAAACACTATTTTAGCAGCTGGATCCAGATAACCCTCAGACCAGTTTTATCTCAGAATTTTCTTTTCTTTTCTTTTTTTTCTTTCCACTTAAACTAGTTCAAATGGTCTCTTAACACTTTTTAGAAAGTGGCCTTGGAAACCAATAAGTCCCATTTCTTATTTTATGATATGCAAATGGAAACACAGGGAGATCAAGAAATTGCTGTTATCAGCTGGTTGGTACCAAAGGCCCAACAAGAACATCTTGCTGGTAAGAACAATACAAAAATTAATCTAATAGCACTATCAGAAGTTGATGAATCAGTAAATGGACGAATTCATATATTGTTCATAAACTTGTGAAAAAAACTACCAGAAGGACTAAAAACAAATAGTTTAAAGTGTTTACCTCTGGAAAGTAAGACTAGAATGAGGTGGAGGGAGGATATCTTTTATTTTTGCATTTTATACTCTTCTATACTGTTTGTTGACTACGTGCATATAAAAAATATAGTGCTCAAAGACTCTTAAAACATAAAACTCCAGAAGTTTGTAACTTAAAGAAGGTCTTAGACAGTTACAAAATATCCTGGAAGCCTGAGAAGGGTATCCATTCATCCATTTCCTGTGTTTAAAGCCACCAGGGGAGGTCTTTTCCAAAGAATTTCATCAAGCATGACTATTGCTACTACTACTGCCAGCACCAACAGCGTCACCACTATCTAGTGATGAGAGGTAACTGTTACAGAGCACGTACTATGTACCAAACACCATTCAAAGCACTTTATCCATCTAAACTCATTTAATCTTTATAAAAACTCTAGGAGAGAGGCCACTTTTATTATCTCCATTTTACAGATGAGAAAATTGAGGCACAAAGATATATAGTAAGTTGTCCAAGATTATGCAGCTGGAAAGAAGTGGAGATGGGACTTAAACTGAGGAGCTCTGGCTCATGACCATGATGTTAACACATCTGTAACCAAAGCACCACGACTTATCTCGTATTTACCACATGCAGTGTGACTTCCTCAGATACAGAGGACCTTTCTGATTTGGGCTCCACTCAAGACTATGGCTCTAAGTCTGCCCCTCCTATCCTCTGTTTCTTGGTTACTGAGATATAGATATTACAATGGAGCCTAAAACAGCTATAGAGACAGCCAGGCTATGTTCTGAACACATTCCATACATATAATTTTAGGTAGTTATGTCTTATATGCTACGCTTAAAAACATTTATTGGAAAAACTATAACAATGTACAAAGCAACCTGAAGGAGTTGATTTTGAAACTAAGAAATTAAATTTGCTTCCAGAATTTCTTATTTCAGCATAAGTACCATCAACTAGCACTCATTATATTGAGAAACTAATGAGTTGTTGGTCTGTACTAGCCAAACATCATGTATTTACAGCTAAATATTGTACTTCCAAAATGTGAACAGGAAGATGAAACCAATTAATAAAGGTTCTTACTTCATATTTTCCAAGTATCATATTAATTCGAATTTCTGAGAAAAATCAAGAGACGTATATCACATAAGGGCAATAAATACTACCACGGAATTTCATGGTATGGAAGTTCCTACATACTTATGGTTTTGTCCTTCACTCTCCTTCTTGAACACAATGTTTGTGGTAGAAAAAAAATAAATATAAGAATAATAATTTCCAAAATAATTGGATTTGAATTCTTAAAAATAGCTTGGTATTTATTTATGTGTTTGTTTATGAATAACACACAGAGTCTTGCTCTGTCACCCAGGCTGGAGTGAAGTGTATCATCTTGGCTCACTGCAGCCTCAAACTCCTGGGCTCAAGTGATCCTTCTGCCTCAGCCTCCTGAACAGCTGGAAATACTGGTGCGTGCCACCACACCCAGTGGGTTTTTTTTTTTTTTTTTTTTTAGTAGAGACAGGGTCTCACTATGTTGCCCAGGCTGGTCTCAAACTCCTGGGCTCAAGCAGTCCTTCCACCTTGGCCTCCCCAGCTGCTGGTATTACAGGCGTGAGCCACGACACATGGCCTAAATAGCTTTGTTTTTAAATCACCGACAGCCCCTTTCAGCATCTCCTGCCACTGGGCTACTTTGTGCTTTCCCTGGTAGAAGTGACTGTGCCACCAATTATCTGTGTGGCCTTGACTAAATCATTCTCAGTCTGACTTTCTTCATATCTTTGCAGTATAGTTGGATTATTTTTAAATAGTCCCCTTTAAATATTTTTCAAATGTGCCCATGCTATAAAATTCACTCTTTAGTCTTTCAAGATTGTACATCTATCACTAATATCACTCATCTGTTATGCTGTTCCATCTCTTGAGATACTGTATCACTAAATATGATGCAATTTAGAAACATTATATCACATGGTGAACACTATAAAGATTACTTTTCAAATTTCTATTAAGATAGGCCTGTAACTGAAGAACTAAACATTTCTGAATAAATAATAACAATGTAGCCAATAACATTTTCTACATATTTTGGTCTTGCAATCAATGTGAGGAATGCACATTTGGATCTGGATGCTCAGAGTAATTTACTTCCTCTTACAAGTCTACCATTGCTAGTTTAGGTGCTAATGGCCAAGATATACAAGCCAAGGGGTCTGTGGTGTGAATGCAGGGCTTGCCTGATCTCCAGACTCCCTTCCCAACCTCTCATCTGAAGAAGGAGAAAGTTCTTGAAAAAGCTCAAAAATGCATTTTGGCAAGCTCAAGAGATGCAGCTTAGCAGCATGAATTAAGAGACTTGTGACTGTGGAAAAGAACAGTAAATTTTAAATGGCTTTGGCCCTTCTTAGCTTTTGACCAGCTGACCTTGACATTCCTTAGAGGCCAAAGGATGAGATGCAGTGAAGACAGTGCTGCCTAGCCATTTCCCCTCAGGAGGCAGAACCAGTCCTTCCAGCAGTAGATGAAGTCTATCCAGTGTGTCTTGGGGAGAACTGTAATAAATGAGGTTCCCTCCCTGAGAAATGACTAAAACCACAAAAATAATTTCTTAGATGAAACAGCTCAATTATCTAATGTAATTACTCCTAAGGAAAAAATGAGAGAAATTTATCATAGTTACATGAAGTTTCCAATGTGGTTATATATGACTGTGTATAGTCAACAGTTATTCATCTGGCGTTCTATCAAAGAGAGTTTTCTTTAATATGGTATCTGTTTAATATGTTTCCAATACACTAAAAATGCTGTAAAATCTTGAAATGCTTTTCAAAAGAATACTTTATAGATGTACAGCTGTAGTATTGAGCTTATTTTGCTGTACTTTATTAATCTTTCCCAAAACATGTAAATAATGAAGTTTGTTGCACACCACATCTGGATTTCATGATTATTCTGTAAGACTTATACAATAGATGGCCCCTCATTTAGGGAAGTAGTATATACACCGGAATGTGCCTTTTCTTTTTAAGATTTAAAACAATGGAAAAAGTCACTGAAGTATGTATAATATCTGTGTGCCGAGATACACAGGAAAGCATGGATCGTGTGGATGGAAGGAACCGGGATCATCTCATCCAGCTGAGTAATAAGTACGTTTGGTGCAGTGCCACACAGGAGGCCACCAGCAGAGCCCAGAGTAGTAACTGGGTTTCTTCACTCTTAGCCTTTCAAGTGATGAGACCAAGGTGAGAACTCCTTTCACTAAAAGGCTTAATCTTTTAAATAGCTGAACCAGAAAGTCATTTCTAACAAGAATACAGATAAACATTACAAAGAACACAGAAGAGATATGTTCAAAATCTGTCAGGTTCCAACAAGAGATACTTTTTCCCTGAAGAGAGAAGATGAACCATTGCCTAGAAGTAATGTGTAGCTGACTGTCCAGCGGTTCTATGTCTGAGTAGCACAGTCTCATCACTCGTGTGTATGTGTGCATATATACATGTATATGGCTATAGTGGTATCAGCAATCATGCATATTTTCAAGCTTAAATATGATGAAATTGTTAAAGGACTATAATCCTAAGTAAAACGAATACAGAGTATACTTAATTACACTTCTGTTCCCAACTTGTCCTTTTAGGCATGATCTTATCTCTTGATTGTGGCCACCAGTAAAGAAAAGCATATCTCTAATCTCAGAAGCACAAGGAGTTCATACAGGAAACCAAGATTAGTAAGTATTTTTGTGGTGACTACCTTTTGAATAAGACAGGATTAATGTAACAGTTAAAAGTATAGAAATAGAAAAGTTACGAATTTACTAGTGATTTTTTTCTTTGCTGTGGACATTTGTTGATCTTTAAAATATATCATGGGAGCAAATAAAACATCTATAGAATTTACAAAAATGTCAAAATGAACCAGAAGACATTAAAGTCATTCATGATATACGTTAATGACCTAATAGAGGAAACTTTTTTTTTTTTTCCTTTCAGGAGCATCATGCTATCATTTTTCAAAATTACTATGTAGGATCGGTGGAACACTGGACACTGATGGAGTGGGCCCTGCATCCTTCACTGCTTCCTCATGGCAGGATCTCCAGGAACGGGGCCCTCTTTGCCTGTCTCCTCCCTTTGTGGCGAATATGGGTGGGGGATGGATCTGGGCGTGCTCAGATCAGCCCCTCCCTTGCTCTTCTCTCTTTGGATCTTGCTCGCAATCAGAGGGCTTTTTCTTCCTGTTTTTTGGAGGGTGGGATCTGCGTGGAGCTGTTCAATGCTGCCTGTGACTGGGTATTAGTATGCTTAGCTCCCTTGCTAACAAGTGCACCTTCAAAGCAATAGTCATTATTTAGCATTTATCGGAAGAGGCTGGCCCCAGCTCTGGTGAAGGGCAGAGAAGGTGTGGGTGGCCTCATATGTTCTCAATGTCACAAAATGATAGCATTAAACAGACCCACTCCCTCATGGAAGGCAATGTGACGACCTTCTATTGATATTGCAACATGTGTCTCTGGCAGCAGGATCTCAGTCCTTACGTAAGGGATACGGGATGACTTCCTCCACTTCATGTATATGCTCTCCCTAAGCAGATCTGGCAGATGCAAATTTATCCGTATCTTTTCATTACCAATGAAGTTTTAGTATCCACATCCCGTCTTTGTAACCCTTTTTATTTCAGCTGATCTAAATAATTAGTTCAGATTTACCCTGACAAATGTCTTTTACCTTATATTTTTAGTTTCTTACCTTATAACAAAATACTACCATCAAGTTTTGATTATGAAAATGGCTGAAGGCAAGGGACCATATGAGAGAGTGCAATCAACAACATAGTCTTTTTGCCCAACAGAATTTGACATTTTTGGCTTAGAGAATTAAAGTACAATGACTGTTCCTGAAAATCAGCACAGTAGTCATGATAAAACTTTTTTCTTGGCTGGGCACAGTGTTGCATGCCTGTAATCTCAGCACTTTGGGAGGCTGAGGCGGGAGGATCACTTGAGCCCAGATCTTGAGACCAGCCCAGGCAACACAGTGAAACCTTGTCTACGCTAAAAATTAAAAAAAAATTAGCCAGGTATGATGGTGTGAGTCTGTAGTCCCAGCTACTTGCTTGAGCCCAGGAGAACAAGGCTGCAGGGAGCCACGATCACGCCGCTGCACTCCAGACTGGGTGGCAAAACAAGATCCTGTCTCAAAACAGAGCAAAACAAAACAACTTTTTCTTTTAAAATTGAACTCCTTATTATAACTGCAGACATTTCTATACAATATTTCTTTTAATCTCTTTTGAAATTAAATCCTATTTTAAAAGAATATACATGATTAAATAAAAACAAAAAACCCCTCCAAACCCTATTGGATTTCCAACCTCAGCTCACAACTGATACCTTATATAAAAGTTAACTAATATCAGTCTTCAACAGGCCAGGGATGGTGGCTCATGCCTATAATCCCAGCACTTTGGGAGGCTGAAAGGGGAGGATCACTTGAGCCCAGAAGGTTGAGACCAGCATTGGCAACAAAGTGAGACCCAGTCTCTACAGAAAACTAAAAAATGAGCCAGGCATGGTGATGCATGCCTGTAGTCCCAGCTACCTGGGAGGCTGAGATGGGAGGATCAAGTGGACCCAGGAGGTCATGATCTTATGGCCACTACACTCCAGCTTGGGGGACAGAGTGAGACCCCAGCTCTAAAAAAATAAAAATAAAATAAAATAAACAACAAAAAAAAAATTCAACATAAATGTGAATCTAAAACTGTAAAATTTCAAGAAGGAATCACAGGAGAAAATCTTTGTGACCATAAGTGAGGTAAAGATTTCTTAGATAAGGCAACAAAAGGGTGATCCATGAGAGAAAAAAAATTGATGCACTGGGGCTTCATCAAAATTAAACCCTCTGCTCTTCAAAATGCAACAGGTACAAAGAGAACACTGAAAAGTACATCTTCATCTCTTACTTTTTCTTACCAGTCCAATTTCCCTCTCCAGCATCAACCAAACACTATTACCATTCTCGAGTTTCCTCCTAAGCTACCCCATACATAATAAGCATATAGATACATACTGTATGGTGGTTCTAGTGCTTTTTTACTGAGTTTTTTTAAAAAACACAAAACTTCCATATTCGATAGATTTATTTGATTATTCAGTGTAGTCCTACACTCCCAACAGCATTCACTGGTCATCCGTGTAGCTGAGGCAAAATTCTTTGGAAGTAATTAGTTTTGAAGTTTACTTAAGCAAATATGGAAATAAAACATGAAAATCTTTAATTTGTTTGCCTTGGTTAAAACAAACAAAAATATTCCCTAAGTTATCAGCTCACTGTGTATTATTTAGGCCATACTTCATATTTTAGCTATGTCAGCTGTGGTATCCTGGGGGAAAGATGTTGTCATCTGGGGCCTCACACCAAAATATTATTTGAAGTTCATAGAAACCAGCTTCTTCAATTTCTTCAATTTCTTTGGGTATTGTGTTTTTAAATAATGAAATTCTCTCTTAAAGAAAAATAAGGATCTCTTTAGTCACATTGAGGACTAGAGGGAAGTATTTGCCTCAGGCTGAATTTTTTGTTATTTTGAGACTCTGTCACCCAGACTGGAGTACAGCGGCACGATCTCAGCTCACTGCAACCTCTGCCTTCTGGGTTCAAGTGATTCTTGTGCCTCAGCCTCCCAAATAACTGGGATTACAGACGTGCGCCACCAGGCACAGATAATTTTTATATTTTAGTAGAGACAGGGTTTCACCATGTTGGCCAGGCTGGTCTCAAGCTCCTGACTTCAAGTGATCTGCCCACCTCAGCCTCCCAGAGTGCAGGATTACAGGCTATTGCCACTGTGCCTGGCTCTCAGACTGAAATAAAATCACCTTTCACACTCCACAGCACAACTCACTTCCCAGATGACTCACTCAACTATTGGAGTGAGCAAGAAGAGTACTCCCATCTCTATTATCTTGTTTTATTTACTTCACAGCATTTATTACTGAAATGATTACATTGATATATTTGTTTTTAGACCTTCTGCCTCTGCCCCAACTCCAGCCCTGGGAGTCAGAGGGGGCTTCTGTCCAGCTGCACATGGCTGTGGTTGAAGATCTGGAATCAACAGATCCTTCTCCACCAAATCAACTCCACTTCTACCACTGGGATTGGCCCTTATTAGTGTTATCTGGTTTGTACATTCAGCAGCAGTTTTCAGACACGAAAAGATAAGAGATGAGCATTTAGATTAATTACCATCAATTCTGCAGCACTGGTTCGGGTGTAAAGGTTGTGTGTTTACCTAATTTCACATCCTCCAGACCTACACTGTCCCACTATGGTAGCCGTTAGCCACATGTAGCTACTAAGTGCTTGAACAGTGGTTAGTCAGAATTGAGATGTATTGTAAGTATCAAATACACAGCAGATTTTAAAAATTTAGTTTAAAAGAGATTGGAAAATGATCTTGACTAATTTTATATTATTTACATGTTAAAATAATATTTTGAATATATTGGGTTAAAAAACATGTACTATTAAAATTAATTTATTTTTCCTTTTTAGTGTGACTACTAGAAAACTGAAACTGCATACATGGTCTGCATTTATGGTGGTTCACATTCTATTTCTACTGTACAGCGCTCCTTGAGGCCTAGTTCTAAAACTTCCCTCACTTCTCACAAGGGTTACTGTCTGTCTGTCCTACTAGAGGTTCGCCAGATGCTCTACTGAACAGGAATCAACTGCAGAGCCTCAGAATATAAGAACGTGGTGGCCGGGCGCGGGTGGCTCAAGCCTGTAATCCCAGCACTTTGGGAGGCCGAGGCGGGCGGATCACGAGGTCAGGAGATCGAGACCATCCTGGCTAACACGGTGAAAACCCGTCTCTACTAAAAACACAAAAAATTAGCCGGGCATGGTGGCCGGCGCCTGTAGTCCCAGCTACTCGGAGGCTGAGTCGGGAGAATGGCATGAACCCGGGAGGCGGAACTTGCAATGAGCCAAGATCGCACCACTGCACTCCAGCCTGGGCGACACAATGAGACTCCGTCTCAAAAAAAAAAAAAAAAAAAAAAAAAAGAACGTGGTCTCTGAGGGACCAGTATTTGGGGTAGCAGTGATAGATTTGTCCACAATAGTGGCAAAAAGTTGTCCTCCAATTTTTTTACAAGTTTGCTAACTTATTTGCTGACCTCCCATCAAGTAATATTAGAAATGATTCTAAGATTGCATTTCTCAAACCTTTCCACTCTTCTAAGACATTCACACATACTCAGCATGTCTGGGGCACCGTCGGTGCTACCCATATACAGATGAGAGCCCCCCATCTCCAGCAGAGCCTTCTCCTTCAGGCAGTGAGAGAAGACTCCGTTTCCATAGAGAGGCTCATCCTATTCAGATCAACTACACGGCCACAGTTGTATAGGAGTCAGTTCTGCCAGCAGCCGTGAGCATGGATAACTATCAGTCATGGGGAGGAAGCTGTCCCCTCCGAAGACTTAGGGTAAAAGGCAGAAGATAGCAGGCTATGGGGTGGAGATGAATTTGACTTTTCTCTCACGTGAAACGCAGTGTAAGCCCTGAGTCACGCAACAGAGCAAAGCAAAAATGTTGTAACACGTTGACGAGAGGAGGGAATGACCAATTATAATGCTGAGGTTTTACGTTTAAATGCTACAAATTTGATTTTTCTCCAGTTTATAAATATGTTTAAATAAAAGTCTTAATGCAAAAGTACAAAAATGATAGTCTACCGTCTTAAGACACACAGAGTATTTTATATTTAGAGTAAGGTGAGGGGATGGAAGTGAATCTAGATTGAATAGTGCCAGACAATGGGCAGAACATGACTCTTAAACACACATTATCTTTCTTGTAAGAAACTACTATTGCTTTCTTCTAAAAGCCTGCTCTGGATTTTTTTTTTTTTTTTTGAGACTGGGTCTCATTCTGTTGCCCTGATTGGAGTGCAGTGGCGCAATCACCGCTCACTGCAGCCTCGACCTCCCAGGCCCAAGTGATCCTTCCACCTCAGCCTCTCAAGCAGCTGGAACCACAGGTATGTGCCACCATGCCCAGCTATTTTTTTTTACTTTTGTAGAGATGGGGTCTCCCTGTGTTGCCCAAGCTGGTCTCTAATTCTTGAGCTCAAGTGATTCTCCTGAGTTGGCCTCCTAAAGTTCTGGGATGACAGGCATGAGCACTCTGGAAAGTTAATACAATCTTCTGAACCAAGGTATGATTATTAGTTATCTTTTGACCCAGAAACCAGTATCTCAGAGAAACGTGCCAAAGTAAAGAGATTACAATGGATACTTTCTTCACATGCGAAATAAAAGGTAGCATCTTAATAAAAGTATTTATGCTTGATCAAACTTTATAAAAACAGGATGCCTGGAAAAATATCTTCCAGCGCATTTATGACTGTATAACTTAAAGAAAAAATGCCCCCGATGTACTAACTTTGTGTGGCTAAATATAGTTAGCAGCCCTCATGCTTCATAGAGCATTTTCCCCTGGAATTCAGCTAATATAAATAAAACAAAGAAGGGAACCTGGACCCCCTCCATGAACATTACATCATTCTTCCTTATTAGGAAAACTTCTTCAAATCTGAAATTTTGCTCCAAATAATCAGAGTTTCTATTTCTCAATGAGTAACAAGGCAGGGGGCTCCCGTCATCAGAAGTGTTGCTGTGTGGGGAGCAATGTGTGTGACGCACAGGCTCACTGGAACAGTGATGTTTCCAACAGTAATAGTAACACCCGGGAAAGCATTAAGGTGCATTTAGGAAAGCGCATGTAATTCTCTCCAAATTTTCGCTTTCTACATATTTTTGGATATATGCCTGTGTTATGGTAAACAGAAAGACAAGAAAGCAGAAATTCTTAGGTTCTTTTGTAATACTGGTTCTGACCAAAGATTTTTGTATCTGATTGATCTTAATTAACAGGAGGACGCAGTGGTTAAAAATCTAAGGCAGACCTGCCGCTGCTCCCTGAAACACACTTGAGTTTCCTCTTAAGTGATGTCTAATTTGTTAGACAACTTTAGGTTATCTATTTTTGCTCTCAGCCCTCAGCATATTAACACACTAGTTGAGCTAGGCTTCTTGGTATGAAAGGTAAGATTTATGAAGTTAACGTGTACATGTAAAGTAAAAATCAATTAAAACAAACATCTTCTTTAAACATTACCTTTCCATGGATTTAAACAGGGCTGTTTATCAGTTTGCTAATTCTACCTGGTGTTTCACCTTTCTTTCATCTTGACGTTAAGGACTATTCTCATGAAAAATAAGTAAAAAAGAGTTGGAAAAAACAGTTCTAAATGTGAAGTCCACAATGGTGTTGACGAAGCTAATATCATATCCTAAAACAAATAATTTATAAATAAACAATCCTGAGATGCAATGGAGCATTAGCGTAATGTGCTAATGCAAACAATGAAGCCTTCTTACAGAGCCCTCTGACAGGCAGTACATACCAGCCCACTCACCGAGTTCTCATGCTACACTTTGGCTAGCTAACAAAATCAGAGTAGTCAATCACACTGTTCATGAAAACATGGAGGGCGAGGAATGGCCATGACAGAAGGGGTTGTCGAGAGAAGGAAGATTGGTCTAGAAAATACGAGGATGGTTCCAACAGTTACAAGTTTATACTTCTAAATCTCTTTTATTTCTGAACTTTTCTAACATTTATGTTTTCAAAAGAAAGAAAAACAAATATGCCTTGTGCTTTGTGCTCAGTTAATTGGACTGCTGGATGGTTCTCACTGTTTCCCATAAAGGGCCCCTGCACTGGCAAGTTGGGAAAGCGTTTCTATTCAAGGACTCCAAGAACTTCCCAGTTCCAAAGGACCCTTCCATCGTCTAGGAGTTTTATTCATATACTTCTTAACTGGTTCAGGAATGAAAGGTAATGCTGTACTTCTTAGGCATGTAGGCTCTGGAGTTAGACTGCCTGTGTTTAAATTTTAGACTCTATTATTTACTGGCTGAGTTTCTTTGATCACTTAATTTTTCTGAACCCGATTCTTCATCTTTAAAATGGGGGTCATATATTTCTCAAAGGAAGACATAAAAGCAGCTGACAAACATGAAAAAATGCTCAGCATCACTAATCATCAGAGAAATGCAGACCAAAACCACGAAGAGATGCCATCTCACACCAGACAGAATGGTTATTATTACAACGTCAAAAAACAACAGCTGCTGGCCAGGATGTGGAGAAAAGGGAGTGCTTATACACTGTTGGTAGGAATGTAAATTAGGCCACTGTGGAAAGCAGCTTGGAAGTTTCTCAAAGAACTAAAGATAGAACTACCATTAGACTCAGCAATCCCAGTATTGGGTATATACCTAAAGGAAAATAAATAATTCTATCAAAAAGCCCCACATGGTACATGTACGCTCTCTCATCATAGCACTGTTCACAACAGCAAAGACGTGGAACCAGCCTGGGGATGCCATCAATGGTGGACTGGATAAAGAAAATGTGGTACATACACACCACGGAATACTATACAGCTATAACAAAGAACAAAATCATGTCCTTTGTAGCAACATGGATGCAGCTGGAGGCCATTATCCTAAGCAAATTAAACCAGGAACAGAAAACCAAATACCTCCTGATAAGTGGGAGCTAAACACTGTGTACACACGAACATGAAGATGGCAACAACAGCCACTGGGTACTCCAAAAGCCGGGAGGGAAGGAGGAGGGGAGGGGCTGAAAAACTTCCTCTTGGGTACTGTGTGCTCCACCTGGGTGAGAGGATCAATGGAAACCTAAACCTTAGCATCATGATTATACCCTTGTAACAAACCTGCATGTGTGCCCAGTCAATCTAAAATAAACAATTTGGGGGTCCATCATAGCACTTACCTCCTCGATTGTGAAGATGAAATGTGTTAGTACATATAAAGTGTTTTGAGCAATGTTCGAGCATGTCTTCAATAAATGTGAGCTATTAGTATTCAGGATGGTTGTGTAAATAATTCACTGTCCAAATGTGGGCCCTTTAATCGGGGACACAGGCTGAACTACATAGAACTCTAGACGACTGGCAGATTGATTGTCCTGGGGAAAAGGGAACATGTAGCCATCCCATTCACATTACATAATGTCAAGGTCACACACTGCACAGACAGACTGACTTACCAAAATTAACAAAATTTGTGTATCACTGGGTACTAGAGTGTATAAGAGATCAGATGGAATAAGAAAGCCTTAATTAAAAAATCGTGAATTATAATTTAAAGCATTTAAGATAGACTGACCGCTTACATGTTAATCACTCATTTTGCTGAACATTCCTTTTCAGGCCGGGCGAGGTGGCTCACACCTGTAATCCCAGCACTTTGGGAGGCCGAGGTGGGTGGATCATGAGATCAAGAGATCGAGACCATCCTGGCCAACATGGTGAAACCTTGTCTCTACTAAAAATATAAAAATTAGCTGGGTGTGATGGCATGCGCCTGTAATCCCAGCTACGTGGGAGGCTGAGGCAGGAGAATTGCTTGAACGCGGGAGGTGGAGGTTGCAGTGAGCCGAGATCTCGCCACTGCACTCCAGCCTGGCAACAGAGTGAGACTCTGTCTCAAAAAA
>NW_016808939.1:2607330-2613004 GCF_001698545.2 Rhinopithecus bieti | reverse complement strand
AAAAAAAAAAAAAAAAAAAAAAAAAAAAAAAAAAAAAAAAAGGAACACTCCTTTTCAGCATTATCCCAAATATATTGTCAAGTTTAGTTTAAATTATTTTACAGTGTTTTCATCCTTCTTCATGGCCTCCTTCCCACAAATATCAGGAAAATGGGAACTGGTGAGGAGAGTAACGTTAAATAAAAGGGAAGTACAAGTAATTTTATTGTTGTGCTCAGCACAGACGGACCCAATTACAGTTCTACAAGTACCTAGGTTGCTTCCCTTCTGAGCTGGGGAACAGTCTCCTGGTACACTGTCATTGTGGAAACAGAGAAAACACATCTGTTAAAAATGAGCTTTAGTGGAAAAAATTCAGCTGGCATTCTCTTTTCCTCTCTGTTGTCCTTTTTTAATAGCACTCTTATGTAAGGTCGTTACTATATATAGTAGAGAACAGGGAGCTGTGATTTGACCTGTACAGAGGCAGTCAGATGTGGGCCATTTCCTACCATTTCCTACCTTTGTGGGCCCAAAGGCAGCTGAACCTGCTGGACAGCAGGAGCAGCGGCACCAGGAATCCTTGCCCTTTGAGACCTCGGTACGGCTGCATTGCTGTTCTCTTCTTGCATCTTCAGCCTCCCACCTATAAAATCGGCCCAAGGCCTACTTCTGATCTAACTCACTGGGGATGCCTGTGGAACCTCAGAGAACATCTGGGAAACATTTTTTTGGCTTTGTCAATAATGCGTATTTTTCCTCTGTATATCCATCCAAGATTTATGCAAGAGCTAGAATTCTAACATTCCAGTCTAAGAAACCTAGACCATCCTACCATCCCTGACCAACTTGTCCAAGCAAGATAATTGCTTGTTTATTGTCTTTTACTCCCACTAACAGTCTTTCTCAAGAGCAGAGTTCACATCTATTCTGTTCCACAATGTATTGTCTTAGATACAGCGTACAGTCCATGAATGAATGAACGACTCCGTGAGTATACAGAGGTAGTAGTAGCGAACATTTACTGAACACTTACCAGTGATTCTAGACAATTTAATCTTTTGGCACCTCTGTTTTCTCATCTGTGCAATGGGATAATAATAGAACCCACAGAGTAGGGCTGTTGCAGAGATTAAAAGAGAGCAGTGCTTAGTTGTTACTGGAATCCTCTCTTCTTCTTTAGTCAGTGGCACCATCCCTGATCCTGTTTCACAAGTCAGAACCGCAGGAGTCAGGCCTGCCTGTCCCCATCAGCCTCATCTCAACCACCACGAGTCCTGGCCTTTCCCTCTCCTACACTTCTCCTACACACTGTTCTCCTGCAGCCAGCCAGTTTCAAAACCCACATAGAATCCCGTGACTCTTGACTTCCCTGTCCCCAGTGGTTTTCGCTTGCTCTTGGGATCAACTCCAAATTCCTTCACCTGGCCCGCCAGGCCTGGTCGCCCCCTATAGCCTCTTCTTTTCTTCCTCCCACCCCCATTCTCAGAGTCTCAGCCCTTCCCTTCAATGTGCGATTCCTCCTGACTGCACACCTGTCTCTGTCTCCCACTTAGCCTTCAGATGTCAGGTCAAACATCACTTCCTGAGGCTCTTTCCTCAGGCCTCCAAACCACATGAGGTCTTTCAGTTTCCTGACCTCAGAGGTCGTGGTGCATTTTTTCACGGCATCTGCCACACCAGCACTGCCTACACGTCTTTTATCTGGTCTCTAATAATTCTAGGCACCCAGGCCCTTGAGGGTCTTTTCTAGCTTTGGTGAAATGCAAGCTGGGAAGCAGGATGCTGATAGAGGAGTGAGTAAAGGCTGGTCTAGAGAGCATCTGAGAGCTTCTGTGGACTTCCTCTAGAGGGCCCAGTGGTCATCTGTAAACTAACCTGGATTTGACTTTTAAGGCCAAAATTTCTAAGGAAAAAAATTTCTGTACACACATGGGAAAAGCTAGTAATTATGCTAGCTAAAAGAAAAAATAACTATGTGAGATGCTCATATACGAAGTCCTCTCAGAGGTTGCTATCTAACTTCTCATTTTCCTATCAATAATTTTCCTATTGATTTCCTGTCAACAATGACTTTTCTCCCTTTACATTGCAATGTGGTTTCTTCTGTTTTCCCAAATGGCTAAAATTATGAAAACTAATTTATTAGTCCTAAAAGCAAACTTGACATTTTTTTGTAAAGTTTAACAGTAAATAAACAGTTAATATTACCAAAAACAACTGAGGCAGGGAAAAGGGCAATTCCAGTGCAAAGTCTGCTACCCACTGATACCTGTCAAATATAAAATATTCTAAACACAACATGTAGGTTTCTTGATATCCACACCTAGAAAGCATTAGAGGGAATTAAGAGAAATTGTAGCCGATTTACTCATCTAAAAGCCCACAAAGCAGAACAAATCTAATTACCACAGCTTAAGGCAAATAATACCTCTTGCAAAATAACCAAAAAGTCAAACTTAAAGAGCAACTACACTCTTGTAAGCACTACTAACTTTGGGGATGGTTCTTTCTTTTTGAGACAGGGTCTCACTGTTGCCCAGGCTGGAGTGTGCAATGGCATAGTCACAGCTCACTGCAGCCTTGACTTCCTGGGCTCAAGCAATCCTCCTGCCTCAGCCTTCCGAGTAGCTGGCACTACAGGTGTGAGTTACTGCACCTGGCTAACTTTTGAAGAGACAGTCTAACTATGTTGCCCAGGCTTGTGTTTTTTGTTTTTTCTTTTCTTTTCATTCTACCTTCTTGCCCAGCCCTCTCAGTGAATTTAACAAATACTGATTGAGCTTTTACTACATGTTGGGTGCCAGAAATCTAGTAGTGATCAAAACAGACACAGCACTTGCCTTCATGAAGCCACATGAAGCCAGCAAGTACCGTGTGGCCTAAAACAGAAGAATGTTTAACTGCATGAAAGCAGGGTGCTTTGTATTGCTGGGTTTGGTGTATATTTCTTCGCTATCTGGTTTAATATATTGAGCTTTACATCTGTGCAGCCTTGCATGTCCATATACCTTTGCCGGGCATTTCTAGTCAGGTGGCATGGGGCAAGGGGTGTGCTATGGTTTAAGTCCCTCATTTCTCCAGCCTGTCCAGGTAGTGTCTATGTCTCCAGCTCACTCAGAAAGGCAGGAGACTTCCAGATTCACTCCACTGGTATCAAGAGTTAAGTTCTGGTGAGAGAGCTGGCAGAAGCTTCAGAGGACCTTGCGTCTCAGCCTCCTTTTTTTCCTGCCCTTAACAGCAAGTTGTTGCCTCCATTTTCCAGGAAATCTCAGCACATTTCCAGGAGACCTGAAATGCCGTGGACTGCTTCAACATTAGATTATTTTGGTAGACAGGGACAGTATTTAGTGTAATGTCACCTATATGCTTATCAAATAGGGGTAAGAGAATCATAATTATTTTAATGTCTAATATTAATGGTTCTTTAATAAATTACTTATTAAAGTTCCAAGGTATAAGTCTTTTAATAGAAACAGGTATCGGCCAGGCACGGTGGCTCATGCCTGTAATCCCAGCACTTTGGGAGGCCAAGGAGGGTGGATCACTTGAGGTCAGGAGTTCGAGACCAGCCTGGCCAGTACGGTAAAATCCCATCTCTACTGAAAATATAAAAATTAGCTGGGCGCGGTGGTGCTTGCCTGTAATCCCAGTTATTAGGGAGGCTGAAGCACAAGAATCGCTTGAACCCAGGAGGCGGAAGTTGCAGTGAGCCTACGTCGCGCCATTGCACTCTAGCCTGGGTGAGAAGCCAGACTCCATCTCAAAAACAAAAGAAAACAAAAAACAGGTTTGGAATGAATGCAAAACATCTACAAGAGACTGGCCAGTTGTACTATTAAGTTATCCAACAGTTTTATCCTGCCTCTCTCTCCTCCATTTTATATATTTAAGTCACTTTTAATTTATGGGGGTATGGAGGAGAGACATACTCTGGAGATGGAGAAATGAAAAGCAAGCCAGACTGTGGGTCCACAGGCTCTGCAGCAGAGAATAAGTGTTGGTGCAATTGGCAGGTTAGAGACACATGGGAGGAAGGGAAGAGGATGTAACTGAGACAAAGACAAGGAGGGAGACTGCAGGAAGCTGTGCGTGTGCTGCTGGCTTGGGAGACGGCACCCACTGACCTCCTCTGGTCTCTCAGTCACACTTGGGCCAGATTCATTCAGCAAACTTTTCTTGCCTGTCCATGGAATGCCAGGTACTGAGCTAGGGTTCATGGACACATGCTAAGCAGCAGTAAAAAGTGCTTATTTTGTATAATACTCAGCTACTTACTACCTAGCTAAAACTAGGACAGCATATTAGAAAGGACAGACTTAGGCCAGGCGAGGTGGCTTATGCCTATAATTCTAGCATTTTGGGAGCCTGAGGCGGGCGGACCACCTGAGGTCAGGAGTTCAAACCAGCCTTACCAACACGGAGAAACCTTGTCTCTACTGAAAATACAAAAAGTAGCCAGGTGTGGTGGTGCATGCCTGTAATCCCAGCTACTCAGGAGGCTGAGGCAGGAGAATCGCTTGAACCTGGGAGGTGGAGGTTGTGGTGAACCAAGATTGCACCATTGCACTCCAGCCTGGGCAACAAGAGCGAAACTCCGTCTCAAAAGAAAAAAAAAAAAAGAAAAGAAATGACAGACTTAGAAATTATATGAGTGAGAAAAAGAGACTGATTTTCCCGACAGTATACTGCATTTTTCCAGGCTTTTCAAATAGGTTTGCCATGTGAACAATCATTATCTTTTAGAGGACTTTTATGAGGGATTTTAGTAGTGTAGGCCTGGACATACCATATTAAAAACAAACCATTTTAGAGTCAGGGAAATGTTTCCCTCTTATCTTTTAAATTCTTGGTGGAGAGTGGGGTCTGAAGGGAGAGCATTCATTCCTTCCAGGAGCCAGGTTGCAGAAGAAAGTCCTCTCACGCAGGAGCCTCGCGAGCTAACCCCACACTTGGTCTGGCAGATGACTTACATTTCAGGACCTAGGCAAATGAAGTTTCCTGGCTATATGTTAAGACAAAACTTTTCCTGCTTAAAGTCAGATAGTTCATTTCTTAGTATTGAGTACAAGGGAAGATTAAAGGAGTTTATTGCTTTAAAAATTAAGGAAATACCTGAAAAACTGGATAGGAGTTTATTCATTGTATTTTATGACACCAAAGATTAGCAAATGCATTTGTAAGTATACATAATAAAACAGAATAAATATAGCCTGGCATGTGTTTTAATGGAGGTAGCTTGGGGGTGAGAAGAGGGAATGGGGAAGAGAAGCTGGGGGCTGGCTCTGAATTCTTTATGAGCCCCCCGATACAGCCAGACACATGTGGTATGAATCTCAATAGTGCCAGTTAGTTTTTCTCTCCACGGGTGTTTTTTGCTTTAAAAATGGGGATAATAATACCTGTAATGAGATTTCTTGTAAAGTTTAAGTGAGGTTATAAATGTGAAAGTCTAATGTCAAACCTGGCTATCAAGAATTTAAATTTCCTTTCACTTTCCATCGATAATGATAAAACGTGAATATTAAGCGTGGTTTGGATTGAAAATCTTCTCAGGGTCTCAAAATCTAGTCGATAATTCAATTCAGACTTTAAAAAGCAGACATTCAGTTCTCTCCAGATTTGTGAATGAATGCATTGTTACTACAGAAGTTGAAGTGCCAAAATATACACTGTGTCTTCCTTTCTCCTTTTT
>NW_016808939.1:2598102-2606236 GCF_001698545.2 Rhinopithecus bieti | reverse complement strand
GGGGCGGGGCGGGGGTAGGGTTGCCAGAGGCGGCTTACTCAGTCCTCAGTCACCACCTGAGGGCCACTCTCCAGGAACTTAGCCGCCCTGGGTTTAGTTTTCTTAGAGTTATCAATGAGTAGATTAGGCTAAATTCTGGCTCTAAAATTGAGTAACTATTACAGGGAAGTGAAAAATAATTCTGAATAACACTGATTGGGAAATAGAGTGTCAGAATTAGTTCTACAGCTAATTAGTTCTCTCTTCATATGGCTGGGACTTAGTTTCTTCCTTTTTTTTTTTTTTTTTTACAAAAGGAATATTCATTGTGAGAAATTAAAGTATCAGAAAGTATAAGCATAAAAGAGTATAACTGGATTGTTTGTAATACAAAGGATAAGTGCTTGAGGTGATGGACACCCCATTTACCCTGATGTGATTATAACGCATTGCATGTCCATATCCAAATAGCTCATGTACCCACACACACCTACTATGTACCCACAAAAATTAAAGATAAAATATTAATTAAAAAATAAAGTGAAAGTAGTACGATAATAAAGTAAATGTAAAGAATTTCCCCCATAACCACCAATCCTCATACAATTCCACTCCACGGGGCAAAACACCAATAATATTTTGGTGCTATATTTCCAGAACCTTTACTATACAAATATAAATACTTATAACACCCATATATGTTTACATGTATGGGTTTTTGTTCACAGAAGTTGGATCAAGCATAAGCACATTCTCCCTCAGTGATCTTTTATCTTTCAACGACATGCCATGGGTATCCTTCCATGTTGGTACATGAAGATTTACTTCATGCTTTTGAATGGCCTCATGGTATTCCAAAGTACAAACCATTCTTTATTAATGATAGACATGCTCTCTTCAAGTACTCATTAGTGCAAATAGTCATAGCAATAAAGCTTCCTGTACAACTAACTTGTACTGTATACTTGTTTCGTGTTTTCTGTGGGAAACATGTCTAGAAATGAGATTATTGGGTCAAAGGATATGTGAATTTGACATTTTAATGGGTATAAATTGCCCTCAAAACAGTTCTTAGGACTTTATCTGGAAACAGAGGAAAGAGTAGATAATCTTTTTCTTTATTCACCTGAGCTTCCAATTCAATTAAGAAGCCTTAAAAGCTGGAATGGAAGATGGGAGCAGCTTGGAACTCCAGTCCCCTTTCAACCAGTCCACTAATTTCAAGCCTTTTCTTTTTTAGCAAGTATCAAAACTCTCTGTTTTGCTTTGGTCTTAACATTGTCAAATTAACATTTTTCATGCATGGTAATATTGCTAACCATAAATGAATTGCTTATTTCTAGTAGTGGGTAAGAAATGGATGTCCTGGTACCTGCTGGATGCCATGGACATGTACCCAGTGATGGTGATGCTGACACCATGGTGTGGGCACCATACCCACACTTTGAGAGTCTCAGCTTTTCAGAAAGCCCTTTCATTCTTTGGAATAAGCCTGTAGTTAGAGGACTCCTATCTTCCTCTGGGTAGACTGTGATTTACATGTATTTGAATGGTAATCAGTCACCTTAATTAATATAGCTTTTCTGTTACATCTCACTACCATGACATGCAGGCTCTTTAACAGGTCACCTGTAAAGAGGAAACTGCAAAATTCCACATGGGCTTCCTGGAGTTCCTCTTACAGACCATACCTACACTCCCTCGCATAACGGGTGTTTAAAATTCATTTAAGGCAACTGCAAATAATTCCGTGCCTTGCTCATCTTATAAAGGGAACTCTTTGTTGACCAGATGTTTATTAGTGTTGAAATTGATTCCTTATATATTATTTAAGGTGTTAGATTAACATTAATCACCAAGTATCTATAGCTGCTTAAACTACCCATATCAAACGGACATATTTAACTCTCAGTTATCCAAGTTATAAAAGGAAACACGAGAAAACTTGAGACTTCTCCTTGACTGCATGCAGTGGATCTGTATAACACTTCCAATCTGCTTTCTGTTCTAGATCTCTTACGTAAGAATGAAAATAGTAAAGAGTGCAGTGGGTGTAGGGTTGAGCAAATGGACAACTTAATATTTGTAAACGCATGGCTGAATGCCTATTCGAGAAGAGGACTTGGTAATGAAATGACATTCTGTAAGGGACAGAAGAGTAGGAAAAAGAGGTATCCTAGAACAGCTACTTGCTAACTCAGATTATTGCAAGAGGAAGCCTCACTGATTGAGACCACATTAATTTGAAATCTGTGATACCTCTGAGATTTTCACTAACAACTGAAAAGGAGGCTTGTCAAATAAATCAGTGGTATAACAATTGGCAAAAGTGCTGCCTAAGGCAAACGACTTTCAAGCCCTTGGGAAGCATTCGTTACCTTACTATTTAAAACTGTGGCTTTACTTCCTACCAGTACTTTCTTAGTCTTGACTAGCTGAGTTCTTTGTATGAATAAATCTTCCTTTTTACAAAATGTTTTATGATTTAGGAGTCTCATAAACTCTAACAACCTGTCGCGTGAGTACAGTGGTCCCTCAGTATTTGAGGGGGACTGGTTCCAGGAACCCTTTGGATACCAAAATCCACAGATGCTCAAGTCCCTGATTTTTAAAAAATGTCCTACCATTTGCACATAACCTACATACATCCTCCTGTATACTTTAAATCATCTCTAGATTACTTATAATACCTATATAAATAGCTGTCATGCTATATTGCTTTTTTACTTGTATTATTTCTATTGTTGTATTATTGTTTTGTTTTCCAAATATTTTTGATCTATGGTTGGTTAAATCCATGAATGTGGAACCCAGGGATCCAGAGGGCCGACTATTATCTAAGACAGAAGATGCTATTGGAAAAGAAGAAAGGTGTTAGTAAGGGTCCGAAAATTCTTTAAAGGATCTAGAATGATTTCTTCAATGATCTAGATTTTTCCAATGACAGGTAGGAAATACTTTGATCAAATTATGACTGTATCCCTTGATAGAAAGCACATTTTCATGTTTTCCATGGCACTTTGGGTGTAGCAAGCAAGGCCTTCCACAGCTGGTAGAGCCTCCCTCACCTCCTTCACTCCGGTGCCTCTCCAGCCACACCAGTCACCTGCCATCCTCCAGACACACACCCCTCCCCCTCCAGCTTCTCTACCCAGCTTCAGCCTTCTGTCAAACTCTCCACTCTCATGTCTTGGTTCTCTCCTGAAACTTCTCCTTACGCCCCCAGGCAGAGCTGGTCAGTCCCTCCTCAGAGGACACTGAATCTGTTTCACCCACAGAACTAATCAATTCATTCTGCATCCGGGCCCTCCCCTCCAAGCCTAACCCATGATGGCCTGGTCAGTGTCCTACTTACTCAACAGAATGCTGAGCACAGAACAAACTCAGTACATGTTTGCTGAATAAATGATACTGGATGTGTTTGCTAGCTTTTTACAGCATTTGGAAAGACTTTCAAGTATGTCTTAATAACTTTTTAATATTTGGAGTTCATCCTTTATTAGGAAGTTGGCAGGGAAGATACGCTGTGGGATGCCATAGTCCAATTTCCTGTTGCACAACTTTTTTTCACCTCATATATTCTAATAAATCTCAGATAAAATTAGAATACCACAGAAATCATAGGGTCTTGCACTGATGGCAGTTTTTGAGGAGAGACTGGGACTTGGAGAGAGAAAAGTTGAGTGTTAGAAAAGCTCTGAGCTTCTCAACCATTCTGAAATCCACAAATTCTTGAAATTCTCAAGGCTTGTGGGGTTCCCCACTTCTCTGTGTGTGTAGATGTGTATTAACAAGGATAAACAATGATCTCACAGGACTGTTGAGAATTAATACAGAATGTAGATAAAATGCTTTGTAAATAACCAGCATCACTGAATATGTATCGACTAAATGGGTAAAGCAGTTCACTTGGACTTGGGTAGGAAAAGGCCAGTCAAGTGTAGTCTTTACTTCTAGGCACACTTGATCATGGTTTTTAATTTTTTACAGGTTATAATTTTCTAGAAAAATTGCACCCAAATAAAACAAACAAAAAACAAACTGTCAAAGCTCTTTGATTTGCACAGCCAGATAAATGACTTTCCTCCTAAGCAGAGATTCACAGTAGACAGACAGCCTAACAGCATCCTTGTTAACGCGTGAGGGAAGGACATCCACATCTTCCTCCTCTCGTTTGCTAAAATTCAAGGTTACCGACTCCTTTTCACCTTCGCTAAAGTTCTCACTAGATGTGCTATAAAGCTGTAATTACTCTTGAGACACCCATGAATAAAAGAGGTGCCCATGCTTTGGTGAGGTGTGGTAAATTTGGCAGGAAAGTTCAATTTCCGTAACATTGTTTCCATCCCAGGAAATGTCTCAGGTGGCTTGGTATGGGTGAGCTGCTGCCAGGTTTTCAGGCATGGGCTTGCCACCCTTGGCTGACATCATTTGACTGGATTCTTTACTTTGCTTGCCCCACAGAAGCCTTTGCATTCAAGTAGTCTCCATTTTCTCAAACACCCCATGCGATCACCATCATGTCTATGTCTCCAAAAAGCCTAATACGGAAAGCCTCTAGTGCATGTGTGTACTCTCCTTGCCTATGAAAATAGCAAGAGCATTTACTACTATACAAATCAAAACCACAATGGGAAAACTTTGATTGTAGCATCGTTATTACCTGGGATAATGGGCTACAACTGTGACTGCGGCATTATATCAACAGAATTCTTATACTACATATGTGCTACACTGAATTTGTTTATCCTGATGCCCAAGAACTCTCTGAAATCATTAAATGTCAAATGTAAATTTAAAATACTCTTTTTTAACTAGGTAAACTTTCCTAACTTGAGCTAAACGAAGAAGATAAGTTGCTGACCAGGTGGAACCTGTGATTTTGCAAGCCAAACTTTCTTCTGTTCCCCTGGTCTAGAGGTTGTACCAATTCATTAATCATCCCATGTTTCCCAAATTAGAGTATATCCAGTGGGTATTATCTCCTGAAATATAAATTAGCATAAACATTTCCAAGAAGTTTGCAGGGAAGTCTTTTATGTTCTGTGGCCCAATAATGGCAAACCTTCCTGCATTTAGAATTCCTTTCTGACAAAACCACAGTAATTATGCTTAAAAGCTGGTTAGGTTAGGTGGCACTATGTATTTCCCTGGCCTTCGTATACTATGACATATACACAGCTACACATTTGTGGGACCCCCGTCTATCATCATTTTTTGGGTAATGAGTACTTGGGATTTTTGAGAAGCTTTTATTTCTAATATAGTTTTACTTATTATGCATAGGCTTATAATTTGAACTAGAATGTGGCACTTACTGATGTCTGAGATTCATCTTTTTATTTCTCCAAAACCAGGGAATCATATTCCATAAAGTCATCAACTTAAATGTTTTAACCAAATACTCCAAGAGCGCATGGAGAGAAGATGGAGCAGACAGAGAGAGAACTGGATGGGAATGCCTTTTAAGTACCTCCTTACATGGCAGGGACAGCAAGGCTGAGAAGAAAGTAGCACTTCTCTCCTCTAGTCTTTTTAAGAGAAGACTCAAGGCAATGTAGGTTGTCTGGGGGAAGGCTGCTGGCTGTGGATGGCCTGAATGAGAGCTACCAGCCCATCAGAAGATAGACTTGGAATGACAGCCATTTTCTCAGCCAGTTCAGAAAATAAAAGAAAGTATCACAAAGCAAGAGGCCTGCAAGTCCCAGACACATTTCTACACTTGAGTCCATCATTAACTCATGATATCTACATCAGGATGCAGATTTCTGGATGACCACGGAAAACACCAGGTGTCTGTTAAGTCTGCCAGAAGATGACCCATATGTTCGGTCAGATCCTGTGGTTTCATAAGAGTTTCACCTTTAATCAGACTGCTGTGAGCTGGAATGTCATGTTTTCCCGGTTTGTAATTTCAACTGAATGCCCATCACCAGTAAATGTGAAGTCGTTTTTCCTTTTTTAACTTTGAAGAATGTAGCAGAAGGGAGGCTTATCTGAAACCAAACCTAAAAGCACGGTGAATGAAAGGAGAAGCAGATTACCTCAAGGTGAGAAGAAAATCCAAAAGCCACATATAAAGAGGGAAGTCAGACCTAGGATTCAGAGCCCAGCAACTGCACAGCCAAGCTTTGTGGCAAGATATTCAGTCTCTATCACATTCCCTGCTAACTCTTCAAATGACAGTATTAACAGTGGAGGTGGATTGCTCTGTAAATGCTACATGCTTGCTTTATTTTTCACATAATAAACCAACAATTGTTGGACTACATAGGATAGGAAATCTTTCACCATCAGAGTAATTCTGAAATATATCCTAGAGATTTCAGTAGACTGCGATGGTGACAGGAAACAACGGGAGCCAAATGACATTGGGCAAACATTCAGGAGTCCAAGGTGATTATTCTTTCATTTTCAGATTTGCGTTTAACTTAATAAGTAGACAAAAATCAAAATAAACACATAGGAAAACTGAGCTCCAAGCAGAGTTGTAGAGGCTACATGGAGCTTACCCAGGAGCTCAGACATTACAGAGCCACAGAAGGAGCAGACAGAGAGCGGTCAGATGGTGCCTAGAACACAGCGACTGTCACTCCGTGGCTGAAGTGTCTACTCAACACCACCGCTGCATTTTCTCCTCAACTGCCAGCCGAGGGCAGCTGGCCAAGTTGTAGAAACTGCCACTGTGTGGTTCCCTCAGTAACCCAACCGCACTTTTCCATTGGAATTGCTTTCCCAAATAAACTGGTCTTCAGGATTTTAAGCATTTACCCTTCAAAACTTTCCTCCTGAACATGTAGTCAGTGTTCTCAATGAGACTTTGCCAGATTTGCCATCTGTGCTTAAGCTTTTGGAAAATTCTGCAGTTGCCCTTGCTGCACATTTTCAAGTGGTAACATCACTCCGCATCTCAAAGGATGCTTGCTGTGCTGAAAAGAAAAACACAGTTGGCCTCAGGAGATCCAGGTCCAATAACTCACCTTGGGAAAGTCCCAACCTTTTTACATGTTATTTCTTAAAAATTTGTATAGTGGGGCATGGTGGCTCACACCTGTAATCTCAGCACTTTGGGAGGCTGAGGCGGGAGGATCATGAGGTCAGGAGTTCGAGACCAGCCTGACCAACATGGTGAAACCCCATCTCTACTAAAAATACAAAAATTAGCCAGGTGTGGTGACACACACCTGTAATCCCAGCTACTCAAGAGTCTGAGGCAGGAGAATTGCTTGAACCTGGGAGGCAGAGGTTGCAGTGAGCCAAGATTATGCCATTGCACTCCAGCCTGGGTGACAGAGCGAAACTTGGTCTCAAAAAAAAAAAAAAAAAAAAAAAAAAAAAAAAAAATCTGTATAGTGGAGGTGAGGATATCTACCCTACCCAACTCCCCTACTGAACAGCAGCAAATGTCCTGGTATTTTTAAATGAATGGAACTTGACCCTCCCATACAGCACTGCCTTTCACATATCTCGACCTTGACATGTTTTCATGAATCTAAATTTAGGCTTTAAAAAGTCTCTCAACTTAAAATCCTTCCAAATAAGTTTTTTAGGTGAGTTGTCAGACTATGTTGCTCATTTGTACCCTGAGTCAAAGAAGTTGATCTGGGTAAAGGTCTGGCAGCTTCACACCTCTGGTTGTTTCACTAGGCATCCACCACGCTGCTGAGTAGCTCTGGAAAAGTGGGAGATGAACTCGTATTACAATGGTATACTTTTCCACGTTTGCAAACTGACAACTCGTGGTAGTTGTGTATAAAGAAGAGCCAAGGAATCATGAACTTGGACAGCTGCTTTCTTAGCCCTAGCTGATATTTTCTGCCCTTCAAAGATATTTGCAAGTTCTTGTATATCACTCTCTCTTGCAAATAAAAGCTTCTCCCTGGGGAGGCGAGCTCCTTATCGCTTGTTCCTGGGTATCTTACAGTCACTTGCCAGGACAGATTTATAGTTGCTGGTGTGGACAGTATGTACTCAAACGTTCTCTGTTACATAACAAAATGGTGCAATGTGAGAGAAGTATGGAATACATTTGGATTCATTTTGTCTCTTAATAGAGCCAAAATAGATTTTTTTAAAATCGACATCTTCCACACAAATACATCCATTTATAGTTATGAAGATAAATGGAAAATGAGGTTTTACCAAGAAAACCACA
>NW_016808939.1:2555292-2597884 GCF_001698545.2 Rhinopithecus bieti | reverse complement strand
TTTTTTTTTTTTTTTGAGTCGGAGTCTCGCTCTGTTGCCCGGGCTGGAGTGCAGTGGCCGGATCTCAGCACACTGCAAGCTCCGCCTCCCGGGTTTATGCCATTCTCCTGCCTCAGCCTCCCGAGTAGCTGGGACAACAGGCGCCAGCCACCTCGCCCGGCTAGCTTTTGTATTTTTTTAGTAGAGACGGGGTTTCACCGTGTTAACCAGGATGGTCTCGAACTCCTGACCTCGTGATCCGCCCATCTCAGCCTCCCAAAGTGCTGGGATTACAGGCTTGAGCCACCGCACCCGGCCTAAGTTTTTCTAACTCCAGTTTTGAATAAATCTATTTGTGGTTTTACTGGAATATGCTTTATTTACTTCAATATTCTGTCCCTGGGCAGATTTTGCAAATAGAGCCTAGTCAAACAACAGGATCTTTAATCAACCTTGAAACACCGAGAGCCCAGTTTTCTCATTTTATGCTCTCTTTGTAGGCAAAGTCATCCTCTCCCAAGGCTTTAATTACCATCTATGGTGATAATTCCCAAATCATGGTCTCCCACTCAGATCTCCTCCCAGAATGGCAGCCTAGGTATATAATTGTGTCCTGGACATCTCCACTTGGAATGTCCAAAACTAAACTCTCCTTACCTCTGTAAATGGCAGCTCTATCTACCCAGGGTCTGGTAGAGCCCTGGGAGTAACCTCTGATGTATCCCCCTCCCTCACCCCTCCCATTCCACCAACACCACGTGCAGTCAATTCCCTCTCCTAACTAGCCTTGGAATCCACCTGCTTCATCAGTTCCTTTGCCACTCACTCAGCTGAGATCACCAATATTTATTTCCCGTGGTATTCTAACCGCAAGTGGTTTTCCCATTTTGCACTGACTACCTACCGAGCGCCCACAACAGTGTGCCAGCCAAGAAGGAGTCATGAAACAGATGTAGAAGGCTTCTTCACCACCCCCAACAGGGGCACCATATGATGGGAATGAGGCTTGACTTAGGTGGTCCTCATTCAATATTACAAAAGAGTATACAATTAAGAATTTTTAGGCCAGGCACGGTGGCTCACGCCTGTAATCCCAGCACTTTGGGAGGCCAAGGTGGGCAGATCACGAGGCCAGGAGATCGAGACCATCCTGGCTAACACGGTGAAACCCCATCTCTGCTAAAAATACAAAAAATTAGCTGGGCATGGTGGCAGGTGCCTGTAGTCCCAGCTACTCAGGAGGCTGAGGCAGGAGAATGGCGTGAACCCAGGAGGCGGAGCTTGCAGTAAGCCAAGATCGCGCCACTGTACTCCAGCCCGGGTGACAGAGCAAGACTCCGTCTCAACAAAAAAAAAAAAATTTTTTTTTTTAGCCAGTCACAGTGGCTCACGCCTATAATGCCAGCACTTTGGGAGGCTGAGGAGGGCAGATCACTTGAGCTCAAGAGTTCAAGATAAGCCTGAGCAACATGGCAAGACCTTATCTCTACTAAAAATACAAAAAATTAGCCGGGCATGGTGGTGCATGCCTGTAGTCCCAGCTATTTGGGAGGCTGAGGTGGGAGGATCGCTTGAGCCCAGGAAGTCAGGGCTGCAGCGAGCCATGATCATGCCACTGCACTCCAGCCTGGGTGAAGGTAGTGAGTCCCTCTCTCAAAAATAAATAAATAAACAAATAAATCTTTCTTAGTCTAAAACTTAATCCCTTATGGGAATGAGATTAACTCAGTGAAGTAATTAACAGTAATTGCTGTTTTGGGAACTGTGAACATCAGAGCATTTCAGAGAAGGGAGAGAACAATGTGACAATTAGGACGAAAAGTTTAAATGAAATTTCTGGACAAGTGTGTAGTTTTCCTATCGCAGTCACTCAACAAGCATTAAACATACACGTAGTCAGTGCAGGACTCTGCTCCAAGTAAATGACACAGCAAAAAAAAAAAGGAGTTAGAAGATAATCTCTCTCCTCAAGAAGTGAACTAGAGAATTCTGATCTACAATATACTGTGGAAGGACGTTAAGAGTCAGAATTTGACCATGGGCAGATCCTGAGTGTACACTTCACCAGCTAACTTCAGGCTCCCTTTCTGCCAGGTGACTGTTTCACATGTCTCTCCTCAAACTGCACCCCCCGCCCCGCACTCCCTCCCCAACCCTCGCTCCCCATTCCACTGAGAAAACTGAAGAAACAGAACTTCCACGAGCTTCCATCGCTCCTTCTACCCAGCCCTCATCTGTACCCTCAGATTCCGCCTGTTTTCTGGCGATACAGGAGAATCAGCTCTGCGCTCTTGGCTAAGGTCAAGCCCTCTGCTTGTGCACCAAACTCCAGCCGCTCTAGGACATCCCTCCAGCAACTGTCCTTATCTTTCCTGACCTTGGGATAGAAAAGGTCAAGCTCTTCACCAGTCATTCTTGGATACCTCCCCAGTCACTTGCTGCAGTAGAAGCAGTGACTGATGAGGGTGACATGTACTCAACATTTGGTGTTAAACATAAAATGGGTTGCTGCGAGAAACAATAGCATATGTACTCCTGGACTGATGATTTTGTTGACTCACAGCCACCCTTCAGCCCGTATTCTCTATTTCCCTGAATCGCGACCCCAACCTGGCATTCCTCATGCTCCCTAGATCTATTTTTCCGCATAGTACATAACTCCATCTGAGGCACTAGCTGCTTAGTTTGTTTTGCTTATGGTTTGTCTCTTTCCACTGGCATATAAGCTCCATGAGGGCAAGGATTTCAGCATATTTGTCCATTTCATTCACTGCTTTACTCCCAGAGTCTAACACAGAGCCCGGGCCACAGGACTTGCCCCAAAAATATTTGTTGAATTAATGAGGTCCCAGACTTGCCATTTCTGATCTGTGTGATCTTGACAAATTATTCTCTTAAAATCTCACTTTCATCATTTTTAAGATGGGAGTGCTGACAGTACTCACTACGTGGGATTGTGGTGAGGATTTAATGACATAAAATGTGTTCAACATTTCAGCAAATTTTCTGGTTTGAAGTACTCAACAAACAGTATCTATTCTATGATTAATTCGAATTTTATATCCATTAGCATCCAGGTTTACCTTGAGTCTATTCAGTTACTGATAGGTGCTGGTTTGGGCATTCAGTAGACTGGCATGAAAAAGAAAAACAAGATGTCTACATATGTGCTTTCCTTCTATTACTGAAGACTATTTAAAATCTAACCTTCACCTAAAAAATACTGAACATACAACTAAGTAACGTTAATGTCTAGGTCTAGGTTACTAGGTTCTCAGTAAAAATGATGTTTAGTAAGGAAATGATGTCAGTCAGCCTGTAGCTCATATTGATAAGCCATCCAGAATTGGTCCCATAGGTGATGACATCTAGACCTCACTTCTTCTGCTACCTGTGCCTCTTCCTCCTCTTCTCTTTCTTCTCTGTTGCCACAAAGCCAGCTACTGCCAGGATCCCCCCTCCCCATCGCTCTGCAGTCCAGGGTGGCGTCTCTGTTAGCATAAGAAAGTATCAAAGGAAATGTATCTCTATGTACCTTTATTTTCCCTCCAGGGCTTAAATGGAAAGAGAGAGAAGGTGGAGTCCCTTTTGCCATTGTAACTGGAACTAAAAACCTTAAAAAACTGAAGTTGGAGCCCCGAGTGCATTTTCCCACAAAAACCATGTTATATATAGTGGCTTTGGTTCTATGGTACTATTAATAAGACAGAATACTTCAGCTATGATTTCTGGGCTGGCCTGGGAAACTAACCACTAAATGTGACATAGTTTCAGTGAAAAAGCGTGTTCAGGGTTCCCAGCAGTGAGTTTTTATAAACTCACAATCAGAACACAACCCATCTGAAAGCTGAGGGCCGCCTACTTCACAGTAGGTTTGACAGCCTCGCAAAGGTATCCGAATGTCATAGATGGTAACACCAAGCTTAAGAGTCTCCTGCGTGGCGCTCCAGCAGTACTTCATTTGTTTGCCTGATCCCGGTTCTCTAATGTGGCGGGCCTACCTCACACCATTTTGTAAGAACTGAAGCACCTGATTAGTAATGACTATTCAACAAAGGTTAGCTCTCTTCTCTCCCCTTCACTGGTGAAATTTCAGTGTCTGTACCTTTTACTTGGTTTCGTATGAATCTTATGAATTTTTCTTACGAATCTATTTTTAACACTTCTATATGAAAAAAAAATACAAAGCTTTTGCCAGTAGAAACCAGGAAACGGTTATTGCTCATTTCTTCTGGCTGACACACCTTGTCTGCAAATGGCAGCTTCTCCCACAGCAGGAAATCTTTTCCATCAAATAAGCCATTACGCCTTCCAACAGTCTCTGCCAAACTGGAAATCACCATCTTGACTTACCATAGCGGCGGAGCTTTGGCAGTTGGGCTAACGCGCATTGAGCACGGAGACTCGGCACTGACATTAGCTAACCATCCCACATTTCCAACTTGTTTCCTCAGAGTCATTATCCAAAATACACAAGGAAGAGAGGCTCACCTAACTGGAATAGCTTATGTTACCAATTACGGTCAACCCTAAAGCACATAACCAGTAAGGCAGCTAAGATTGACTGTGCAGGAAGAAATCTATGCCCTAAGTAGCCCATGGAGTTGGGCAGAGAACTGTATCTGCCACCAGTTTCAAAATGCTCTTTCTCCTTCCCTGACACCTCAGGCTCTCCTTATTTCATTTTATTTCCATGTCTTTTCTATAAGAATGGGCCACTGTTTTCTATTCATTAAAAGTCTTCAAGCCAGGCACAGTGGCCCATGCCTGTAATCCCAGCTACTCGGGAGGCTGAGGCACGAGAATTGCTTGAACTTGGGAGGCAGAAGCTGCAGTGAGCCCAGATCACGCCACTGCACTCCAGCCTGGGTGACAGAGCGAGACTATGTCTCAAAAAAACAACAAAACAAAAGACTCTTTGGATGAAACATTTCTCATCTACCATCTCTAATTCTTTATCCTCTCTTAAAATTTGGTAACACAGCTTCCCTGTTTTCTTAAAAAAAAAAAAATCCCTCAAATTAGTGCAATCTCAGAGATCTAGGGCTAAAAACCTGGGAGACAGAACTAAGAAGAAATGAGTGTCTCAGTTTCCTCTCTGTATGGCCCTGGAACAAATCTTCACCTTCTCTGCATCTTTCTCTCAAATCTGGTCGAGTTCCAATTCTTGTATTGTGTCTCAAAAGAACATCGCTGGAATGAGCCAATATGTATATAGTACCAGGAGCACTTTCAAAGAACACTTTAGTGCTCTTTTAATGTATTATTTTTAAAAAGTATATGGTTAGTATCTACTTTCCCCATTTACTTGAAGAAGATTATTTGGCAAGATACTGAAAGGGAGGCAATTTTTGAAGCATAGTGAATTGTGATTACTCAGTGTTTATCTGGATCTCCTGAAATAAGTGCTGAAAAAGTACCATACGTTTTGATACAAAATTGTTTAAGTGGAAAATATACACAAAAGAAAATGTCGAATACATCTTTTTATAGTTCCCAATGATTGTGAAAGAAATCTGGAAAGGGGGGAAATCAACAATTGTTTGGACAATTAAGAACTGTTGGAACACGCTAATAATTTCCCCTTGAAATAATGACTTTAGCACCTTGAGCAGTATGGACTCCATGAACATTGCCAGGAAATGCTTTATATGTTTCAGGAATAATTAGTTGCTTCAAATTTAACAGAGTCAAAGGTTTACTGTAACCTAGGGAAAATAATATTTTGGAAAAATGCAACTACCCTCAAAGGTAGTCTAAATAATATAGTTCATGAGCAAAGTTTTAAAGGCTTAAGACAATAGAGTAAAATTCTGAAGATCAAGTACAATGCAAGGTGGTGACATTTAATTTTTGTTTTTGTTTGTTTTGAGATGGAGTCTCGCTCTGACACCCAGGCTGGAGTGCAGTGGCGTAATCTTAGTTCACTACAACCTCCACCTGCTGGGCTCAAGTGATTCTCCTGCCTCAGCCTCCTGAGTAGCTGGGATTATAGGCACACACCACTGTGCCTGGCTAATTTTTGTATTTTTAGTGGAGACGAGGTTTCACCATCTTGGTCAGGCTGGTCTCGAACTCCTGACCTTGTGATCCGCCCACCTCGGCCTCCCAAAGTGCTGGGATTACAGGTGTGAGCCACCGCACCCAGCCTATTGTTACCTTTAAAAGTATTAAAAGTCAACTAAAAACTATCTAGAGCTCAGAAGGATCTACCGAAGCAATGCCAAGGCTGCTATGAGTAGGACATCTGCTTATTGCTTACTAAGTCAATGGTCCTCACCTGGGACAGGCTGGGCCTGTAGTTAGTACATTATTTAAAGCAGGTGAGCTACCACGCCATCCCAGCTATCAGAATTTTATGGTTCATGAATTCCAACAATCACAATAAAAATAAAGCTACATTATTTCCAACCATCCCCCATGCTCCTCACACAGGGCACCAAGTTTTCACATAGCCAGAGATGGTTTGGATGTTGGCATATTTTGCTACTTGCTGTACATGCCCAGTTTCTTAATGGATGCAGTCACTGGGAAACCAACCCCACTCCTTTTTCTAAAACAAAGTACAAGGATCAGTAAAAAAATAAGTAAAGCTTAGGGATTGGGGAAAAATCGTTTATTATTTAGCTCTTGTCTCTCTCATATGTTTATGGTTCAAGGATGTGCTATTAACTGCCTCTCTCAAGTTATAAATCTTACATTCACACTAAGGCACAGGGGTACATTAGCTTCAAACTATCTCCTATATCCATTGATCTAAACAGACATGGGGAAAATCAAATTAACTCAAACCTCTTATCTAAATCAAAGTCTGCCAAGTCCTAAGGGGAAAAAAAATTGTTTCGGGAGGGATGTGAGAAAAAAAAAAAAAAAAAAAAAAAAAAAAGCAAGAAAGATGCTATCTTTGTATTGTGAGCTCTAGAAGCAATCCAAACCCAGATCCCTGGCCAGTTCTCTGGCTATCTTTTCCTTAGGTAGTGGGAGTTAAGCAGACATTCTTGACAGGAGCCTGCATAACACAAATCAAGAAACTATCCTCACAGCCAAGGCTGGTGACACCATTCCTTAACCTGGAGGAGGGGAGCTTTTCAAGGCTTATGAACCAGGATCATATTATTCTATGCCTCTGAAACTTGGGTCCGTCCCTCTGTCCTTTTCTCGTGCTAGTTTCTCTGTGATTACACATCAAAATGTAGATTCAGTCATCTCGGGCTCCTAGAGACTCCCAGGTTGATGAATGCACACCCGTCCTGGAATTTCGCCTGAAGACCAGTAACGGGGCTCGGTGTGCCCGGGCCTGTTCGGGGCGTGCAGCGCAAGACCCGGCTCCGCAGGGTGGGAAGATGCCCGAGCCCAGGGAGACCCGACTGAGACGCCCCCTCTCCTGCCCAGCGCGCCCTCTTCCGTCCCCAGCAAGAGAGCAAAAGTCCCAAGCCTCAATCCGGGCTCAAGCGACCAAACTCCTTTCTGGAGTCTGGACCACTCACCATTCGGGACAGAGCTGCCCCCAAAAGTTAAAATGAGACAAACGCGCGGTAAGCCCCCAGCCCCGGGACGGGGCCGGCCCAGAGCCCTGCGCTCCAGCTTTGGGAGCGTACCCAGGCCCGGGGAGGGCCAGCCTGGCTGCTCACGGGACCCTCCCTTTTTGGCTCGGCCGTGGCCTGGAACCCACGCGTGGCCCGTGCGCGCTGCCAGCGCTGCATCTGAGGTTCGAGTTCGGCCCGCGCCCGGCGTGAACAAAGCGGCGGCCACGGCCTGGGACTGCGGGGACTGAGCCGCGGGCTCCACACCGCCCCCAGGCCCGTAAGAAACACCGACTGCGGGCCGGGCACAGCACCCGGCCGGGGAAAGGACCCCCAAGTTACGCGCAAACTTTCTTTGAATGGCGCCCAGGTGGAGTGAACTATCCCAAAGAAAGGAGGATGGACTCGAGAAGGGGAGGGCTTGGCTCAGGTCGGGGGGACCCCTCCGTCCCCACCCCCTCCCAGCCAGCTGCCAGGGAATGATGTCATCGCCCCTCCCGGCCCTCACCCATGTCTCTGCCAGCCCCGCTTTCTCTGCCCTCCCACCCTGGGTCTGACCCCTCAGTGAGCGTGGCCAAGATTAAGAGAGGGGCGGGGGTGGTGGGTGCGAGGTGTTCAGAAAAAAGTTAGGAGAGCGAGAGGGATCGTCCGTGGCAGCAGAGCATCTTCTCCCGCCCCGACCCTGCCAAGATGATGCAAACATTCCTATCTGGAGCTCCGCTTTCAGGGTTCTGCGCTCCCGCGGGCCGGGGGAGGGAGAGGGCTCGGGAAGGGACTGGCCGGGTGGAAAGTGCGCTGACGAGTCTCCTGTCCTACCCGCCCCTACCCTGTTCCGCGCCCTCCACCCCCGACTCGCGGCCCACCCCGCACGCTGCCCTCCCTTTAATTCACACATTTCCTCCACCAGCCTCGGGGCCGACTCCCCGCGCCTACCTCGGCTCTCCGGCCGCCTCCCGCTGCTGCCCGATTCCGCGTCCGGAGCGAGCGGGAGCTGCAGCGGGCTCCGCGGGCCGGGCGCGGGGCAGGTACCGGGCTTTATACCTCGCCCGCCGGGTGACTCAGGAGGCTCCGAGGCTTCACCGCCGCCCTTCAAAATAAGAGTCCGGCGGCGCGGCGGCCGGGAGAGAGGAGGCGTGGCTCGCAGCTCTCGGACGCGGCCCCCAGGTTAGGGAGGCTTCCCCGCACCCACTCGTAACTTTGTCCCGCCTTTTGCATCTTTCTGGTCGCAGGCCCCTTCCTGGGGCAGCCAAGTTACAAATCGGATTTTCCTGGAACGATCGAGAAGTGCTAATAACGGGAAAGAATGTAACTTTTTTAGGCCCATAGATATGTTGTCGGCATGTTAGGATGATTCTCCTCCGGTGTGTTTTTTCCTTTACAGACTAGAGTGTCCAATAAACCCGACTCCAGGGCAGCGTTTTAGGGGAAAGCAATAGAAACTCACGGTAGCATGGAAGCTGCCCTGAAGGAATGGAACCGCGGGGCTGGGGCTGGGGCTGGGGCTGGGGCTGGGCTGGGGCTGTGGGGAGGGAGAGTCTGAGGACGTATTTTCACATACAGTGCAAAATGAGTGTGTGACATTAAATCGAAAAGCACAAATCATCATGCAGGATATTTCTTCTTTAAGGAAGAGGAAGGATAATTTTTAGATTTCCATTAATTAGTTTGCTGTGTTCCGTGTAATAAATAGCTAAATTCAGGAGTCCTTAAGGTGAGAGGAGTAAAGCACTTTGATCTAGCAACATCTGAGGAACCCGGTCCCTATTCTATCCTGTGGTCCTCTCAGGTCATAACCTACAGGAGGCCCTGAGTCACTTGTTTTAACACTCATTTACACAGGAATTTCTGTAGAAGTGTTTTCAAAGAGGAACTGGTCTCATTCGTTCCAGAATTAACATTCTATGCAAAATTTGTGACAGATTGTGGGCTTAGCCTTAAATCCAGATCACCAACTTTTCTTTCACCAGATCAGCTAAGGACACCCCGGCTCTGTGTATAATCCTCTGGTAGCTGGTTTGGCACACCATGTCACAACAATTTCCGTCCTCTTTCTGCTTCCAGCCTGTGCTCCTTGGCCACTGGGACCAAATCTTTCACACACAATAAGTTGTCAACAAAATGAATGCATGAATGAGGGAACGAATGGTAATATCTACCATTTACTGAACCTACTGTTGTGCCAGGCTGTTTCAGTAACGTGGTCACTCGGTAACTGCCAATAAATGCCAACTAGTTTTGAATAGCCAGTAGACCACTTGTTTAAAGGGTTTAGTACTGTAACTGTATGCTGCCTTCATTACTGATATCTAACACCAGCATTGCTAGGTTCACTGTCTTCAACCGGGTAGTCTATTCCTCTCTCAGAAATATCTTTATTGACTTTTAAATGAATAATGATGTTTGTAAAATATTGATAAACCAAATATTGCTCTTTAAGCAATAAATCAAAATTGAATGTCCCTGTGATTTTATTCCCAGAGATAAATTGTTAGCTGCCTAATGTATAGGCCTCCAGGCTTTTGTATGTGTATTTAAACACACACTTAAAATAGCTTAGATCATTGTTTCCATACAATTTTGTGACTTTTTTTTTTTTTTTTTTTTTTTTTTTTTTTTTTTGAGACAGGGTCTCACTCTGTTGCCCAGGCTGAAGTGCAGTGGTGCAATCATGGCTCACTGCAGTTTTGACCTCCCAGGCTCAAGTGATCCTTCCACCTCAGCCTCCTGAGTAACTAGGGCTGCAGGCACGTGCCATCATACCCAGCTAATTTAAAACATTTTTTTCCTCTTCAAGACAAGGTCTTGCTCTGTTGCCCAGGCTGGTCTCAAACTCCTAATCTTAAGTGATCCTCCCGCCTTGGCCTCCTAGATGTGACCACCGCACCCAGTCTATAATTTTTTTTTTTTTTTTTTTTTGAGACAAATTCTCTGTCACCCAGGCTGGAGTGCAGTGGCATGATCTCGGTTCACTGCAACCTCCGCCTCCTGGGTTCAAGTGATTATCCTGCCTCGCCTCCCAAGTAGCTGGGACTACAGGTGCCTGCCACCATACCCAGCTAATTTTTGTATTTTTCGTAGAGACGGGGTTTCACCATGTTGGCCAAGCTGGTCTTGAACTCCTGACCTCAAGTGATCCACCTGCCTTGGCCTCCCAAAGTGCTGGGATTATAGGTGTGACCCACTGTGCCTGGCCTATAACCTATTTTTTTTTAACCTAAAAATATACTGACCATAGTCATCTTTCTGGGGATAATACAAAGCATTATTATCTCTTCCATTTTTAAGAGGGTGATAGACCAACAATTCATTGTCCTGGGATAAAAGCTTTAAAGGGTGAAAACGACTTTGTCTATTCTAATATTTCTAATAGTAGTTCCCTGTTTAGCTTCACCTTCCTTTGAATTCTCAGCTTGTTTACTCCCATGTCAAATGGCCCTTAGAGGTGCAGCAATGACATCACCTGGCCTGCAGCAGGGTTTTCTTGGGGGCTGTGATGTGACACTGAGTAAAGAGTGCCACCAGACAAGAGTTGGGACGTGTGATCTGTGCCATTAACTGTGGGACTCTGAAGCTTCCTTATTTCCACAATAATGGGATTAGCCTGATGGATTTTTAAGTTATGCTTCTTAAATTTTGTGATTTTATGATTTAGGAGTCCACTCACAACATAAAGCTCAGAAAGAATAAAATAGATGTCTGTTACTATCACCTCTAGTGTTTACCTGCCATGGAAGGGGCTATGGGGTAGAACAGACTTGGAGAGTTGACTGTGAGAAAACATACCCACTTCCTTTACTCTGAAGAGGCAGCAAAAGAAGGATGATTCATTAGATCTGTCATGTCTATGTCTGCCTTATTCCAACTACAGGTGCCCAGAAAGATGCATGCACAGGGACCAGTTTTCACTTTTCAGTGCTGAAATCCAGGAAGACTGAAGACACTGATGCAAAACACTGAATATTCTAATGTTTACAACTTTGAAGTTTTTACACATGAACTGTGGGAGGTGTGGATACATCTTGGCCGTCACTTTGAACAAGCCCCAGAATTGCTAGAACTAGTATCAGTAGAAGCACTGATGAGAATTTCTGCCAAGTTTGAAAAAGAATATTCCATCCTCCTCTGAACACTGAAGATTCTGATCAAGTCTTCTCCTTATATTACTTTTATTTCATTCTTCCCTAACTAAAACTTCACATTCTATGGATTTGAGATAAGATGAAAGGGGCAGAGAACAAACACACAAAGAGCTTTTAGTTCATCAGGAGTGACCCTCAGGGAACTCCCTTCAGCTTTGCTGGCTGTATCTGCCAGAGGCTCTGCTTCCGGGCATGCATCTCCGGCTGTACCTTCAGCAGGCTTTGGCTCAGAGCCTATGGCTTCAAACATGCAAATTTACTTTGAGATGAAACATTGTGCTCAATTAGCCAAGTATTTGGGGAGAAAAGTGGAAAGGGTGAAAGTAACCCTTCAAATCATTCCTTTTTATATTTTCCTCACAATGAAATAGTGAAACATAGGTGGTTAAAAACTAAAACACTAAAACGAAAGACATTAAAACCAATAGTATTCACTAAAGAAAGAAGATCTTGGCAGCAAAACCAAATCACAGATCTATCTATTTATCAATTGACTGATTGATCTGTCTAACTACTAACAGGTATTATATACCATCTAGCTCAAAATGCTCAGCATAGGTAGTATATAATATTTTATAAAGAAGATACGATTAGCAAATGAAGTAAATGTCTTTTTCTTGCTACCACAAATCGACATTGTTCAATCATGCTTTTCTAACTTAAGAATTAAAGCCCAAAATCTGTATTTTCATTTATTTTATTTCCATGTAGCAGCAAAGGAATGTTAATATACCTTCAGGCATTTTGCTTAATATTTTAATGAAAACTTGAGATTTTCCTAGAAGATTCCTGGCTTCTGGCTTGGCACATTTTCTACGAGAAGGCTTTTGCTATGTATTTCCTCAGAGTGATCAATGGTGTCTATTAACAGATGTTCTGATAATCAGTTCAGCATCAGGATCTTGTTCCATTCACTTCTGGTGTTTCGATGTTTGTTGTTGTTGTTGTTTTGAGATGGAATCTTGCAGTGTCACCCAGGCTGGAGTGCAATGGCGTGATCTCAGCTCACTGCAACCTCCACCTCCTGGGTTCACGCAATTCTCCTGCCTCAGCCTCCTGAGTAGCTGGGATTACAGGCGCGCACCATCACACCCAGTTAATTTTTTGTATTTTAAGTAGAGACAGGGTTTCACTATGTTGGCCAGACTGGTCTCGAACTCCTGACCTTGTGATCTGCCTCTTTGGCCTCCCAAAGTACTGGGATTACAGGCATGAGCCACCGTGCCTGGCCTTTGATGTTATTTTTAAAAACTTGATTTAGCTCTTACTATATTTTTTAGTCACAGAATCTTGCCTGAATGGCCTATTTCTTCTATTGTAGTTGCTACCTTTGCAAGGGTTCCCAAGTACATTTATCAAACAAGAACAAGACTAAGAAAATAACAGATTAATTATAGATTTTACCTGATATTGATTCACAGTAATGTTACGTTTGGGAAAACGTTTCTGAGAGTGGAATGCTTAAGATCAGCTTTTAGTCCGTTCATTTTTAAGAATAAGCAACTTTTAACAATCTTGGACTATTCTGAATTTGGACTCTGTAATTAAGTATAATATTTTATACAAAACACATTTGTCTCCATATCAACAACTAGTAATTATTTTAGGAAAAGTGAGAAACTTTTAAAAACCAAAATGTGGGTCTTCTAAAGAGGCTTAGGCTCATGCATTATCTGATCATGAAGACAGACTATTAGGGGAGGAGGGAAAGGGCACCCCTCCAAGGACAACTCATACTTTGAACATAAAAACAAATTCATCTGTCCTATTGGTAAAGATAACTTCATGGTTCTTTGGTTTGTTCATAACTTTTTATTAAGAGCAGGGAGAAGGGATCAGGAAGAAAGAAATGGGACTGCTTGTACATATAGACACAACTAGAACCCAGTGGACACCAAATGCTATGTTGCAGGGAGCATGACAACCACGTCTGCAGTCGGAATGTAAAGAAAGGTCACGCTACGATAAACAAAAAACAGGCTGAGCTTGTGAGAGTGAGGTAAGCCTTGAACATCCCAGACAACTCCAGAGGACTCAAAATCAGAGTTGGGAGGGGGCTGAAGAGGTCATCTAGTGAAGGCATGTCCTGAAAAGAGCATGGCCTTTGGAGCTGGCCAGAGTGGGGTCAGTTCCACTGTTTCCCTTGAACTCATAAAGGTTTTGTTTTGGGAGTGGAGGTTCAGGTATTTACGCCACTGGACTGCTGTTGAAAAGACACAGCACGATGGTGCCAGGGCAGCGCCTAACCTACTCTGGTATGTAGCAGGTGGGGAGCTGGGTTTTGTTTGGTTTTGCCTTTTAATTTTGTTTTTGTTTTTGCAAAACACAGTATTTAGTTACAGATAGTAAAAAAAAAAAAACAGAGAAAGGGGCCGGGCGCGGTGGCTCAGCCTGTAATCCCAGCACTTTGGGAGGCCGAGACGGGCGCATCACGAGGTCAGGAGATGGAGACCATCCTGGCTAACACGGTGAAACCCCGTCTCTACTAAAAAAAAAATACAAAAAACTAGGTGAAACCCCGTCTCTACTAAAAAAAAATACAAAAAACTAGCTGGGCGACGTGGCGGGCGCCTGTAGTCCCAGCTACTCGGGAAGCTGAGGCAGGAGAATGGCGTAAACCCGGGAGGCGGAGCTTGCAGTGAGCTGAGATCCGGCCACTGCACTCCAGCCTGGGCGACAGAGCAAGACTCCGTCTCAAAACAAAAAAACAAAACAACAAAAAAACAAAAAACAAACAAACAAAAAAAAAAAAACAGAGAAAAAAATAATAATCTGAACTTTACTTTGGGCTGGCATTATGCCAATCGTGTCACATGCATTCTCCTGTTTATCTGACTATAGAAACCATGAGGAAGTATCACTATACCTATCATTCCACGGACAGTGAGCACAGAGAGGTTAGGTAACTTACCCAAGGGCACAGAGCTGGTAAGGGGAGGAGTGGAGATGCAAATCCTTAACTCCAGAGTCCAAGCTCCAAGGAACATATATATTTGAAGTAAAAAATACATATTTATGAGAAGTCCATTCACTGTCTGTTCACCATCCCTAAGATCTCCATTTTACCAATGGAGCAATTTATTATTGCCAAGTTTAATTGTGCCTAGTCAGGTCTGCTTGATCTGAAATAGTTAAGGCAGCTTCTAAACATGTCCCGCTTGATCCACAGAAGAATCTGACTCACTATTGAGCACCCTTTTCCAAATCAAATGAGTTACGCTGGCTCTGAAGGAACCATCCACAGATTCCATGTGGATTACTAAAGAGGCATAGTGGGAATTTGCCTGTTTATGTGATTTTCCTGAATAAGTGGTGAAATACTATAATCAGTGAACTAAATAGTTGAACTTAACCCTACATAGGAAAAATCTTAAGTTGTGTCTTATAAATATAGTGATGGATAATAGACAAAGATGGCATATTTAGGCAAGGATTGCACATTTTCCATTAATCCTAGTGGCGATTCATGAAGTCATGGGTGAGATCATGCATAAAGTCCTCAGCTTGTTCTTTTAATACTATTAATATTACCTCCAGTGACACCATAACAAGGAATCTTGTGTCACATTTCATGTAGATTTCCAGGGTGGCCAGAAAACACCCACATCAGCCATGATTCCATTGTTGCTCCCAGAAATACAGGAAGTAAAACTCTCTCAGCAATGGAGCTGCTTAGGGTGTTACAGTGCTGTTTTCAGAAGAAAGAAGTAAATTCAAAGGAAACCACGGACTCCGACAGGCTATATATATAGTGGACTATGTTCACAAGAAGGAGGGAATCGGGTCTATTTCTCTAACGTTGATAAACCTGTCATCTCTGAAACCTTCCTTCTACCCAGCCCTTCACGTCTTAAACTTGAATATCCATTCCTTTGGATCAATACACAAACCCTCTGGGTCAAATAAACGGGATTATGTTATCTGAAGTACTTTCTTTTTCTCATTAGGAAAATACATAATGATTTGCTTCAGTGATGAAGTTAAAGGTTTTCTAGCAAAGACATCCAACTACTAAGAGAATTGTTGAGATTATTTTGCAGTATATATCTTTAACAAAATAAAATGTACAAACCTAGACTCCAATATGGAAATGGAATGAGAAGAGAGAGAGAAGAGAGAGAATAAGGGGAAGTCAAATATTCCAATTAAACTTTCTTTAAATATAAAAATGTAATAAATGTTTTTAAAATTAGAAAATTATCTGAATATAGACCATAAGCTCCATAGGAGAAAATATTTGATAACACTGGCAATTAAAGAAATGAATTTGGTCAGGCACAGTGGCTCACGCCTATAATCCCAGCACTTTGGGAGGCCAAGGTGGGAGGATCACTTGAGCCCAGGAGTTGGAGACCAGCCTGGGCAATATGGCAAAACTCCATCTCTACAAAAAATAGAAGCCAGGTGTGGTGGTGTGCGTCTGTAGTCCCAGGTACTTGGGAGGCTGAGGTGGGAGGATTGCTTGAGCCTGGGAGGTGGAGGTTGCAGTGAGCCAAGATCGTGCCACTGCACTCCAGCCTGGGTGACAGAGTGACACCTTGTCTCAAAAAAAAAAAAAAACAAAAAAACAAAAAAACAAAACCCCAAAAAACAACAACAAAAAAGAATTTATCTGATATATAGTTTATATAATTGACAGTTAAAACAATTGACAATAATATTGATAGTGCCTGTTATGGGCCCCTTGAATGAGTTACACTAGGTCGCTGCTGATACAGTGAAGTACTAGATTTCAGGAAAAAAAAAAAAACCAAGATTTTTTTTTTTACCTAAGATTTCTATAGATGTAAATGTAAAAAACAATTCCATTGCTCCAAAGAATTAAGATCATTATTCTTGTATTAGTATATTTGTCTGTTTTTAGTAACTTTAGAAACAGTTCAATGATTTTGAGAAAATTTGGTCAATTTATAGGATTTATAGAAAGACGTTTCAAATTAAACTTTGGTTTAATCTGCTATGTTCAAAGGAACTAGTGGCCCATGAATATTTTCAAATGGCTATTTCTTTTACAATATGTAATGGATTTTAATAAGATACGGCTCATGAAAAGAGTTCAAAGAGAGAAGACTGCACTGAGAGAAACAGGAGTTTAGAACATCATTTAAAAAGTATTCAGTTAATAGGATTGGTAAAAAAATAAAAAATAAAAAAATGTATTTCTGGACAAAGTTGACAAGGTTAGATTTTGGAAGTAAAGCTTTCAATGCAAGTAAAAAGAAAATACGGGAACCATAAATAAAGACTAAATTCAGTCCTGCCTCTTTAAAAGCCAGGCCTTCTGCAAATCATGACCTCAATTTTAGCAAAAGTCTCATTAGAGATAAATTTATTGGCAATGGGTATATGCATGTTTGAACCCATTGTTGCATTTCGTTCATTAGCTTATAGGTGGCGACATTATTATTCCATCTTCATTTGTGGGTGGTACAAGTACAAGCTTGACATAACTTTGGTGTCATTGTTCCTTTGTTTGCCCACTGCATAACACTTAAGAAAACTTTGTGTAGCAAGGAATAAACTGGTCTGACAAAAATTCTCTGCACAAACGGACTCCATTTTGGAGAATACAGACACAGTCTTTTAGTATCACGGAGGAATTAATTTTTGATGCAATCACCTGCTTCACTGTCATATTATGAACAAAGGGCCCTACATAAGCAGCCCTGGCAGAGCACAGTAGACAGAAACACTGACTTTTCTAGGCCAAGTAGTGCTACATAAGGAGAAAGCGATTTCTTTTTTTTTTCTTTTTTTGAGACAGGGTCCTGTTCTGTTTCCCAGGATGGAGTGCAGTGGTATGATCTCAGCTTACTGCAGTCTCCATCTTCTGGGATCAAGCCATCCTCCCACCTCAGCCTCCCGAGTGGCTGGGACTGCAAGCGTGCACCACCACCTGCCTAATTTTTTTGTATTTTTTGTAGAGACAGGGTCTCACCATGTTGCCCAGTCTGGTCTCAAACTCCTGAGCTCAAGTGATCCATCTGCCTGCCTTGGCCTCTTAAAGTGCTGGGATTCCAGGCATGAATGACCTTGCCAAGAAAGGGATTTCTGATTCTTGAGCTGCCCATTGCTCAGAGACAACAGGAAAAACAGAAGAAAGGGGCCTATCTGTGTTCTCTGTTATAGTGACGGTAAAAATCGATGGGGCCAGCTATGCTTCTATGAAGCCTGTTTGTTCATAATCTTAGGCAGGGTCAATTTATTCATTAGGTTCAGTGGGCAGGGCTGACACTTTGGGCAACCCATGAAAAAATTTTAATTTTAATAAACCCAGAAGGAAAAAGCGAACATAAATAAATATAATAATGATGACCATATAATAATGAATCCGGCCTGGATTACATTCATCGTTATACCAATACTACTATAAAATATGATTCCATTTTTTTATGGAGAAACGGAACCACAAAGGCAAAAGTACCTAAGGCCCATGAAAGTCATAATGCAGCCCTATCCTTGGGTATGTGACATTCATCTGAAACTCTGCCACTTTTCTTTCATTAGCTATAAAGACAAGCTCTACCACCTATTCTCTATTCACCATTGTATTCTATGTGAACCTAAATCAGCAGGTGTCACAAGTTTTTAGAAGAAAACAACCTCCAGTATTCTCAAGCTCTTCATAATCAAAGCACAGAGACAAAAATCAGCTGTTGACAACAGGTGCTTTGCAGTTGTTCATTCATCTGGACATTTCTTTTATGAGTTAATTACTCATAACTCCCTGGTGAACAATCTGCACATCTGGGAAAATAAAACTGCCCACTGAAAGTGAATTACTAGAGTGTAGGTGAAACACAATAGTTAATTCATTTGGATATCCTTAAAAGGCTTAACAAAAGTCCCTGCAGCACTTGGAAGTTGGACTCCGTGTCTGAAGAATGAGTTAGCATCAGGTTGAAGGCTGCGACATAGGAATATGTGATTCCAACTTCTCATTCAGCTCCGGACACTTCCCTGGGTCACCCACTCTCTCTTTTACACAGTCATCTCTCCCAGAGCTTCCCATTGATCAGTATCATTTGGCCTCATCGGCAAAACGTCCTACTTTTCATTTACGTACCTAAAGATTTCCTTTTCAATTTCAACTCATTTGTGGTGAAAAGAGTATTTTGCTACCTGCCTCCCCTCCCCACCCTCCCCGCCAAAAAAGAAAACATCTGAAACCAAACAAAAGCTCTAGTATGCAATACAATTCCTAAGCGAGGTTCATTATTATCACACAGCTATTCAGACTTTACATATAACAAAAACCTCATCAGGTCCTGAGTCCTCTTGGAAATGAGGTCTTGAGACAGAATTCTCATACTCTCTTAGTTTCCCCAGGTATTCTGCGGAGGGGCTGGATGGCTGAACTCTAAAATTTCCGTCAGCTGGAGGGTTCTGGAATCAGGCCTCAGGCCAGCCCACCATGGCCTGGCATAGAACTTTCAGCAACTCTTCTAATGGGTGTTGGGGTATTACACAGAGCAGTGGGCTTCAACAACAGTCTATTGAGAGATGATAAAAAAAAAAATACTAAAACTTTTTTTTTTTCTTTTGAGACAGCGTTTTGCTCTGTTACCCAGGCTGGAGTGCAATGGCGCGATGTCGGCTCACTGCAACCTCCGCCTCTTGAGTTCAAGTGATTCTCCTGCCTCAGCCTCCTGAGTAGCTGGGATTATAGGCACGCGCCACCACGCCCGGCTAATTTTTGTATTTTCTTTTTTTTTTTTTAGTAGAGACAGGGTTTCATCATTTTGGCCAGGCTAGTCTCGAACTCCTGACCTCAGGTGATCCACCAGCCTCGTCCTCCCAAAGTGCTAGGATTACAGCTGTGAGCCACCACACCTGGCCTAAAACTTCTCTTTATATATATATTCATCTCATTCTTCAAATTTTTCTCTCTTTGTGTATATCTGTATGTGTAATAATACATAAAACATGTATATATTTGTACATACATATATATATACCTGTATCTACATACACACAAATACATATACATGACATTTTACCAAAGCAGATAAATGAAGAAAAAAGAAAACCCTTAGTATCCCATAGTTTTAAGGTAAGATGAAATATGTAGAGAACAAATACATAATCAACTCATCAGATAATGTTTTGTAGAGGACTTAGGACTTCCACTTCTAACGTCATGCTTAGCACTATTTGGTTCATAAACATACTTTCAAACATGCAAATTTAACTTCAGGTGAAATAATTCAGTCTATTTTCCACTACTTTGGGGAGGAGGATGGATTGGGTAAAGATAATTCCTTCAAATCACTCCTTTATATGGAGACTCAACTAAATGTCCTCTCTGTGAGTTATAGAGTAGATTGTTCTGGGCATACATTTATGTCTGTGACATTTGGACCTTGGATGTTGTGGACAAGCAGAGCATGTGACTTGCTAAATCTTTTTCCCTACTGATATGATAGGAATCATAACCCAAAGAAATAGAGACATTCATTACTCAACAACTCTTGTTGAGATCCTCACTTCATAAATAATAGTATCCTTAGATTCCTTCACTGGTATGACATACAATATTACAAAATTTATATATGTCTGTCCTCCAGATTTTCACTGTTGCAGGTAATTTTTGGAGTTATCTGTGTAATTATCATTCTCATATTCAAATAGACAAATTATCACCTGGATACCTGACTTCTGCAAGCCCATCATTTTATTTACTCAATTAAAGTAGAAGTTCTGGCTCATACCTTTGGTCATAGTCAACAGAATTGTCATCTACTTGGGATACTTTAAGTGTATTTTCAAAAACTTTCACTGAATACCCACTGAAGTCATGCAAGTTCATGCTTAAGAGCTCATGCTTTGGGTGTAAATCCCAAGGTTGACACTTTGTCTAAATCTCAACATACCCACTGTGATGCGTACGTATCCATGCACATAACTGGTGCTGTTTCTCCATTTTCTTTTCTAGTCCTCAAAGCATAGCTATACAAATAATTTGCAATTTCACAAGGTAACTATTATTATATCATTTATCATAAACATTTTTGCCTTCGTAGGCTTGTTACCAGTTTTAATTGCTGCATAATATTCCATTGTTAGATGTAAGACTTTGGGGAAGTCATTTAACCTCTCTGTGCCTCAGTTTCCTCCTCTGGTAAAATGAGAATAATAGCACTGCACACCTCATGAATTGCTGCAAGGATTCAACGAGACGTTGGAAAGCATTTGGCACAGTGCACGTTGCACTGCTGCCAATAAATTTAGTTATTACTGAGAAACATGACTTCTTCCACTAAGGAGTTAATATGCAAAATAAGTAACTAGATGAAGTAGACTGTTAAAGAATCGCCTTGCCTAAGACAAGACTATAAATTGTCTAGAGTTCTTTCAAACTCTTAAGTCTTTCAAAGTAAGACCAGAAGTACTGTTTAAGTTCACCACAGGAGCGGGGCAAGAAGAAGGCAAGGGCAATAAGTAGAGCTCCAGAGAACAGTCATTAAGAATTTAACTACTATTTTCAACAAAGGAGTTGGCTCTGGCATTAACTCCTTGTGAGACACTGCACAATTCACTTCGAGTCTTGTGTTTCCATTTTCAAATCTCCACTATAGAGGGTTGGATGAGATTACATTTAACATTCTATGATTACTCAATAGTTATTATAAGCCATCACAGGAAGTTCTATAAAGATATATTTACTTCTTTGCTTCTCCTCTGCTTTTTGAAACCGGGGTGTGTAAATAATTTCTGCATTGTTCTAAGTTGCAATTAATTTCCCCTGGAAACGGAATAATTCAAACAAGCTGATTTATGCAAAATGCTTTCTAATCACTTGGAGTTCTTCATAATTACTCCCAGCAGTAGAGAGATCACCAAAACAAAAGCATCGAAAGATTAAATGAACTGCTCTTTGTGAGAACAGTTTATTATGTGATCTCAATGTCACGGTTGGCTCCCAGTTGCCATTCGGGGCTTTAGAAGGGGATCCTTGTGCAGGTGTTCTGAATCTTCTCTTTAAATCTCTAAAACGCTGCTGATGACGACGTTTAATCCTGGACTGACTCTGCCCGTCTTTGGTTACCTCACATTATTCACAGCTACACTGGAGGAATCATACACACACACACAAATGATCTCGGAACCTCTGCAGTTACATTTGTGTGTGTAATTGTTTTTCTCTCAAAAGAATTACACTTGATATTTTTAAATAATTGACATTTTGCTATTTTACTAGCTTTGCTATTTTTAAATAATTGACATATCAAGTCAGTAGGTAAAGCGGTTCTATAAATGGCAAAGTCTATTACAACATCACTATCTATGCAAAACTTTGCGACTTATATTTGCTGGATAGGTAAATTCTGAAGCCTCAGTTCTTTCTGACTCTGGAATCCTGCCTCTTGCCTGTAAGCTTGTTCATCATCATCTTTTTTTTTGAAAGGCATTTATTATTAAAACACACAAAATAAAGATGACAAAAAATCTACCTCTATGCATAACACACTAGCACTATTTCGCCATGTTCTTTTCTAGTCCTCAAAGCATAGCTATACAGATAGTATGCAATTTTACAAGGTAACTTTTTGTCACTATCGTTTAGCATAAATATTTTTGCCTTCATAGGCTTAATCATCACGAGTTTTAATTGCTGCATAATATTCCATTGTTGAGATAAGAGAATATTCTGTGTATTCTAAATTTTTTGTTTTGAAATTATACAACATATGCTGTACTAAACATCTTCAGGCTTCTACATTTCTTTTCCCATTTTGAGTTACTTCTTCAGGGCAAATACTGAGAAGTATGATTTTGAAGTCAAATACTCTTTTTACCACTATTCATTCATTCATTCATTCATTCATTCATTCATTCATTCGAGACAGGGTCTTGCTCTGTTGTCCAGGCTGGAGTACATGGTACAATCATGGCTCACACAGTCTTGACCTCCTGTGCCCAAGCCATCCTCTCAAGTAGATAAGACTACAGGTGTGCACCACCATGTCTGAGTTCTTTGAAATATTTTTTTGTAGAGATGGAGTCCCATTTTATTGCCCAGCCTGGTCTCTAACTCCTGGGCTCAAGTGATCCTCCTGCCTCAGCCTCCCAAAGTGCTGAGATTACAGGCATGAGCCAGCACACCCAACCTTTTTTCCCCTGCTCTTGACATCTACTGCTAAATTGTTTAAAAAAAAAAGTCAACTGGTGAAGCATTGGTAGGATGGAGCTTGGTCATTAAAATGACTGTTTGTGGGCATAATGCTGGGTCTCATTTTAATTTTTCTTTGTTAGTGATAATAAACATTTTGTCATAAACCTGACATTTTCTTGAAACATGATAAAGGTAGCTTATTCAATAGAGTTTATATTTCAATTTAAGTAGGGGCAGGTTATTTTGGAGCCAGAATGCACTACATTGTAAGATCATCTACATGCCGTGGTCAATCTTTGTGTGTTCCCTGTTTCACACTCCAGGTTAGCTCTCTACCTAAACTCTTCTGGGCAGGTTCTGGTAGTTTCTGATTCAAGTGTTGACTGTCCAATTTCGTATTTTGCACGAGAACAGAAGGATAGATTTGTTCACTTGCCAATCCTAGAGCTGCCAACAATTTAGATTTATTGAGGGTTTTCAAAAGTCTTACCCAGGATGAATGCCTTCTATTTATTCCTAGTTTTAGACATAAGTGAATTGATTTCTTGATTAATAGAAATAATTTCTCAATGTTGGTTTTGTAGGACAAAAAAAGGTTGTTTCAAATTATGTTTAGGAGTATCTGAAATTCTCCTTCCAAATCTCTATTCTCTTCCACCCACACTACAAAAAAGTATCAAAATAAAAGCAGTGTTAATCCATAGGATCAGTGACATATTATTTACCACTCTGGAGAGCTGGGAAGATGGTATTGAGAAGATTAAAACAGGTTCTGACAGCTTTTTTGCATAATTTGCCTCTTTTGACATCTTTTTCAGTAACTATCAACATAAGTTAGACACTGTATCTAATGGGCATTTAACTGATTTGTTAAGAGGTAAGATTTTTCTCAAAGGATACAATTATAATTCAGTGTTCAGGACATGTCTGAAAATGGGTTTCCAGATATTTCTGTTGGTTCTTGGAAACTTCCATCATCTTGGGCTAAAAGTTTCATGAATTACACATAAAGGGAATGTGATGGTGCTTTCATTTTTCTATCTTTAACAAAAGCATGCTTATTATTGCCGTTGCCACTAAAAGAGTTTCTAAACATCTCTCCAGACACGTCTATAAAAAGCCAGCAGAAAGGGATAGATACGATCTGTGTTTCTCACTCCAGCTGAAAGACCAGAGATACTTCTTTCCCTGTTTATTTTGTGCAACAAGTAAAACAAAATCCTTTGCCATTTTTCCTTTGCCTATTTTTACTCTCCGCAATTGCCTTGAGTCCCTGACACACTGCTATTCTGAAATACTTCGGCACTGACTTCCTTATTTGGTTGCTGGAACTGCTCTTTGTCTTGTTCAAACATTCTGCTAAGCTTGCAGCCTCCCTTCACCCCCGCCCCTTGCCCACCGCTCCCCCTTTTCTACAGACACACACACACACACACACACACACACACACGCACGGGGTTGGCTCCAACAGGTCACTCTGACTCAGCCTTCTCTATAGCTCACTAGCCAATCCCCCATCGGTTATGCCCATTTAAGGAGTACCTTTTGGAAATCATAAGGGACCAGAGAGTTTTCAGCTGTTTAAAAAGACTGCTATGTTGTATCACTCAAAGTCACCACAAAGCATGCATTTCACACAATTGCCCTCATCCAGTGGCAGAGTATGTATTAAAAAACAACCACCACCACCAAAAAACCCAAAAACAAAACTCCAGGCTGCTTAATTAGTGGTCACTTTATTCCTCAGTGTTTTGGCAGTTAGATTTGGCTGATAGAACCATAGTTCGCTATCTGGTTAGTTTTCAATGTTCTCTAATCTATGATTCATGCCAAGCACTCCAATCTAATACTTAAAAAAAGTATACACACACACACACACACACACACACACACACACACACACACACACACACACATATAACATAGGCCTAAGTAGATGTGCCAATAACATAAAGTAAAGCTCTGGGTTCCTAAGTGAAGAACATACATTTTCAATAAATGTTGTTCCCTTTGCCCTCTCAGAGTTGAAAACAAGCGGGCATTTGGAGTGCTGAAGGCTATTTTCTGGTTTCTCTGCTCAGATGTGAGTGAGGAAAACACAGCTCTCTGCATTCCCTATTTAAGAAAGAGCTGTAATGGTCCCATCCAATAACACAGAGCAGTGTTTCCTTACATATAAACAACCGAGACATTCCTTGGGCAAGCACATAGCCTTTTGGTTCCTGGAACAAAACAGATGGTGGTATTCATTATGTCAAATAAACACATCATCCACACTCCAAAGGGAAACCTGAAACAATAAGCTGAACAAAGCAGTTTTCGAGGTTTTAATCCTTTTGCAATTAGCCCTTGTCTAACTCAACTGAAAAATTAAGAGTGAGCTATTTTCCCAGAAGAAAGTAACCGAAGTGATTAAATATCCACAGTTTGTTCCCAGCACTTGTTCTGAAAAAGAATTGGAGCTCGTTTTCAGAGGCAAGTAATATAAACATACAGGATATCCTATCGCTTCGCATTACTTCTCATTTAGCCACGGAAAATGGTCTGTACCTTCCCTCGTCCACTGTATTAATTCCTGCAGCCCTGTTACTGGTCAGGCATTGGGCTAGCGACTCCAACCAACCTTTACAGTTAATACTTTGATCAGAATAAGCAGCAGATCAAATCCTATAGGAAGCACGTTCTCTCCCTGCCTTGTTACCATTCAGTCGATTTTGCTTATTTGTGTTCACCACGGTGACCAATGTGGAAATAGTGTTTAGCTTATGAAATTCCCAAAGTGTATTTCCCTATTTTGTGTAGGACAGTTTTAGACTGGCTTGGCGGCATTCTTGTTGGAGGAAGACTCAAATCCTTCTTGGATATAGGCAAGGTGTAAATGACAAATACACTTTCAACTATTTCCACCAGTTAGAATCTCAACTTACAAAGTGGCTTGTGGGTTCAAACTTGTTTAGGTTTTAGAGCACATGGAAGTTGTGAATGTTTGCATACTATTACACTTCATTCTATTACAGGAGCACCAAGCAATGCTGCTAAAATAAAATGATCCTAGTGTATACCTGCAATATTGAAACAGCCACAAGTATGTGTCCATGAGAAATGAAATCTGTCAAAGCCCTTCCAAGTTAATTTAAAAATGTTTACATTTGCTCATTCATCTTGTTCTTGAAAATAAAAATGGCAGAGGTCACTAAAAGATTAAAATATTTGCCGGGGGCGATGGCTCATGCCTGTAATCCCAGCACTTTGGGAGGCCGAGGCAGGTAGATCATTTGAGGTCAGGAATTCGAAACCAGCCTGGCCAGCATGGTGAAACCCCATCTCTACTAAAAATACAAAAATTGCCAGGTATGGTGGTACACAACTGTAATCGCAGCTACTCAGGAGGCTGAGGCAGGAGAATTGCTTAAACCCGGAAGGTGGAGGTTGCAGTGAGCCAAGGTCACGCCACTGCACTACAGCCTGGGTGACAGAGCAAGATTCCATCTCAAAAAAAAAAAAAAAAGATTAAAACAGCCATTGTTTTTTAGGAGAAAATTTTTAAATAGAGAAAATCATAGAGATTCGGGAAAGATAATCACTGTTCACTTTCAGCCCAGTGTCTTGGGAAGCATCACTGGAGAACTGTTGGAATCAAGAACCTAGTCCAAGACTGGGCTTAGAGACCTGCACTCTCCTGCCATTTTTGCTGCAATGCAGTTATGTCACTTTTGAGGAAGTAATTTCATCCCATGAATCTTACTTTCCACATTTATAAAGTACAGTCCTCATTTTAAATCAGAATTCCCAACATGGTTCGGTTTCATCCTAACAGAAATTATACAGTTGCTTAAGACAGCCCATATAGTCTATTAGTTAATGCATTTCCACCCTCATTGTCCCTGCATTGCTGGTAGACATATTTGATACATAAATTGAGGGATTCAGAATTTCAATTATTACTGAAAAAAAAATCAGGAATTGGTAGATTAACATGATTTCAAATAATTTCCCCAAATCTAAACTCACAACCTTTTAGAAGAGTTGGTTCTTATATTTTTGGTGTGTAGTCTTCCCACTGATAATTTCCAAATTCAGCCAAAATTTTAGGCTTAGACCCAATCTTTCTGTTTTCTTGGGATCAGTCTCAAACTTTCTGAGACTGGTTTGGAACATCTCAAAAATGCTTGCAAAACGTATTATTGACAATGTCTAAATACATTTTTGTTGTTGTTGTTGTTGCTTCATCCCACACTTTCTCTATGGAATTCAGAGTTTACTTTAACTTGATTCTTTCTATTCCCCATCACTGAAATTTCTCCCACTCTCATCTCACTCTGGGCTCAGGAATATCCTGAGGGATGCTGTGAGTTTCCATAATGAAAAGGGGCTCAGAGATGTGGGGAGAAGGTTTCTTATGCACACATGATTTGGTTATAATTGCCTTTCAAAAGCTTAATGAATGATTTGTTTTTTGGGGGAAGTCCAAATATTATCCAGATCAAGTTTACCATTTAAAATATATCCAATTATGTGAGACATAATCATACAGCAGTTCACATCTGAAATCCCAGCTACTCTGGAGGCTGAGGCAGGAGGGTCACTTGAGGCCAGGAGTTTAAAACCAGTCTGGGCAACACAGTGACACTCCCAACTCTAAAACATTTTTTAAAAATTAGCTGGGTGTGATGGCATGTGCCTGCAGTCCTAGCTACTGAGGAGGCTGAGGTGGGGGGATTGCTTGAGTCCAGGAGTTCGAGGCTGCAGTGAGCCATGATCACACCACTGCACTCCAGCCTGGGTGACAGAGCAAGACCTTGTCTCTAAAATCAGCCAACCAATCAACCAATCAATCAGATAATGCTATTTTTATTGTTGTTGTTGTTCTGTAACTGCCCTGCTCCAAGCAGGGGAAGAGACACATTAAAAGCCCTCCTTTTATAGCCCTTGTTTACCTAAGAAAGTGTTGGGCATGATGTAGAGTGAAGAGCACTAACTTGGAAGTAAAGAAGACATGTTAAATTCCATGATTCCACTAAAATCAATAATACTTTCATCATGTAATCTCCTCCTCACCTTCTATAGGCTTGAATTTTTACTGGGAGTTATAAATTATTTCAGGAAAAAATACATCTCCTCGGTCTTTAAACATGTGGTAGAAAATAGATTCAAATTCATTTCCCCTTCCCCAAATTACATTTTCAAAAGAAAGAAAATTACAGACTTAAAGAACCACAGGGTCACTGAGTTCTTCTGCAGCAGCATTCCAACCGTGGATTTGCCTCCGGGGAGGTCCCTCAGCTCCAGGCCCAGCATTCTTTCAAAGAGCCTGGGATCACGCTGATGAATCTACATGGGGGCTGGGGACCAGTACAAATTTTAGGCTTCACTCTAATTTCCATGCCCACATTTATACTCCAGGTTTTGATGGGGAAAGAAGGAAAATAGTTGCCATCAACTTCCCCACCTTTGTTTCAAATGCAAAAAGACACACATACACTCTTCATTATAAAACTTCACATGAATGAGTATAATTGAAGGTTGACTGAATCTCAATACTCATCAAGGAGGCCTGATTGTGAATGTAACAGGCTCAGAATGTCTTCACTCTTAGGAAGAGCTGCAGAAATATCTCCTGAGATGGAAAATCTTTGCAAACTAGCAAGCAGGAGAGAGTGTGTAACTTAAATCATCACAGCAATGTGCTGGAAACGCATTCTCCCCTGACATCTGGCCATGACTCAGATTGCCATCCTGGAGGCTTCTTTGCTAAACTTTCTGCCAAACTCCCTGTTCCACAGATGCTGCGCTCCTTGTCTCTCCATGCAGATCAGCCCTATTTGACAGATTCTGTAATTACCCATAAGAGGCCCAAGGAAGACGTTTCTGTGTACACAGTGCCCCAACCAATCAACTCAAGCTAACCACCTTCATGAAGCGATAAACAGAAAGCAGCGATTCTTAGATACCCCTTACTAATCATCTGTACTGACGTATTTCTAAGGAGGCCAAGCTTGGACAAGGGGGCTGGGAACAATCCTTGCTTGGCTCTTAACTGGCTTCAGGCCACAATTTGTGGTTAGTTTCCCCGACACCAAAGTCTAGTCTTTGTCTCGCCAATCTAAGAGAATAAGGAGGGTTTTATAAAGCCATTTACTAATATGTTTCTCATCAGTCATCATAACCGCTCTCACCGCATGTTCTCTTCTTTTATGGAAACATGTTTGTTCACTGATGTCCTGCTTCACACTTTTGGCCTTTTCTATATTGTCAAACAAAAGTCCCAAAGCAGCTCCACAGCAACCACCTATCTTATCTCATTCAACAGATATCTTCAGGAAACAGGCAAGGGTAGGACTGTCACCTTCACTCAATATTTTGATTTGGTTTTATACTTCCATTTGACACCCCTAATATTCAATGCTGAAAAAAAGCCACCATAATATCCAAAATTTCCTGTTTCTCTCAATTCAATAAACTCTGTGTATGTGTGTATGTGTGTGTGTGTGAGAGAGAGAGAGAGAGAGAGAGAGAGAGAGAGAGAGAGAGACAGGGTCTTGCTCTGTCACTCAGGCTGTTATGCAGTGGTGTGACTGTGACTATGGCTCACTGCAACCTCTACTTCCTGAGCTCAAGCGATCCTCCTGCCTCAGTCTCCTGAGTAGCTGGGACTACAGACACATGCCACTATGCCCGGCTAATTTTTTTTTTTTTATATATACTTTAAGTTCTAGGGTACATGTGCACAACGTGCAGGTTTGTTACATATGTATACATGTGCCATGTTGGTGGGCTGCACCCATTAACTCGTTATTTACATTAGGTATATCTCCTAATGCTATCCCTCCCACCTCCCCCCACCCCACGACAGGCCCCAGTGTGTGATGTTCCCCTTCCCGTATCCAAGTGTTCTCATTGTTCAATTCCCACCTATGAGTGAGAACATGCAGTGTTTGGTTTTCTGTCCTTGCGATAGTTTGCCCGGCTAATTTTTTAAACAATTTTTGTAGACGAGGTCTCACTATATTTTTTAGGTTGGTCTCAAACTCCTGGACTCAAGAGAACTTCCCAGCTTGGTCTCCCAAAGTGCTAGGATTACAGGTGTGTGCCATCACACCTGCATCAGTAAACATTTTTTGAATACCTACTGATTAAAAATATACTTCGTTATCTACTCATGACAAAAGAGAATCAAGATATTAATCTTTCCTTCCAAGCAGACACACACACAATTCCACTCCAAAACAGCCAGGTGCTAGCAGACAACAAAAGGAAAGGGAACACAGGTATGATGGCAGTACTGGAAAAGCACCAAGACGCTCTGAGAGTGCATCCTGAAGAATATGTTTGGGATGTCACTTTACATGCTGGGTGAACCATGAATCCAGGCAATTCTATCTCTTTTGGTTGTCCACATCTTATTAGCTTTTTGGGTGCAAAGTTGATTCCTTAGAAGATTCACTGTAATAAATGCTGCTGTTCTCTCCTATTCTCCTAAAGCCACCAAATCTCGTGTCTTTCAACATCTATTCTATCTAGGAGATCTCTGTCATCTGACCTGTGAGCACTCCATTTTTTCATCCTTAACCTCTGACTTTGGAGGGGAAGTGTTTCCATTCCCTCGAAATACTACCCAAGCTCCAACCTGTGGTCATGGTCCCACTCCTTCCAGACTCCTCCAGGGTCCACATCTAACTATCATACTTTGGTTATCTTGAATTTTCTTTTTCTTTTTTTTCTTTCTTTTTTTTTTTTTTTTTTGAGACAGAGTTTTGCTACTGTTGCCCAGGCTGGAGTGCAATGGTGCGATTTCAGCTCACTGCAACCACTACCACCTTCTCCTGCCTCAGTCTCCTGAGTAGCTGGGATTACAGGTGCCTGCTACCATGCCTGGCTAATTTGTCATATTTTTAGTAGAGACGGGGTTTTGCCATGCTGGCCAGGCTGGTCTCAAACTCCTGACCTCAGGTGATCCACCAGCCTCGGCCTCCCAAAGTGCTGGGATTACAGGTATGAGCCACCGCGCTCCGTCTATCTTGAATTTTCAATCCTTAAATCTCCTCTTTTCAGCGGGCTCCTTACAAATTTCTCTTATACTAAGAAAATCTTTCAATGACCTGGCTTGGTGATCAAGGATCATTCTTTCTCTTTCTGTTCATCACCAAATGTTTTTAAAACATGGTCTATATATGCTCTTTTCCCATTCTTCTCTCTTTTCCCATTCTTGCTCTTTTCCTGTTCTTCTCTCTTATCCCGTCCTTCTCTCAACCTCTTAAAATCTTGCTTCTTCCTCTCAAATTGTACCAAAATGCCTGAAAAAGTCCTGAGCAGCCACTGAGACACCAAATCTAACACCTCTTCCTAGTGCTCCCCCTTAAGATCTTCCGAATATTAATCTTTAGAATGAACCCTGTCTTCCTCAGAGGCCGACCTCCACTGCTTGTCCCCACACTGTTCTCTCCACCCTCCTTCTAATAATACTTCCCTGATTACTCCTTCTTAGCTGTATTCACTGACTCCTTTTTGCCCCACATCTGATTTTTTTTTTTTTTTTTTGAGACAGAGTCTCTCTCTGTCACTCAGGCTGGAGTGCAATGGCACAATCTTGGCTCACTGCAACTTCTACCTCCTGGGTTCAAGCAGTTCTCATGCCCAGTAGCTGGGATTACAGGCACCCGCTACCACGTCTGGATAATTTTTGTATTTTTAGTGCAGATGGGGTTTCACCATGTTGACCAGGCTGGTCTTGAACTTCTGACCTCAAGTGATCCGCCCACCTTGGCCTCCCAAAGTGTTAGGATTACAGGCATGAGCCACAATGCCCAGCCCCACATCTGGTTCTTAAACGTAGATATTTTCCAGAGTCTGCCTTTAGCCCTCCTCTCTTCTCAGTCTAAGACTTTCCCTCGAGCATTTCTTCTTGCTTATGGCCTTATGTTTCTCTCCAGATGGATAACTAAAATATGTCTTTAGTTTTAACCTCTGAGTTCCAGAAATATCTTCCAACCACTGCCCTCCAGCCTGGGCAACAGCGTGAGACCCTGTCTCTCAAAAAAAAAAAAAAAAAAAAAAAAAAAAAGGAGAAGAAGGATTTATAAGGGAAAACAAAAGTGGGAACACACGGAAGCAGAGCACTTAAAGCTGTTTTACCCTGAGGGAATTTCTCAGAAGCTAGAGAATAAGCTTCAGTTTTCATGGCCTCATGAAGACAAGAGACAGAAGACAAAACCCAAGACTGGCCTGAGGTGATGAGGCCAATCATAGACCATTCCCTGTAAAGTGAATCAGAAACAGCAGCAAAAGAAACTCACCCACAAACCCTTCCAATATTGGATGTATTAGATGTAGGGTATATAAAAACAACACTGCGTTTAAATAAATAAGAGGACATTTTTCATCTCCTGGTTCCAAAGATGGTAGTCCACCCGACTGCAAATGCTTAAAATCCCTGACCTGCTTATGCACTTGATATGGTTTGGCTGTGTCCCCACCCAAATCTCATCTTGAATTGTACTCCCATAATTTCCACGTGTTGTGGGAGGGATCCAGTGGGAGATCCCTTGAATCATGGGGGCGGTGTCCTCCATACTGTTCTTGTGGTAGTGAGTAAGTCTCATGAGATCTGATGGTTTGATAAGGGGAAACTCATTTAGATTGGCTCTCATTGTCTCTCATAGCGCAGCCATGTGAGATGTGCCTTTTACCTTCTGCCATGATTGTGAGGCCTCCCAGCCATGTGGAACTGTAAGTTCAATAAGGCAGGCAGATCACGAGGTCAGGAGATCGAGACCATCCTGGCTAACACGGTGAAACCCCGTCTGTACTAAAAATACAAAAAAATTAGCCAGGTGTGGTGGCGGGCACCCGTAGTCCCAACTACTCAGGAGGCTGAGGCAGGAGAACAGCGTGAACCTGGGAGGTGGTGGTTGCAGTGAGCCGAGATGGTGCCACTGCACTCCAGCCTGGGCAACAGAGCAAGACTCCATCTCAAAAATAAATAATTAAATAAAATAAACAAAATAAAATAAATCTCTTTCTTTTGTTAATTGCCCAGTCTCAGGTATGTCTTTATCAGCAGCACGGAAACGGCCTAATACAATGCTTTACATAAAAGCTTCTCTGGATGTGCTTACTCTTATGTATCTACTCAATTTTCAACACAAATTTTTTTTTGTGTTGTTTCATTTTTTTGAGATGGAGTCTCACTCTGTTGCCCAGGCTGGAGTGCAGTGGTGCAATCTCAGCTCACTGCAACCTCTGCCTCCTGGGTTCAAGCAATTCTCCTGCCTCAGCCTGTTGAGTAACTGGGACTGCAGGTATATGCCACCACGCCTGGCTAATTTTTTGTATTTTTAGTAGAGACAGGGTTTCACCATGTTAGCCAGAATGGTCTCGGTCTCCTGACCTTGTGATCTGCCCACCTCGGCCTCCCAAATTGCTGGGATTACAGGTGTGAGGCACTTATATTCTTATATATATTAATATATTTTCCCTTATATTCTCATATATATTATTATATTTTCCTCTTATATTTTCATGGGCTTACTGGGATATGTAGTACTTATATTACAGATATGAGATATGCTTTGTTTTTCCCACTGAACTGCTAGCACTTGACACTCTAAATCTTCTCTTAAAACAAAATCTCTGGGCCAGGCATAGTGGGTCACACCAGTAATCCCAGCACTTTGGGAGGCCGAATGCTGGTGGATCACCTGAGGTCAGGAGTTCGAGACCAGCTTGACCAACATGGTGAAATCCCATCTCTACTAAAAATACAAAAATTAACTGGGCATGGTGGCGCATGCCTGTAATCCCAGCTACTGTGGAGGCTGAGGCAGGAGAATCACTTGAAACAGGCAGGCAGAAGTTGCAGTGAGCCGAGAGTGCACCATTGTACTCCAGCCTGGGCAACAAGAGCGAAACTCCGTCTCAAAGAAAAAAACAAGGGCAGCTTCGGTGGCTCACACTTGTAATCACAGCACTTTGGGAGGCCGAGGTAGGCAGATCACTTGAGGTCAAGGGATCGAAACCAGACTGACCAACATGGAGAAACCCTGTCTCTATTAAAAATACAAAATTAGCCAGGCATGGTAGCGCTTGCCTGTAATCCCAGCTACTCAGGAGGCTGAGGCAGTAGAATCACATGAACCGGGGAGGTGGAGGTTGCAGTGAGCCCAGATCGCGCCATTGCACTCCAGTCTGGACAACAAGAGTGAAACTCCATCTCAAAAAAATAAAACAGAAAGAAAGAAAGGAAAAAAATCTCTGAATGAGTCTCAATATGTGGAACAGTACTTTCTATACAGTCAGGAATCAGGAAGTGCTTGTTGAATTAGGTTAAACTGAGTATCATTCACCTTTTGTGTGTATGAGTGTGTGTGTGTGTATTCATAGCTTTTTATTGGCCCCCAAATTTCTCCCTAAAACCTTTAGTCTTGTGAATCTCCTCACCACTGCCTGCAAATTCCATGCCCATTTATACCTTCTAACCTTTATTTAGGTTGCTTTCTTTACCCTCCTCGAATCTTTCCCTCTTCATTCTGCTTACCAAGAAGTTATCTTACTTATTTTGTTTCTGGATCTCATCACCCTGGGTATTGAAGTGTTGTGGTTAGGCACGGTGGAGTCCGCATCTCGGCTGCCAGCACCCAGCACAGCTCCAGGCACATGTTTAGCACTCAATATGCAAGTGAAACTGCATGTATGTATGCGTGTAAATGTGTGTGCATATACATGTTTATACACATATACGTATATATATACACACACACGTATCTATACATCTTGTCAGCCCAAATAGGTTGTAAGCTCCAGGAAAATAAGAACAAATATTTTACTTTCAAAAAATATTCTTCAAATGTAACTACTGCTTGATAAAAAGGAAAAAAAAAGAATCTATGCTAAATGATAAAAGGATTAAAAAAAAAGGATCTATGCTAAATGACCACTTCTCCCAGCTGAAGACAGACCATCTACATTACATTTTTACTCAGTTAAGAGCAAACAATAAGTGAATAGCAGCCTGATTCTGTATGTTAAAAATGATAGGTGATTGAATCTCAAATGTATTATGAGTCTATTCTCACACTGCTATAAAGAACTACCTGAGACTGGGTAATTTATGAAGAAGAGAGGTTTCATTGACTCACAGTTCCGCAGGCCCTGCAGGAAGCATGGCGGCATGGCTGGGAGGCCTCGGGAAACTTACAATCATGGCGGAAGGGTGAGGGAGAAGCAAGCAGGTCTTACCTCAGTGGAGTTGGAGAGAGAGCGAGCGAAGGGGGAAGTGCTACGCACTTTTAAACAACCAGATCTTAGCCGGGTTTGGTGGCTCACGCCTGTAATCCCAGCACTTTGGGAGGCTGAGGTGGGCAGATCATCTGAAGTCAGGAGTTCGAGACCAGCCTGACCAACGTGGTGAAAACCTGTCTCTACTAAAAATACAAAATTAGCCGGGCGTGGTGGCGCATGCCTGTAATCCCAGCTACTTTAGAGGCTGATGAGGCAGGAGAATCACTTGAACCCAGGAGGCGGAGGTTACAGTGAGCTAAGATGGCGCCATTGCACTCCAGCCTGGGTGACAGAGCGAAATTCCATCTCAAATAAATAAATAAATAAATAAATAAATAAATAAATAATAAAACAAACAACCAGATCTTGTGAATTCACTCACTATCATGAGAACAGCAAGGGGAACGTCCACCCCCATGATTCAATTACCTCACACCAGGATTACAATTTGATATGAGATTTGGGTAGGGACACAGAGCCCAACCACATCATCAAAGGACTACACAATGAACATTAATTGATATCTACTAAGTTGTGCTAGATACCGGGTCAGGTACATGGGATACAAATCTAATAAATGAGATAAAAATCCCTGTCTTTAAGAATCTCACATTCTAGAGAAGCAGGAAAATCTATGACCTCTAACTGCAAGGTACTAAGTGCTGTAACTTACCAGGAGGTAAAACAGGTAAGACCAAAGCAATTACCTCTGTAACAGGGGAGTCAGGGGCTTCTTAGTTCACAAAGGAGGTCTCTGCAAGGATGAGCATGTAGGAGTTCAGGGGTGGGTGGGAGAAAGGGCATTCCAACTGGTGGAAACACACGCACCAAGGCATGAAGTTGTGCAAGAGCCCTGCATGCTTAGAACAGTGAAAATCAGTTTGGACATAACCCCAGAGGAAATTCAGGCAAGTTTAAGCATCGGATTGGACCAAGAAAAGGAAAGACTGCTTTGGGCCTAAAATGAGAAGAAAAAATTCCTTAAATAGTTTTACTTTCTCTCTTCTCATATGTCCTTCTAACCAGTATTAGGGTTCATGTTTCTCCTTCCCTTAAAGCAAAGCTTACCTCAAATCTCACATTCTTTAAGAGAATAGTTACTAAGAAACCCTATGAGAAATTCAGCCTAGAGTCTTAGGAAATGCTTATTGACCTATTCAACACTAACTCTCTAAATACACAGTAGGGGGAATTTAGCCTCCCACCTCCAATTTTCGAGTAATGTTCTCGCTTCGGGAACTCTTTTTTTTTTTCTTTAGAGTTTCACCCTGCCACCCAGGCTGGAGTGCAATGGCGCAATCTCGGCTCACTGCAACCTCCGTCTCCTGGGTTCAAACGATTCTCCTGCCTCAGCCTCCTGAGTAGCTGGAATTACAGGCGCCTGCCACCAAGCCCAGATAATTTTTTGTATTTTTAGTAAAGATGGGGTTTCACCATGTTGGCTAGGCTGGTCTCAAACTCCTGACCTCGTGATCCGCCCATCTTGGCCTCCCAAACTGTAGGGATTACAGGTGTGAGCCACCGCGCCTGGCCTCACTTTGGGAACTCTTGAAATAAAATAAGCACCTCCTAGTTATTTTCCTTCACAGAGAAAATATACATCTACCCATGCTTACTCTGAATACATAACTCTTGAGGTGAAAAGAACAATTCCTTTTAGGACATTGACAAAGATTTGATGTTATGGATCAAACTATAACATTTACTTAATTAAAGTCAATAGAAATACTAATTTCCATGCTTACTTAATAGTAGGTCAGGTGTGGGGACACGCCTCTGAAAACAGGCCTTTGCAACTGTAACTGTCGCTGCTCAGGGCTGCTGCCCTGATGGGCTGATGGGGGCCTATTTGTTTACCTTTGCATCCGAATTTGTCATCACCATGAGCCAGAAACATCACGCACCAGCAGAGGCAGAGACATAGGATGAGAAGGGACTTTAAGTACAACTGTTGAAGTTTTTTAAACTACCATGTATTGAACAATAATGGGCTTAAAAATCTGAAGATTCTCCTGAGAAGGGTCTATTTGTAGTTCCTTGATTGGCCTCTGGCTTTCACCATGTAGGTGAAAAAGCAGCTGGTTTCTGGCTTATACCAACTTGTGGGCAAATATATGGAGCCATATCCCAGGGGCCTCACTAATGAGCTGTGAAGTGCTGCATGTTAGTTTCAGGGTTAATATATTTCTAGTTAGCTCTGCACAGAAGGAACATCTCTCTTTCTTTTATAGGAAAAATTAAATATGTGAGGATACATTTTCAACCTGGGGCTGTTTTTGGGCAGTATTCTCAAGGGCAGTACTTATGTCATTAACATACATTGTTCCCACACCAGTGAGTAACAATGTAAAAAGCCAGGCCTGTTTACAACTGTAACAGCTCTACACTGTAAATGGAAAAGAAGAGGATGACAGCATACCACCAGCAGAGACATGCCTGAACAGCATTCCCAGGAATCCTTTAGCCACAGGAAAAACAATTCCAAACAAGCAACCCTCAGTCCAGCACAGGGTGTAAATTAGCTTCCGCTGACAACACACTTCGTACACCGTTTTGCACTGAAGTCCTCTCCCTTGCCAAAGATAGCAGAGCGCTAACAACACCGGGCCCTGACATTATCCTTTAAACCCTCATGGTTACTGTGCAGGAGAGAGCCAAAACAAAAAATTTTTTAATTCCTGGGACAATTTTCCTTTTTTCTTTTCTTTTCTTTCTTTTTTTTTTTTTTTTTTGAGACACGGTCTCACTCTGTCACCCAGGCTGGAGTGCAGTGCACCATCATAGCTCACTGCAGCCTTGAAATGCCAGGCTCAAGCCATCTTCCCACTTCAGCCTCCTGAGTAGCTGAGACTGAAGGCATGAGCCATAAAGTCCAGCTAATTTTTTTGATTATTTGTGGAGACAGGGTCTTTCTATGTTGCCCAGGCTGGTCTCGAACTCCTGGGCTCAAACAATCCTCTCACCTCAGCCTCCTGACAATTTTCTTTTTAAAATTCTTTTCAACTTTTATTTTAGAGTCAGGGAGTACTTATGCAGGTACATATCCCCCTTGCTGTTCTTGTGAGAGTGAGTGACTTCTCACAAGATCTGGTTGTTTAAGAGTATGTGGCACTTCCCCCTTTGCTCTCTCTCTCTCTCCAACTCCACCACGGTAAGACCCGCTTGCTTCCCCTTCACCCTTCCACCATGATTGTAAGTTTCCCGAGGCCTCCCAGCCATGCCGCCATGCTTCCTGTACAGCCCGCGGAACTGTGAGTCAATGAAACCTCTCTTCTTCATAAATTACCTAGTCTCAGGTAGTTCTTTACAGCAGTGTGAGAATGGACTAATACATTTGAGATTCAATCACTTATCATTTTTAACATACAGAATCAGGTTGCTCTTCACCTATTATTGTTTGCTCTTAACTGAGTAAAAATGTAATGTAGATGCTCTGCCTCCAGCTGGAAAAAGTGGTCATTTAGCGTAGTTCCTTTTTATCAAGCAGTAGTTACATTTGAAGAATATTTTTTCAACCCATGTCCTCCCCACACCACCTCTAGTGGTAACCTGCAGTGTCTATTTTTCCCATGTTTATGTCCATGTGTGCTCAATGTTTAGCTTCCACTTGAAAGTGAGAACATACAACATTTGATTTTCTGTTCTTATGTTAATTCACTTAGGATTATGACCTCCAGCTCCATCCATGTTGCTGTAAAGGACATAATTTTATTCTTTTTTATGGCTGCATAGTATTCTATGGTGTATAGGTACCACATTTTCTTTATCAAATCCGGGGACAATTTTCAGTGCTTATAAATTTTGTACCTCTGAGTGAGCCAGAGGTACAGGTAGATTGGCTTGAGCAATCCTATTGTTATGGAATATCTCTTGGTTTGTGGTGCTTGATCACTAAACTCTGGCTAGGTGAGAAGAATCTAGAATTTAGGCCATGATATTGACTACATAGATAAAAGAGGCAGCAATTTTTCTCAATGGAACATTCTTGAGAAGTAACTCCCCAGTTTTGTAGGCTCTCACAAACTTCTTAAATGGTGAGTGCACAAACAAAATAGTTATTGTGGCTGAGGCTGCTAGCTACTAACCTAATTTCACGTTCTCTTCTTCTTCGTGGAACATGGCTAGACTACTGTTCTCAGTCTATCTTGCGATTAGAACTCCTAAAAATCAATAAGAAAAAGGCAGAGCCAAGCATTATCTAGTTGTTACCTAGGCCACTCACCCTCTGGCTGAAGGAGAGATTCTTCATTTGTTCACAGGGACCATGTCCTAGAGCTGGTGTTATTTATGGGGTCATGAGGTGAGCAGCAGGTGGGTTCCCTGACACCCAGCGGTGCCTCTGCAAGCACCATGGGGTGTTAATTACAAAAGGAGAGACATCTTAACCCCTTTAATTACTTTCCTTGGGTGTGGATTCTTAGTGATATGCTACTTTATCTGGGGGACTTGGGTGCAGGTCGTTCTCTTTGCCTTGTAAGCAATTATCTAAGATAATTTCTATCTGCATGTCTTTTAAAAAAATATTTACAGGCCAGGCACGGTGGCTCATGCCTGTAATCCCAGCACTTTGGAAGGCCGAGGCAAGTAGATCATGAGGTCAGGAGATTGAGACCATCCTGGCTAATGTGGTAAAAACCTGTCTCTACTAAAAATACAAAAATTTAGCTGGGTGTGGTGGCACGCACCTGTAATCCCAGCTACTCAGGAGGCTGAGACAGGAAAATTGTTTGAACCTGGGAGGCAGAAGTTGCAGTGAGCCAAGATCGCACCACTGTACTCCAGCCTGGGCAACAGAGTGAGACTCCGTCACAAACAAACAAACAAACAAACACATTTTACACTTTAACAAAGAGTTATAGAGCAAACACCCAGATTGTAACCACTGCTCAGGTAAAAAAAAATAGAACCGAAGATTCCTGTGTGTGCCTTCCCCCTCATACTCCTGGGTTTCCCAGAGTAACCGCAATCCTGACTTGCAGAGTTATCATTTCCTTGATTTTCTTTCTAACTTTACTATTCAGTTATGCATCTCTGAGCAAGGTACTTGGTTTCTCCCTCCTTTGTCAGCTTTATATCAGTGGAATCTGACTGTACGTATTCTTTTTGCCTGTATGCTTTTGTTCTATATTATGTGTGTAAGATCATGTTGTTTCGTCTAGCTATAGTTCATTTATTTTAATTGTTGAATAATATTTAATTGAATTACTCTACCACATTTTCCTTATTTGTTCTACTGTTGATGGACTTCTGGAATACTTCCAATTTGGGGTTATGATGAGCAGGGCTGCTATGTACATTTGGGTTATGTGTCTCTGGGTGCACGTATGTAAGCATTTCTTAGAGAAATGTACTCAGGAGTGAAATTGCTAGGTCATAGAGTTCGCATAACGTTGGGTTTATCAAATGATGCCAAACTCCTTTCCAATGTGGTTTTTACCAATTTATACTCCCACTGGCAGTATATGAAATATCCTGTTACTTCACATCCTTGCCAGAGCTTGGTATTATCAGGCTTAAATTTTTGCCAATTAAATGGGTGTGTAATGGTATCTCTGTTGTTTTAATTCCTCTTTTTCTTATTACTTAATGAGACTGAACATCTTTTCATGTTTATTGGCAATTCGAATTCTCTCTTTGGTGAAGTGGCTCTTCTACTTTTCACTTATTTATTTTTTATTGCCTGGTAGCCTTTAAAAAATTGATTTGTACGAGATCTTCTTTATTTATTCCATTTGTAACCCATATATTCTGGTCCAGTGTTGTTTACACAAGTTGCAAATATTTTCCACTCTATGACTTGTCTTTTAATATACCTTAGGGTGCCTTTTAGTGATCAGACTTTTTTTTATTTGAACTACTTATCAAACTTTTCCTTTATTATCTTTTTATGCCTTGTTTAATCTACCTGGAATCAACTTTTGAATATAGCACAAGGAAGAAATTCCTTTTAAAACAGAGCATAAAAGTTAGCAAGTATTATTTATAAAAGAGGAACTTTTAAAGCAAATGTTCTATATTTTTCTCCTTTACTTTAGATATGAAGCCTGCCTCTGATAAGAGGCAAATAGATCTTCATGTACCTTTTTTAGGGACATCAAAGTATCTACCTTTTAGTTCCATTAAGAAGTAAGAATATGTGTGATACGCCCTCATGTAAAAATCATCCCCTAGGGTACCCTGTGTAAGTGCATCAATACACACAATACACAAATGCTCGTAAATGCATGAACCATTTTTGAAAAGATACATAGGAAACAATTATAGTTGCTACCTGTGGGAATGTATTGTTTACATTTTCTGCCTCAGGGAAAAGAATATAATGTTTAAGATAATTTCCATAGTAGCTTAACAGGAAAGTAGCATCAGATATACCAAAATTTATTTACATATGCTTTTTCAGGAACCCATCTATCCATCAGAAGTGCTGATTTTCAATTATTTTACATGTACTTTTTGCACACACACAAAAATCTTGGTTACTTAACAAGCACAGGAATTATTGCAATCCACAACTATACTGAATTGCCAGGTACTCAATATTTTCTAAGCTATGGGACTTGAATTCCAAACACTATTCCCAAATTCATTATCTGAATAAAAGGTAGCACAAGTGATAAGGGATTTGCCTATAAGTTCAAGGTGAGTGGGAACAGTATGACTTAAAGAATTTGTGTTAGAAATGTTTTGAAGTTGAGAGACTTTGGTTACCTTTCCAATCAACGGACTACCCTGTACAAAGCAAAGAACAAGGGTTTTCTCTTTTACTTCTGTTAAAACAAACTAAATATGGCCTGAGAAGGACTCTGTACTTCTATATTTGAGTCCTTGTGGATGAACTGCAACCTAACTTAATAGATATACAAGATTGACAGTCTATAAGTTGGTGTCTGTAACAGTAGTTGAGTCTTGGCCAATCCCAGGAGCCATACTTCAACCACTCACACACTGCTGAGTGTTCAAAGTGTTCAAATAAAGTAAACACTGACCTGTAACCAATCCAGCTGTATCTGTACTTCACTTCTGATTCCTGTACATCACTTTACTTTTTTTTTGTCTATAAATTTGTTTTGACCCTAAGGCACCCCTGGAGTCTCTCTGATTCTGCTGTGATTCTCTGGGCTGCCCGTTTCATGATTCATTCATTGTTCAATTAAACTCTTTTAAATGAAATTAAATTTGGCTGAAGTTTTTCTTTTAACACTTCTTTCTACATTTCCTGCTGAACAATTTAGCTGTACAAAGAATTAACTATGAATTCTCTCACGCTTTAACAAATGAGACTGTTCAAGTTTGCATGGGCAGCAATAAGTTAAGTATTATAGCAAATAAGTCAGAAAATACATGTATTTTGAAAAAATTTAAAACATTTCAGCAGATACTTAATGTTTGTTTTAGCAGCATAAAAATCAGTTTATAGAATGGTTCCACTTTTAAAATTTATATTTATGCATTAAAATTAACAGTGATTATTTCTATATAGGTAGGTTATAGTAACTTACTTTCCAATGTTACTGCAAATCTGTTTCTTTATCTAAAGAGAAATAGATACTATAGTAGAA
>NW_016808939.1:2549784-2554873 GCF_001698545.2 Rhinopithecus bieti | reverse complement strand
AATTTTACTCTATTTCCACAACTCAGAAAATACTTGCAAATTTTTAAGTTTGAAATCAACTTTTCAAAACAAAAAACATCCTTTATTTTTCAACTTTTATTCCTTTACATATAATTTAAATTTCTTCTAGTGGCATTCTTATTTAGAGGAATTCACCAAATAGTAGCCTTACCTTTGATATGGCAAGGCCTTTTAGATAAGAAAAAGGCTTCCCGACTGGGGAGGCACAGATAAGTGTGGTGCAGTCTCAAACATCTACTAATCATAGAAAGCATTCTGGAATGTACTCCACATTTCCTTACATTGCAAACCCTGAGCCTTGGCTCTATTAGGGTAGGGACAAAGCGGGTGACTGGGCAGACTTTTCATAAAAATAAGGTTGGGCTTGTTTGTGTGCAATTTTGAATGTGACACGCTTAACAAAAGTGTCTGGTTCTGATTTGATGACACTGAACTCAAGAAAAATAGCCAGATTAGAATCAGAAGGGAAGTTGCAAAATTTCCTGATTTACTGAATATGACATTAATATACAGGGGGAAATATGCTTTGTAATGAGCAAGCGAGCAGCTGTATGGTGGTGGGGGTGGGGTTGAGGTGGTAGAAGAGGGAGCTAATACGGCAATCAGTATAACAGCAAACAAAAATTTGAGCTAAATCAGTTGTGTGTTCAACTGCTCATTTGGTCTCTGATATTTTTTAAATTAACTTTTTTTTTATCTTGCAAGGTAACATATGGAATAGTTTGACCTTGCCAAGCAAACTGGCAATTCTGTGTTACCGTCACTTCTTCCAAGCCATCTCTTCAGAGTAAAGCTGAGAATATAAATTTGAAACATAAGTGCAGTTCTCACAAATCTAGTTTCTTTTTTGTAAGGCACCTGCTCTTTTCCAGGGCAAAAATGCCTAAAATTTCCTTGGGTATGAAATTATCCCAAAGTGATGTAATTGAGGGTGATCTGATAAACTCCTTTATTAGGAATTAACTCCATGTGTGGGATGATGATGAAGACAGATGAGTACTTCTGTTTACACTGTTAGATTGTCACGGTGGTCTAAATATACTCAACTTTTGGATGAGTCACAAAATATTGCTACATAGTATTTGGAAAAGAAGATTAGAAGTCAAAAACAGGATGGGGTGATATAGACAGAGGGATTTCAAAGCAAGCCTATGACCATTCAAAAGTATTGGAAAGTAATTTGATTATTTCTTTTTTCTTTGCTCATCCAACTGTGTCTCCCTCAAGCCAAGTAATTTTTCAGGAGGTAAAAATGTTCAAATATTCAAAGATTGGTACAGGTCAAAATCATAAGTGAACTGACATTACTACTGTACTTTAGTTATAGTTTTGAAAGGAAAGTAGAGACGACTCAATTTGGTGAGTTTCTTGGGAAATAAAACAAGTAAAATTTCTTCCTTGAAGCAATCTTCATTACTTTTGTAGAACAGGCCAGGTATTCATAATAAAGTCCAGGAGAACTGTGTTCACTAGAGGCAGTTCAGGCAGAACTGTCTCTGCTCTTTCTAGCTCAGCTTCACATGACCTTGAATTAGGAGACAAGGAAAGTAAAATGTGTTTTCTATAACAAATCTACTATTACTATCAAAAGGTAAGTGGGTATCCATCCCCTCAATCCGATCAAACTGCATTTTTATGAGAAATTCTATGATCTCATTTCCTGCATATGAATATTTTTAAACTTCTCTTCAAGCACCTAATGGCTTTGACGTTCTATAACATTTACAGAAGATATGCCATTTGAATACTTATCAGCCACCAGTGGTTTTCATCTCATAGATGGAACCTCTTACTCATTCCACAAATATTTATTAAGCATAAGCTATGGTTCAGATTCTGGGCCGACAGTACAGGGCTCAGTGGAAAGCCAGATGGACTCCTTTCTAGCCTGGCGTACCTTGATAACTGCCAATCGTGCAAATCATGCATGATGAGACAACAAGATGAGCTAGCTATCACAGGCCAAGCGAAACAGCCGAACTGAACGCCAGACATCTGCTAGCAGTGACTGGCGTTCACCTTTGCACTGGGCTGTGAAAAAGCGTCATCAGAAATGTAAAATGTCTTCTCTCCTCCTTATGTTTGGGGGATACAACAGTTATTCTCAAACAACAGTTAGGCCAGTCTGGGCAAGATGGCGGACCTGTCTCCACAAATACTAAAAAAATTAGTTCGAGTTGGGAAGGACAATAGGGGGCTAGGTGGGAGATGAGGATGGTTGATGGGTACAAAAAATAGAAGAATGAATAAGACCCAATATTTGACTGCACAAAAGGGTGACTATAGTCAATAGGAACTTAATTGTACATTTAAAAATAACTAAAAGCATGTAATTGGATTGTTTGTAACACAAAGGATAAATGGTCGAGGGGACGGGTATCCCATTCTCCACAGTGTGATTATTTTGCATTGCATGCCTGTATCAAGACATCTCACATACCCTATAATTATATACACCTACTATGTACCCACAAACATTAAAAATTTTTTTAAAAAGTACCAAAAATAGCCAGGTGTGGTGGCGCTTGCCTATGGTCCCAGCTACTGGGGAGTCTGAGGTGGGAGGATTCTCTTGAGCACAGCAATGTGAGGTGGCAGTGAGCTATAATCACACCCCTGCACCCCAGCCTGGGTGATAAAGCAAGGCCCTGTCTCCAAAAAAAAAAAAAAAGAAAGAAAAAAAAGAGACAATTAGGGAAAGCTACAAAGCAGTTCATGATTAGCTCCCAATTAACTGTATTCACTGCAGAGACCTGTGGGGAATAGAAGGTTCTATACTCATTCCTTAGAGCTCATCCACACAGGAACTTTTTTCAGAAAGACTTCCACATGTTAATCATCAAACTTTTTTCAGGAAGATCCTCACATGTTAATCATTGTGGCAGACAACTGGAAAACCTCAGATGCTACAGCCTTCAAATTTTGTCGACGGCAACCAATATAACACATACATTTAAAATCGCAACATATATATACTTATTTATCTTAAATCACACATTTTACAAAACAACACCTATTACGCATTCTTGATTGTTCTATTCGTTTTTCTACGCTTCGATTTCGTTTTCAAATTCCCATTCAAGAACCTTTAAATTGATTTTACAACAGTGGGTTACCAAAAACACTGCCAGGAACTGTACTTTTCAAATGGTGGTAAATCTATATATAGCGCAGGCATTTTAAGACCTTGCTAAAGACCGAATGTTTGTGTGTCCCTCTAATTCTTATGTTGAAATCCTAATCGCTAGCGTGGTTTTAGGAGGTGGGACCTTTGGGAGGTGATTGGGTCACCAGAGTGGAGCTCTCATGGATGAGATCAGTGCTCTCAGCCTCAGACCTCCCAGTCCCTTCCACGACATGAGCACACAGTGAGAAGCCAGGCTTCTATGAAGCAGGAAGCCAGCCCTCACCAAACACTGAAGCTGCTGGTGCTTAGATTTAGGACTTCTCAGCCTCAAGAACCAGGAGAAATACATTTCTATTACTTATAAGCCACCCAGTCTATAGTGGTTGGTTTCAGCAGCCCAGAGTAAGACCATGAGAAAACACACTACTATTACTACTACTACTACTAATGATCGCTAATATTCATTGAGCATTTACTATTTACTAAGCACAGGGTTAAAGATATTACCTGGCAATTCTTTCAGCCTCACTTTTGGCTGATTCCCCACAGGCTGTAAGTAGTATGACAGATGCTGAGCACTCCACCCCCTGAAGGAAAGGGCCAAGCCACCACACTGAGAGGCTAAAAGATGGACATGTTATATCCACAGAGCAAGAAACCAGTTCTGCCAGCCTGGCCACTGATTACCCCTCTAGCTAGTGAAAGAGGGGTTGAGAAAGCCAGAGGGGGTGTGTGTGTGTATGTGTGTGTGTGCGTGTATGTGTGCATATGTGCATGTATGTGTGCTTGTGTGCATGCATGGGTGCACACACACGTGTATGTGTGCATGTGTGCATGCACGCCGTGTGCGTGTCTGTGTGTGTGTGCACGTGTGTATGTGCGCGCATGTGTGTGCATGTGTGTGTGCGTGTGCGTGTGCATGCGCGTGTATGTGTATGTGTGTGCATGCGTGCGTGTATGTGTATGTGTGCACACCCGTGCTTGTGTGTTGTGTCTCCCACCCTGGGGGAGGAGAGGATTGCTTCCCTCTCACATTCAGTGAAGTAGGAGGGGCCTCAAGGGGACCCCTTAGAGGACCTGAGTAAGTCCCTTGGAATTTCAGGCAGGTGGGAAAGGTGACACTCTTATGCCCGAGGACAGGCCATAGGCATGCAGGAGTTTTGCCTCAGGCCAGGTGGGCCTGGGAAGGAGCCTACCGGATCATTATCACAGGAACTCCATCCACAGGACCATCTTGCAGCGGCGGGGGTGGGGCTGGGAACCTAACTGAGACGGCAGCTGGAAGAGCGGGCCTGGAGAACCCGCGGAGAAGCCCTGAGAACAGGAGGAGCAGTGCCACTGGACCTAGAGGAGAAACAGCCCCTAGAAAGTTGGGAAGAGCCAGAGAGGAGGCCAACCCTGTGCCTCCACGGCGGATGCCCCAGGCAGAACACCGCCTTCCTGTAATAGTGTGAGGGTGGGGAGAGGTTTCACCTAGGCCTAGACCCAAGTTTAGATGATTGAACCAGACAAGATTTTAATTACTATACTGAGAATGATCTGTTTCTGATGGGAAGACTTCTATCTGAAAGCTGCTAGAAAGCTATGAGATCTCTTGGGATTTCACCCAGTGCAGAGAAAGAACAGAACCACAGGGTAGGAGTTAACGACTGCGGGAGGGGAAGATTAGCTCTGCTCCTCCTGTGCAGGTCTTCATAGCGTTGGACATGTCCAATGTGGACTGAGCACTTTACCCATTTCATCTTTCCAGCAACCCCACTTTGCCACCCACTCTTTACAGATGGGGAAACCTATGCTCAAAGAAGGGTTAAGTCATCTCTAGCCAAAGTTGCACACTAGTGAGTGGCAGAGCCAGGATTCAAACTCAGGTGGTCTCACTTAAATACTCTCTACCCGGCCGGGCGCGGTGGCTCAAGCCTGTAATCCCAGCACTTTGGGAGG
>NW_016808939.1:2540351-2549253 GCF_001698545.2 Rhinopithecus bieti | reverse complement strand
AAAAAAAAAAAAAAAAAAAAAAAAAAAAATACTCTCTACCCTTCTTTCTGAGGCAACCTGATTTGGGGTGAGGTGGGAGAGAGCAGGAAGGCAGAGTTAAGTAATTTAACTAGTATTCATTTAAAGCACTGGTCTCCATTCTATATTTTTATTTGTGATATGTATATGTGTGTGTGTATATATATACACACACACATATATGTACATATACACACATATATAGTATGTAGGTATACTTATAAATTCCATGCATGTATTATGTACATTTAAAAATATGCCCCACTCCTGTAATCCCAGCACTGTGGGAGGCCGAGGCGGGTGGATCATTTGAGGTCAGGAGTTTGAGACCAGCTTGGCCAACATGGTGAAACCCCCCTCTCTACTAAAAATACAAAAATTAGCCAGGGGTGGTGGCCTGCACCTGTAATCCCAGCTATTCGGGAGGCTGAGGTAGAAGAATCGCTTGAACCCGGGAGGCAGAGGTTGCCTTGAGCCGAGATTGCACCACTGCACTCTAGCCTGGGTGACAGAGTGAGACTCCGTCTCAAAAAAAAAAAAAAAAGAAAAAAAGAAAAAAAAAGGAATAAGGTTAAATAGAATTTATCTGCTGGGTTGACACACCCAGCATCCTCCCACACAGATGTGTTTTGGAGTGGAATTCCTTGATTGTGTAGAGTACTTTGAACTTTGTCCCTAGAGCTCCTGGGCTATACAAGCTCTCCTCTCTCTTCTGTTTGGGTTACTTTTGTGGGAAAGTTTGGTGAGTGGGAAGCTTGAGTTGAAGAATGAAGGAAAGCTTCTTGGAGTGGAGAGGACTCAGGTGCACCTTAAAGATGACAAGATTTTGTGTAGGCAAGAGGAAGCAGAAGAGTCATAGAGAGACTCAGAGTAGGGGGCGGGGGAGGCTGCGGAGTAAAGACAAACTTCTTTTACTTGGCAATATTCCCTAGGTTAGTTCTGCTTTCCTCAACTCACTAGGTATCACGTAAAATTACTCTTTTTTTTTTTTTTTTTTTTTTTTTTTTTTTTTTTTTTTTTAAAGCAATCCTGTTCTGAGGCTATTTTATTCTAAAAGGGGCTGAGTAACTTTTGGGAGTCAGCCTCTGCTCCATGATGCAACATGAGGTGTGACAAGGAAGCTGGGGATACCAGAAGCCCCCACAGGAATCTTGATCCAGTGACGTGTACCTCACCAGACACTAATTATACAGAGATACAAATCTCTGCTGAGGGCAGCAGCCTTTTATTTTCTGAAATCCTACACAAAACTGCAGCTATGTACATATATGCATTCTTCAGAGGAAAGTGTCTACCATTTTCATCAAATTGGTGAAGAGTTCCTTGGTCCCAAAAGATAGGAATGACTGTTCAGTACCAAGTATTCATTTGAATAGTTCCTCCTTTAAAAGAGAACTTATCTTGGGAAGGGGAAAGCAAATTTTTGTTTGTTTTTAGAAGATTTTATGTTATAAAAGAAGTACTTACTTGGAGACATAAAGTGACACAAAACAGTAAGCAAATATGTGAAGTACCCTTCCCCCAACCTCCTGATCCTGTTCTCCAGAAGGCAGCTTTGTTCACAGTTTGTTGTCTAGGAGCTTAAAACAATCTTCAGAATTATTTCAATCAGATAATCAACACCTAGCTTAAAATCTATCAGGATCTGATATGGTTCGGCTGTGTCCCCACCCAAACTCGCATCTTGAATTGTAATCCCCATAATCCTTATGTGTCAAGGAAGAGACCAGGTAGAGGTAATTGAATCATGGGGCCGTTTCCCCCATGCTGGTCTCGTGATAGTGAGTTCTCACCAGATCTGATGGCTTTGTAAGTGTGTGGTAGATCCTCATGCATTTTTTTTCTCCATCCTGCTGCCTTGTGAAGAAGGTACTTGCTTCCCCTTCGCCTTCCACCATGATTGTAAGTTTCCTGAAGCCTTCCCAGCCATACAGAATTGAGTCAATGAAACCTCTTTCCTTTATAAATTACCCAGTCCTGGGTAGTTTTTTTTTTTTTTTTTTTTTTTTTTGAGACAGAGTCTCGCTCTGTCACCCAGGGTGGAGTGCAGTGGCCGGATCTCAGCTCACTGCAAGCTCCGCCTCCCGGGTTTACGCCATTCTCCTGCCTCAGCCTCCCCAGTAGCTGGGACTACAGGCGCCCGCCACCTCGCCCGGCTAGTTTTTTGTATTTTTTAGTAGAGACGGGGTTTCACTGTGTTAGCCAGGATAGTCTCTATCTGCTGACCTCGTGATCCACCCGTCTCGGCCTCCCAAAGTGCTGGGATTACAGGCTTGAGCCACCACACCCGGCCCTGGGTAGTTCTTTATAGCAGTGTGAAAACGGACTAATACAGGGTCCCAGAGAGGAAACTGGAGATTGACTTATGGTGGTGGTGGAATAAAAGAGGGATCATTTTGGAGAAAGGACTGCTCTGCAGAGGGACACATGATTAGGGCATTGCATGGGGCTTTGGCCAGGCAGAGGTCACTGTGCAGAGGAGAGAAAGGGAGAAGTGGATTTAGGTCAGGGCTGCAAACACACTTCCTCCCGGGCCCTAGTGGGGAGTGGGTGTAGACTGCTTTGGGGATCATTCATGTGGTCTTGGATGCCAGTTGGTGTCAAATGATAGGTCTGATGTCTGTTATAACATAGGGATATGGAATAAGAATATACAAGGTCTATATGAAGACTATGGCAAAACTTTATTGAAGGCATTAGAATTAATGGAGAATCATTTTCATGGATGGTAAGAGTCAGTGATCTAAAGATGTCAAATCTCCACAAAATCAAATTTTAATTTTAAATCAATATCTCAAAATCACAATGGAATACTTTTCTGAAATTAACATATATATGCAAAAGTTTATCTGATAATAAACAGTAATAAAAGAGAGGAATACTCAGTGTGTGTGTGTGTATGCATGCTAATATCTCTGCTAGCAGATGCTGACAGATTTTAAAGGTACAATAATTAAAACAGCATGACACTGGCTAAAGTGAAGACATAGAGGACAACAGCATAGAACAGAAAATCGGAAAGAGACATAAGCATGAATAATTTCGAGAATGATAAAGGTGCCATTTCAAATCAGTGAGAAAGCACAGATTGGTCAATGAACTGCAGGGAAAAACAAATTTCAATCTGAACCCCATGTTAGATGACAATATAAATTCCAGATGGTTTAAATAAATTCTTACATAAAAAAAAAAAAAAGATGCCAGGCATGGTGGTTCAGGCCTGTAATCCCAGCACTTTGGGAGACTGAGGTGGGCAGATCATGAGGTCAGGAGTTTGAAACCAGCCTGGGCAATATGGTGAAATCCCATCTCTACTAAAGGTACAAAAATTAGCCAGGCATGGTGGCACATGCCTACAGTCCCAGGTACTGGGGAGGCTGAAGCAAGAGGATTGCTTGAACCCAGGAGGTGGTGGTTACAGTGAGCCAAGATTGCGCCACTGCATTCCAGCCTGGGCGACAGAGCAAGACTCTGACTCAAACAAACAAACAAAAAAAAACCCCACAAAATTTCAGTTTAGAACAGCAGTAGGATTTGGAGACATTCACATTGCCAGGCCTCCTGCTGCCCTACGCAAAACTGGAGAGAGGCAGTCCAGAGAGGCACGTCCAGAATTTTGCAAAATTCTGGTCTTACACTTAGGCGAAAGTCTTGTTTTACACAATTTAAAATGAAGATACCATTTAAATTGCATATTTCAAAATTATGCCTTCTCAAGGACATTGTTTTATTTTTTTCACAGTGTTAAGTTAAAATAAAGAGAAAATCTTCTACCAGATTAGATTATACTTTTCCTTAAAGAGAGAGCAAATTGTTTGCCTTCAGGGTAAGTACACTCTGCTAGTGAGTTAAATTACGATATATGAATGCTTTAAACCTGAAATGAAAACACAAAAGTGTTTGTGTTCAAGTTATCAGCATTACTTCCTACTAAATGTCTTTTTTTTTTTTTTTTTTCTGAGACAGAGTCTCGCTCTGTCGCCAGGCTGGAGTGCAGTGGCACGATCTCGGCTCACTGCAACCTCTGTCTCCTGGTTCAAGTGATTCTCCTGCCTCAACCTCCCAAGTAGCTAGGACTACAGGCACATGCCACCACACCCAGCTAATTTTTGTATTTTTAGTAGAGATGGGTTTTCACCATGTTGGCCAGGATGGTCTCAATCTCTTGACCTTGTGATCCGCCTGCCTCGGCCTCCCAAAGTGCTGGGATTACAGGTATGAGCCACCACGCCCAGCCCTAAATGTCTTTTCTATACTGCATTAGAACCTAGGAAAATTATACACTTGCAAAAATTACAGAAGTAATAAATGTATTTTAAAACAAATCAAATATACTGGTTAACATTTTCTTCATATTTTTCCTCCTGCCCCAAATCTTCCCATTGCACAGTAGCATGCACTGATTTGAGCTCTCTTCTTAAAGATGGTATAATGTTCTAGATGGGGTCAAGATATACAGAAATGCTCACCCACACTAAAAAACATGAATGAGTGTCAAAAACAAAATTTTAACACAAGAATCAAGATACGAAAGTGTATGTATGTCATGATTCCTCTTATATAAAGTTCCAAACCAGGAAATCTATATTGTTTTAGAAATGCATACATAGATCACACAATTATAAAGAAAATAAATTTTATCACGAAAGTCAGGATTTTGGCTTACCTCTCAAGGTGGGGAGAGTTGCAAAAAGGAAGTATATGAAGTTGGGGTGGCAAGGTTCTATTCTTTTGATCTGGGTGGTAGTATATGTATTAATTATGCTTTACTCATTCATTTATTGTCATTACTTTTAAAATAGACTTTATTTTTAAGAACAGTTTTAGGTTCACAGCAATATGAGCTAAAGGTACAGAGACTTCCCATGTATTCCCCGTCCCTACCCATGCCCAGCATCCCCCACTACCAACATCTCTCACCAGAATAGGGCTCTGGTTACAACTGATGAACCTCAAGACACCTGATTATATCACCCAAGGTCCACAGTTTACACCAGGGTTTACTCTTCGTGTTGTGCATCGTATGGATATTGACAAATGGATCGTGACAGGGATCCCCCATCACAGTTCCACACAGAATGATTTCACCGCCCTAAAGATCCTCTGTGCTCTCCCTATTCATCCTCAGCTCCCCTCAACTCCTGGCAACCACCGATCCTTTTATTGACTCTATAGTTTTGCATTTTCCAAAATGCCATATGGTTAGAATTATACAGCATGCAGCTTTTCCAGATTGGCTTCACATTAAAAAAAAAAAAATTTCTACTTGAAAATTAATGCTGCCTCTAAACACAAAGAAAGTAGAATAATAACCAGTCATTATGTATTTTCTTTTTTTTTTTTTTTTCTGAGACGTCGAGTCTTGCTCTGCCACCAGCGCCTGGAGTGCAGTGCCGATCTCACTCACTGCACAGCTCCGCCTCCGTGTTCACGCCCATTCTCCTTCTCAGCCTCTTCCGAGTTTAGCTGGGACCCTCCACAGGCGCCCGCCTCATCCTCCGCTAGTTTTGTATTTTTTAGAGAGACGGGGTTTCACCGTATTAGCCCCAGTGAAGGTCTCCGATCTCTCTCGACCCATCGATGCCGCGGTTGGCGTTCATGGTCCTGTCCTCGTGCCGTCGTCCAATAGTGCCTCCCAAAGTGCTGGGATTACAGGCTTGAGCCACCGCGCCCGGCCTGTATTTTCCTTTTCTAGACATTTTTCTAAGGAACGTCCAGTTCAAAGTAATTGTAAGGAACTTTGGAAAATTCCTGGATTGTGATTTAGTCCTTAGGTTGCTACTCAAATGAAAATTAGGAATGGGATCATTTCACCTTCTATCTATGGGAGTGAGCAATATTTCTTGTTAAAAATCACTGAGATTTGTGGAATCACATGCTACACAGCAAAACCCAGTGAAATTTGACTACCTAACAACGATGCCAGTTTAGTTACAGTTTAACAACTTAACACTAATGACCATGTTTAGAGTGAAGTTATACAGACTTTTTTCCTGCTGTTGCAAACCTGAAATCTCATTTACGACCATTTCAAATTAATATTTAACCAAATTTATATAAATATACATAAGTGTGTAATGTTGGCCCTTTGATGCCTGCTCTCTAGAGCCGGTGCTGACAAATACTGAAATTCTGAAAAGCTCATTGCTTCGAGAGCTAGGAGCAAGAGCTTAGGGAAAGGAGGAATAAAAGAAATAAGTTGATTATCAACAAACATCTGCATTCTTAAGCAATGAAGAGAAAAAATGTGAAAAGTGCCTTTTTATACCCAAGTGTTCTCATCAATTAGGTTTAGACCAGCGTTGCCCAAGAGAACTTTCTGTGATGATATAAATGTCCTGTATCTCTACTGTTCAGTATGACAGCCACTGGCCACATCTGGATATTCAGCAATTGAAGTGTGGCTGGAATTATAGAGAAACTGAATTTTTACTTAAATAGCCACATGTGATTAGTGGCTACCGTGCTGACAGCTCACGTTTAGACAGTCTTACCAATGCAGTACCATCACCCTTCTAGAAAAAATGTTCAATTGTAAGAAAACTTCAACAGTACTTCCAGATAAAGTGCACTTATTATAAATCAGGATTGCAAGTAGTCTCCCTTGATCTCTTGTGCTCAGGAAGCACACACATAATATGACTGAAAACAGAAAACTTGAACAATGAAAAAAACTCTAATAGTTGAATCTTAGGATTCCTGATTACCTGGCTGATGGGCAGGTTCTTAATAAATATTTGTGGAAAAAATAGGTAAATAAGTTCATGAATGAATTAGCAGACATTTTTCACTCCCTGACTGGGGAAAAGAAAACCTTTCTGGCAAAGTGTAAACATTTCTTTGACATTTAGAGCCATTATCTCCCATCTTTCAAAAATGAGTTTCATGAATATACATAATAGCTGGACAGATGGATAGAAGGTAAGTTAGCTAGCTAGCTAGATGGATGGATAATAAAGATGGATGGATAATAAGTCTGATATATAGACCTTGATAAAAGATTGTCAAGCATTAACCTCCCATTGGGATGCATCCATCTTGCTTTGGGACCCTATGAAAGTTGCAAGCCACAGCTTTTCATGTTCTTGTAACCCCCAAATTGTTCTCAAATTTTGTATAACAATTTTAATTAATAACAGTGTTATAATTTTGCCTATCCAGTCAATTTTTTTCTTTATTGCTGACAATATATGTGTGTGCATATAATATTCTGAAATATTCTGAAATTAAAATTGAATTGTACTTCATAGTATATTTACTGCTTTCTAAATGTTCCAAAATTCATAAACATATACGTATTTTTTGAGACAGGGTCTCGCTCTATTGCCCAAGCTAGAATGCAGTGGCTCAATCATGGTTCACTGCAGCCTTGACCTCCTGGACTCAAACTATCCTCCTGCCTCAGCCTCCCAACCACAGGTGTGTACCACCATGCCTGGATAAGTTTTTTAAAAAGTAATTTTGTAGAGACGGGGTTTTCCTATGTTGTCCAGGCTGGTCTCAAACTTCTGGGCTCAAGCGATCTTCTGGCCTAGGCCTCTCAAAGTGCTAGGATTATAGGTATGAGCTACCACACCTGACAGGTAAACATATTTCTATATCAATAAGTATACTTCCATGAAAATAGTATGCTTCTTTTTTTTTCTTTCCTTTGAGACAGAGTCTCGCTCTGTTGCCAGGCTGGAATGCAGTGGTGTGATCTCGGCTCACTGCAACTTCTACCTCCCGGGTTCAAGTGATTCTCCTGCCTCGGCCTCCCGAGTACCTGGGACTACAGGCATGCATCACCACACCCGTCTAATTTTTGTATTTTTAGTAGAGACGGGGTTTCACCATGTTGGTCAGGCTGGTCTCGATCTCTTGACCTTGTGATCCGCCTTCTTTGGCCTCACAAAGTTTCGGGATTACAGGCATGAGCCACTGCGCCCGGCTGACAATAGTATACTTCTACTGTACTATTTGAATCATTTTTATTGTCCACACAGTATTCCATTGCCCACAATATTAATGTGAATCACAAGCCCATGTCTCTCCCTCTATGCATTTTTCTGTGGCTTTTTGATGCTAATTCAACAACTTTCTCAAGTTGGTTTTAAAATGCTCTATATATCTCTACAATTTATTAGAACTGACTCTGTCCCTTCTCCCTTTATTTTAAAGCCAGTAGGGTAAATGCTAGGCCTCCCTGTTATGTCACTGTCTTCCTTTGAGATGACTGGACTTTAAATTTGTGGCTGAAATTGTTAACTGGGTCTCCTCTCGACCAGTAATGGGGTAAGTATGCCAAACCCAGACAGCAGCTGTCAGATCTTCTCAAACCAGAGGTGGGGTTTGGAAATGAGGAAGGACAATTAAGCTTATATAAGAACTTTCCGAAGACTGCAGAATTGCCCAGGAGTTACTGCTTCCCAGAATATGGGGAAACTCTGGATCAAAGGGTAAATGTTCAAATGTTTCACTATAGTTCTGAGTGCATTGTTTTGGTTTAACTCTGAAAGTCTTTGAGATCATCAGCATGAAAAATGAATTTCCACTGGATTTATTCAGTAATCCAAACTTGTATTTGTAGAGAAGATAAGGGTTGGATGGTGCACGGCGTGTTCTAGCAGAGTCAACTTGGAACCAGTAGAGGAGGCAGGAGCAAGGACTGTGATTAGCTCCTTAAAATCCGCATTCACACACATAGCTAGCATCTGAGATTGCACAGTGCTCCCCTTGTTAAAATGGAATGCCACTGCCTAGCTAATTGATTCACAAGTCTGCTAACGAATTCCATACTAACAGCTTAAATTAAAAGTTAATGAAACACAACCAGGGCCCCATTATATTTCCCTTGTAACAATCCTTTCATTACAAAAAAAAAAAAAAAAAAAAAAAAAAAAAA
>NW_016808939.1:2469414-2540140 GCF_001698545.2 Rhinopithecus bieti | reverse complement strand
AAAAAAAAAAAAAAAAAAAAAAAAAAAAAAAAAAATGGCAAGAGGGAGAAAAAAGCTAGGGCTTCATTAAAAGGAAAATGTCTGGGACATCACCCTGGGCTGGAATGCACCCACAGCCAGAAGCATTCCTCAGACCAGCCTCTCTGCCAAATCTCAAGGAAGCCACTGCTCCGACAGGAAAGAAATCCTCACAGGTATCCGGTGACCAGACTGACCAGAGCTCATAAGGCAGCATTGTTTGTGGCTCTGCAGGGTCTGCTCAAGATGGGAAAATCTGTTCTCATGGACTTACTGTGCACTGAACAACTTCACCCTCTTCCTGCTATGAAACTCACGCCTGACTTGCATTCCCAAATAAGAGGAGGTGGAGAATCTCTGTATCCTCTTTTCCGCTTACCCCAGACTTGGGTTGACAGCAGCAGTTTGTCTCTTCCAAATGAATGAACGTGTGAGCAATGTTCAAGACTCAATGGCCCTGCTCTTTCTCCCGCCCACTTTCCTTGTCTCAACACATTTGTGGTCTCTTCCGTGCTCATGGTTCCCAAGTGTCCATCTCTAGCCCCAACTCAAGCCGCCCTGTCTCCCCTTGGCACCAGTACCTCCAATACAACATGTGCAAAAGCATTCCTCAGCTTTTTCCCACGAAACAATTCTCCCACGTGGCTTCCTCACTCCTGCAGTGGCACTGTGTGCTGGAACCGGAGTTACCTTTCTTCTGTCTTTTCTTTTTCTTTTCTTTCTTCTTCTTCTTTTTTTTTTTTTTTTTTTTTTTTTTTTTTTTTTTTTTTTTTTTTTTTTTTTTTTTTTAAGAGAACAGGGTCTTGCTCTGTTTCCCAGGCTGGAGTGCAGTGGCACAATCATAGCTTACTGTAGCCTTGAATTCCTGGGCTCAAGTAATCCTCTCGCCTCATCCTCCCAAGTGGCTGGGACCACTTTTACATTTTTTTTTCTTCATTGCGTAATAATTCAGATATCTGTTGGTAGCCAACTACTTTCTTTTTATTCCTCCTTTCCCTAAGCTCTTGCTCCTAGCTCTCAGACCAAATTTTTCAAAAAAATATTTTGTAGAGATGAGGTCTCATTATTGTTGGCCAGGCTGGTCTCGAACTCCTGGCCTCAAGTTATCCTCCTGCTTTGGCCTCCCAAAGTGCTAGGATTATAGATGTGAACCACAGTGCCTGGCCTCAAGAGTTACTTTTACATTCCTGACTTACTGATCACTTGTTTGGGATCAGGGGACAATTATGAAAGCATGGTTGGGAGTTTGGCTATTGTCCTGAAGGTAGTGGACATTGCAGTCCCTCACTATACAGTTACATGATCAAAGTGTTTTTGGAAAATTATTCTTGTCCTCAACCTGACTCCATCTTACCATATCTTATTAACCAATCCCCACCTCTACCTCCAGCATTTATTTGTCTGACAAATACTTATATAATATATATTATGTGTCAGGAACTACTCTAGGAATTTTACAAATATTAACTTTCTAAATTCTCATGACAGCCCTATGAGGAAGCTACTATTACTCTCCGTATCTCATGGATGAAGGTGAAGAGGCACAGCCAGTATGATCATCTTGCCCTGGCTAGCCTAGTTACCTGCTTTCTTTTAACTATTCATTTTCTCTGATTGTATAATCTTTGTTCATGATCCTCTCGGACTCATCACCTCTCCCCCAGATGCTCTCCTGTCTCTCCCCTCTTTAGAAATATGAGCTGGCCCTCAGGGCCCATCTAGATCCACACCTCCTCCTGACAATCAGACTGTCCCAGTGCACATGGGTCTCTCTGCATTATGCTTATTCTACTGCTTTGCAATATTATTGCTTAGCTCTCTTATACTATGAGCTCCTGGAGATCAGAGGCTGCCAGGAGTTTTAAAATCTCCCTTTAGTACTGAGTAAAGAGAGCATAACTGGTATTCAGCAATAAATATTTAACTAAATCAAAATAATAAATATTGCCATTATCCATGAAAAAAGAGGAAGTCACTTAAAGGTATCTTTTCTTTTGCAGCTACCATGAATATATGGTTTTATCTGTTCAACAGAAACAGTACTATATATATGTGTGTGTGTGTGTGTGTGTGTATGTGTGTGTGCGCACACACACACACACACACATATATATAATTTGTGAGTAGAAATGCTGTTTTCTTTAGACTAGGGGTTGGCAAACTATGGTTCATGGTCCAAATCTGGCCCACTGCTTGCTTTTGTAAATAGAGTTCTTTGTTGTTGTTTTTTATTTTAAGGCAGAGTCTCACTCTGTCACCCAGGCTGGAGTGCAGTGGTGCAATCTCAGCTCACTGCAACCTCCGCCTTCCAGGTTCAAGTGATTATCATGCCTCAGCCTCCCAAAGCGCTAGGATTACAGGCGTACATCACCATGCCAAGCTACTTTTTGTAATTTAAAAATTTTTTTTAGTAAAAACAGGGTTTCACCATGTTGGTTACTTACGGTGGTCTCAAACTCCTGACCTCAAGTGATACACCTGCCTTGGCCTCCCAAGTGCTGGGATTACAGGCATGAGCCACCGTGCCCGGCCTGTAAATCAAGCTTTACTGGCACAAAGCCATGCCCATTCTCATATGCATTGTCTATTGCTGCTTCACACTACAAGGACTATGCAAAATACCTATTATAGAATCCGTATGGTCTTCTAAGCCTAAAATATGTATTTGGTTTTGTTTTTTTTTTAGAAAATGTGCTTGTGTCTGGTTTAGACAAAAGTAAACAGCACCTGAACAGGAAACACTTCTGTTCATTGTTTTATTTTAGCTTAAACTTACTTTTCTCTACCAATTTTCTTGACACTGTCTGCCTATTTTAAAAATTAAGCATCTACCTATGGTTTGGGATCAAAATTAGAGTAAACATATAATTTGCTCTGCGTTGACAGCACAGTTGCAAGCACACTCAACAAGAGTTGGCTAACAGAGGGTGCGCTGAAAAGTTTCTTTCCGTGAAGTTCTATTGCGCCTCAGTGTTCCACAGCAGTCAGCATCTTTGAATGTGTCACACGGTTGTACAATAATATTCAGTTTCAGGCATTGGTAGCAGGCTGGTCAAGTTTGCTTGTGGTTACCCAGATTTTCCATGCCAGTGGAGGCAAGAAGAGACATGGCTAGTAACATCAGATAATCCCTAAGCAAACCAGGCATGAACCTGGTTGGGGAAGGCAGGTAGAGACAGCATTTAGCTCTGATGGGCGTCAGGGTAGTTTTTTTTTCTTTTATCAAAACAAATGATAGGAAGAGAGGGCCTTCTCACTATGCCCAAGCAATAAGGCAAAATCAGTCAGTGGTACATTACTTTTTCATCACATATTTTCAATATAATGATGGCATGACTTTTAGCTTGTACTTGAACTTTAGTCCAGTCTTGTTCCTGGATTCTGTGAGCTGTGTTCCGAATTATCTGTCTTATCCCTCATTTCTGTATTCCTCTCCTGGTATCCTACCTTGTAACCAGCCCTCCTAAAATGGCATGATCTTAATAATCCTCAGGAGTTCTGACTTACAGCCCAGTGCCTGCATCACTGTGGTCTGCTGAGAGTTTTCCTCAATGCCGACAGCCTGCTCACCTCCTCAAATCTCCAAACAGCATTTGCTCGGAGGCTTCCTGTCATCATGTCACTGAAACATGCTGTGCTGCGATAGGCTTCCCGGCCTCTGCCCCTGGCCATACACCATGTCATAGTTATCCCCTCCACCGCACCAGCCAGGCTGAGCAACCGTGCTGTATGTGCCCTTGCACAGTGTGGTTCTCCAGCTGCTGGCTCCGGGTTTGCCCTTTTCCTTTGCAATTAACTAGGTTCTGCCCACTTTTGACTTGAAACTGGTCAAAATTCAGGGAAGGAAGATACTCCCAAAACCTCAGTAAATCTTCTCAAACATCATCCTGTTCAACAGTCACGAACCTGCTGTATACATAGCCAAAGTGCAGTAATTTTCCTAATTTTGATTCCATGCTGGTGTTATTAAAGGTCCCGAGGACAAACTGACTTACTACTCAAAAGTCAAATCCAACAGCTTTGTCATCACGAAAATTGAAAGAAAGAAAGCCATAAGTATCTGTGGCTCCTTTTTCCAGGAAGTATTCTGTTGACATTTTTAAAAATGTTCATTTTGAATGTTTTCAAATGTCAACTCCTATCTATGGCTCTTTTGAAAACTACACACATCTGTAATTCCAGCACTTTGGGAGGCCGAGGTGGGCAGATCACCTATGGTCAAGAGTTCAAGACCAGTCTGGCCAACATAACGAAACCCCGTCTCTACTAAAATTACAAAATTTAGCCAGGTGTGATGGCAGGCGCCTGCAGTCCTAGCTACTCGGGAGGCTGAGGCAGGAGAATCACTTGAACCTGGGAGGCGGAGGCTGCACTGAGCCGAGATTATGCCACTGCACTGCAGCCTGGGAGACAGAGTGAGACTCTGTCTCCAAAAACAAACAACAACAACAAAAAAACCAAAACTACACATGCGGGCACATTCACATTAAATATATAATCTTTGACATTAGACTGCAACAGTGTCTGCCATGGCCACCCCTTTCATAACAACTGGCTACAGAAAAGGAAAACGATTAGGCAGGATAAGAGAGAATATTGGATAATCTTGTGTGAAGAGAAAATGTTAGAACAATTACACAGGACACCTATATTATGAGCAATGCAAATCTTAGTAAGAAACAGCAAAATATTTAGCCTCTCATTTTCCATAAAGCTAGGTGAGACTAAGAAAGCTGGATTAAAATCTTCAGAGAGCAATGCTACATCAGTCAGGGACTGCATCTTATTGCCAAGGGGCAGCTGCGTGTGCCATGGGAAAAAGGGTTGGTAAGAAATAGATCTGCTCTGTGCATGCCCTGCCTAAGGGAAAAGAGGGGAAAATAGGATTTTGGCACAGAGAGCACTAACAAAACCATATTAAGAATGTAACGTAGTGAGACCAAGTGCGGTGGGTGGCTCAAGCCTGCAATCCCAGCACTTTGGGAGGCCAAGGTGGGTGAATTACTTGAGGTCAGGAGTTCGAGACCAGCCTGGCCAACATGGTGAAATCCCATCTCGACCAAAAATACCAAAATTAGCCAGTCGTGGTGGTGCACACCTGTAATCCCAGCTACTCAGGTGGCTGAGACAGGAGAATCACTTGAACCCCGGTGGTGGAGGCTGCAGTGAGCTGAGATCACTCCACTGCACTGCAATAGAGTGAGACATTGTCTCAAAAAGGAAAAAAAAAAAAAAAAAAAAAAAAAAAAAAAGAATGTATAGTAGATTGGAAATGAAGAAAAAGAGGCACAGTAAAAGTTAGCCCAAAGTAAAGAACAGTAGAAGGAATTTGAAGGGAAAGTGACAAAGATATTAAATGAGGAACGAATCTACTCAGAGTCAAATGATTACATTTAGAATGTTAAAGGGAATTATTTGGAGTCAAGTAATTAATTAAAAATGTTGTAGCAACTTTTATATAATTGTAGTCTCCCCTAAGTGGGTAGAAAATAGAAAAATATGACAGAGTATAAACAGTTTTACTGTGTGGTGCATTAAAAGCCAAATAAGTCACAAAATCTAAAAATAAATGTTCATGACTATCTTAGAATTTATAAACTAGATGCAAGGGTGTGCGTGTGTGTGTGTGTGTGTGTGTGTATGATATTCACATTAATTTATATGTCTAAACTTTAACACAATATTTCATTATCAAAATAAAACATAGGAATGTTTTCTCCCCAGCAACCTTATGTTGGAGAGTTTCAAATGAACAGTTCCTGAAGAACAAAGGAGTAATTTAATGTTTTTAATACATTACAGAATGTGGAAAGAGTAAGAAACAAAATTGCAAAAGGAATCTTTAATTTCCATGTAGTAAGAGAAGAAGCACTGATGCTTTTTAAAGTAAAAATGTAATTAGTAATGTTGGTAAGGAGTACACTAATAAATGTATGCCTACTTATGGATCAACCAATATAGAATCAATAACCAGTGGGTAACTTAGGAAGTGAAGATATATTCTGATGTCTAGTTAACTGTCTTAGATCAATGAAATCATCATATAATCCCCATTTTTCAGGCAGAATCATATCACAATTTCATAAGCATCGTAACATTAATGACTGAAAAATTCAATGTCAATGTATTCTTAGCAAGTGTTTAGAGCAGGACCTCTTTGGCTGAGTACAGTGGCTCATGCCTATAATCCTACAGCATTGGGAGGCTATGGCAAGAGGACTGCTTGAGGCCAGGAGTTTGAGACCAGCCTGGGTGATATAGTGAGACCCTGCCTGTACAAAAAATTAAACAAACAAACAAAAAGAGCAAGTCTGCTTGGGTTCAAATGCTGGCTCCTCCCTTTACTAGTTGTGTGACCTTGGACAAGGTGCTCAGTCTCTCTGGATTCAGTTTTCTTTGTAAAACAGAGATAGTAATGACAGTTTCCTAACAGTGAATGAGGAATAAATGAGCTTATATTTTTGAGGTATTTAGCACGGTGCTTGGTACATAATCAGTGCCATGTAAAGGTTTGTTATGTAAATATTTACTAAGTATCTACTATGTGCTAGACACCAGAGATCTGATCATGACCAAAGCCAGCTCTGCCCTAAAGGGATTCAGCAAGGAAATCATAGTTACATGCCATAGTATGACACACAAGCAAAGATGCAAGCTTAAGCCTCTACTTTATTAAAATCTATATTCTAAGTCCCATACATGAGTCAAATACATTGAATATAGTCATTATACAAGGTGTATCATCTATCTGTCTTAAACCACAAGTATTATTAACAATTTGGACCAATTCCTTAGAGATTCAGATGTTCTGGAGATGATTGGGTGATGCATATCTGCTCAAAAGTGCCCATCCTCCCACTGTCTCCCAGTAAGCTAGAAACAAAAAGATCCTGCTGAAAACATTCTGCCTTTCCTTTTTAAAAAGTTGAGGCTGGAATATTTGAAGACTTCTCTAGAAAAAAAAAATCAGGAAAGAAAAGAGGAAGGAAAAGCTGTCCTGCCTTTGGTTCTCCTACCCCTTTTTTCCTTTTCCTTGTTCATCCTTCACTGTGCTCTCCCACAAACACAAAGTTCACAAAGTTCATCCAAGATGGGGAAAAGTGGATCCAAAAAATAATCTGAGGTTGAGGTGAGCCTGGTGCCCCACTCTGGGTTCTTCAGGACTGATTATAAAACAGCCTGAGATTACTCACACTGTCGGCAGAGGCAGCTGGCTCCCTGGATTATAGTGCAGGGCCCGTGATAAGACCCAAGAAGTGAGTGCTCCTCAGGCAGAGTTGAATGAAGGGGGTGGTGAGAGTCCCACGCATGTACAGTGCCACTGTCTTGTACCAACCTAAGGCCTGAACGTGGGTTGAGGCATTGTTCTCCAAGGAAGTAAGTTATTGCTCAACTGGGCTGGGAGGAGGAAGTATTTTCTGGATATATCAAGAAGAGGGAAAAACAAAACAAAACAAAACAAAACAGTATGCTCTCGGGTGAACAGTCTCTCTAGTCTACCCTTGGTGTTCTTATCTGTTAGTTGGGTATTGTGGCCTTGGGGTGCCACAGTCCCTGCTGCTACTGATATTCTGAGTCTATGTGTAAAATCCACGGGAACACACTGGGCTTGTTTCCTTCTTGTCTCTTTGTTTTTGCTTTCCAGTTTCTCTTATCATGCAGTTGTCTGATAATCACTTCCTAAACCCTGTCTCCCCCATCACATTTATCTTGGGGCAGTGATCCTATTTCAGTCTAAGGCAGTAGGGAGTCCTGTGTCAAGACTGGACAATGGAGCAATGATGGGATAAAGGAGTATTTACAGCATTCTTCCAAGCCACACTGCAGCAGTGCTTACTGCTTCTCCTCCATATCCCTCTTTCCCAGTTTTCACTGAGACTCACTGAGTAGGCTTAGTTTCATGTTAGCTCTACTCTACTCGGGAAGGTTGAAAAGTCTTGTGGACTGTCTCTCCTACTGTTTTCCTAATAAACTTCAGTCAGGACCTCACCATGTAAGATTGTGGAGAGAGAGAGTGTGTGTGTATGTGTGTGTGTGTGTGCCGGTGTGTGTGTGTGTGTGTGTGTGTGTATTCCCATCCTTGATTTTCAATGACCCTCAGCCAAAGTCATACAAAATTTAAAATGGAAGAAAATATTGTTACTTGGTCATTAATTAAGTAAACTGTAGCTACCGTAGCTAGAGTTTAGTGCAGAGAGACTAAATCTAACAAGCCAGATTGGGATCCCAAATTATCAAGTGTACTGGGAATATTTAAAACATAAAAAAACTAACAATGATTTTAGTAAAGCAAATACAATAAAGGAAATTACATCATGATGAAATGGGGTTTATCTCAAGACTGAAGAGGTGGTTTAACATCTGAAAATCAACAGATACAATTTTAGAAAACTGTATGATCATCTCAATAGAGGCAGAAAAGCATTTAACAAAATCCAACATCCTGATAAAAAAATTCTAAGTGAACTAGGAATAGAAGGAAACTGCTTTAATCTAATAAGGGGTATCTATGAAGAACCATAAATAACATCATACTTAAAAGTAAAAGGCTGCATGCTCTCTCCCTAATATAAGGAACAAGACAATGATCTGCTCTCACCACTTGATTCAACATTTTACTGAACGCTCTGGCCATTACAATATGGCAAGAAAAATAAATAGCAGGCATCTAGTTTGGAAAGGAGGAAGTAAAGTTGTCTTTATTTGAAACAATACTATTATGTAGAAATTGAATGGAATCTATAAAAATGCTACTAGAATAAGTTTGGTAAGGTTGCAGATTATAGAATCAATAATAGAGAAATCAATTGTATTTCTACATACTAGGAATAAATAATCAGAAATGAAATTTAAGAACTCGCAAGAGCATAAGAACATAAAATAGGAATAAATCTAACAAAAGATGTGCAAGACCTGTTACACTGAAAACTCATAGCTGAGAGAAATTCAAGAAGACCTAAGTAAATGGAGAGACATACTTTGTTCATGAGACAGGAGATGCAATGTTTTTGAGATGTCAACTTTCCTCAAGTTGATCTATAGATTCAACATAACCTTGATTCAAATCCCAGCAAGCTTTTGGTAAAATTGACAGACTGATTCAAAATCTATACAGAAATGCAAAGGACCAACAGTAGCCAAAGCAACTTTCTATTTAGATAGAAGAAAGGTGAGAGGCTAACATTATCTGATTTTAGGATGTACTGTAAAGCTACAGTATTCAAAACAGTATAGTGTTGGCATAAAGACAAACAGATTAATTGAACAGAATAGAGTCCAGAAATAGACTCACACATATACGGACAACCAATTTTGACAAAGTTACAAAGGCAGTCTCACGGAGGAAAAGACAGTCTTTTCAGAAAATGGTGCTGGAACAATCAAATGCATATGCAAACAAATAAAAAAGAGCTTCAATTCATACCTCATACCATATAAAACTTAACTGAAAATAGATCACAGGTCTAAAACATAACATAAACTATAATATGTGTGCCTAGAAGAAAACATAGCAGAAAATCTTTGTGAGCTTGGATTAGGCAAGAATTTCTTTGATAAGACATCAAAGCATGATACATAGAAGTTGATAAATTTGACTTCATTAAAATTAAAAACTGCTCCATCACTGAGGGAAATTAAAAAAAAAAATCCACAGACTAGGAGAAAATATTTGCAAAGCACGTGTCTGATAAAGAATTTGTATCTAGAATATATAAATACTATAATAAGAAACTCAATAATAAGAGAACAAGCAATCCAATTAAATAATGGGCAATAGATTTAAGCACACTTCACCAAGGTAGATATGCAGATGGCAAATAAACACATGAAAAGATGCTCAAATCATCAGTCATTAGGGAAGTGCAAATTAAAAGCACGATGAAATTCTACTATACACCTGTTAAAGTGGCTAAAATTAAGAAAAACTGATGATACCATGTGCAGGCTAGGATGTGTAGAAACTAGAACTCTCATACAATGATGGTGGGAAGGTAAAATAATATAATCATTTTGGAAAAAAGCCCGTCCACTTTTAATAGTCACAAACAGCTTTGTAATAGTAAAAAATTGAAAATGATGTAAGTATCAACAAATGAATGAATTGTGATATATATGCTATATAAGCATAGAGATCATATTTATGTACATAAAATACTTTCTAGCAATAAAAAGGAATGAGCTATTATACATGTAACATGACAAGGATGAATTTTAAAGTAATTCTGTTGAGTGGAAGAAATCAAACAAAAAGAGTATATACGGAAAGATTCAATTTATATAAAACCTTAGAAAATGAAGACAAATATATAGTGACAGAAAGCAGGTCATTGATTACCAGGAGGGAGCAGGTGGCAGGAGGAAGGGATTATAATGGGGTAGGAAGAAATTTTTGAGGATGATGGACGTATTTGCTATCTTTTTTTTTGAGATGGAGTCTTGCTCTGTTGCCCAGGCTGCAGTGCAGTGGCATGATCTTGGCTCTCGGCAACCTCCACCTCCTGGGTTCAAGTGATTCTCATGCCTTAGTGCCCCAAGTAACTGAGAGTACAGGTGTGTACCACCACAGTTGGCTAATTTTTATATTTTTGGTAGAGACAGGGTTTCACCATGTTGGTCAGGCTGGTCTCAAACTCCTGACCTCCAGTGATCTGCCCACCTCGGCCTCCCAAAGTGCTGGGATTACAGGCATGAGCCACTGCATCCAGCCAGTATGTGCTATCTTAATTGTGGTAATGCTTCCAAGGGCATATACATATGTCAAAACTTATTACATTGCATACATTAAATATGTGCTCTTTCTTATATATAGCAATTATACCTCAAAAATGCTAAAAATTATCTGCAATGAAAAAAATCCACAAGGATGTAAGTACTATAAGTTAATATAATGCTGACTTTGAAGGTGGCAGGGGCTGTGACTGGGATGGGTCACATGGCTTCTGGGGCAAGTACAAGTAGAAAGTTCTATTTCTTTCATTCATTATATATACAAATTATATAATGAATTGTTTTATGCAGTTTTCTGAATCTGTTTTATTTTACACAGAATATATTTTTTTACTGCAAAAAAAAAAAAAGAAAAGAAAGAAAGAAAACAGTGGCTGGAGAGGAGGGGACACTTAAAATGTGACTCAGCTTATGATAGGCACATTTCCAACTCTTATTCCCAGGGCTATACAATACGGAGGAAAAGGAAACTGAAATAATACATGGTTAAATTGAAAATGAAGTTAAATAGACTTGTTAAATGGCTGGAGCATTTAATGAACATTTCCTCAGTGTTGGAGGGGAAGCTAACTAAATGCTATCTGAAGTTGGGTGTGTACCCATGACCTTTCAGATTTGAGAGAGAGAACAGGCGAGGTGGGTGGGGAGGCAGGGTGGGGCTCAGCAGATGCCATTGTCGCCAAGGAACAGACATTAATAAGAAAGGGCAAGGGACAGAAAATCAGCAGGTCTTGTCATATCCCAGATGAAATTCACCACGGGGCAGTACACGATGATGGCTGAGTGCAGAGGCTCTGGAGCTGGGGTAATATTTTTATTCTACCACTTAGACCAGTCACTTGCCTGTTGTCTGCCTCACTTTTCTCATCTGTGAAGTGGTGACAGTATGGGAAATGCTGAGACAGCTGTGAGATCACACCTGAACAGCACTTAGAAATCAGGCCTGACACTCAGTGGGTTACTTGTATCCCTGAATTTCTAAACTTACAAACTTTAAATCTTAGTGATTAAATAAAGGAGCATGGTTTTAAAAAGACCGGCTTGTAGTCCAGACTATTTCTAGGGCTTGCCATGATGAAAACCTGGTGGAAGCTCCTGCTGGAAATCTGTTCAGAGTGTGTTTTCATTTTGGACTTCTTCAGACACCAGGATTTTGATAGATAAGGGCAGGCTGGGGTTTTCAGATCACACTTGGCTTTACCGTTATTCACTTTAAGACAACGATTTAATTTCACTGTTATTGTTATATTCTAAACAATGTAATTTCAAACTGGTACCTGGAGTCCAAACAATGCTAATTTTACTTGTTACTATTATATTCTAAAATCCTCTCCTACTCTAAACTCTTGGGAGAATGTCATAGGCGGAAAGACAAGCCAGCACGGAGCCATCAGAGATGCCTCATTTGGAAACAATGACTGTTAAGGAATAATGTAAACCCATTAAACATCCAGCCAGTGACCTACTCCATGCCCAAGAGAGCATGCATGAGCAGCCGTCTTTCTGAAGAGGCTCACCCTCCTTTCCTCTTTCTCTTTTTGTTCCTCGCTCGCTCCTCCTTCCTTCCCTCCTTTCTTTTTTCTTCTTTTCTTTTTTTGGCATGAGACTTATTGATCTTTGCAGTAATACTTTTATTCATACATTCAGTATATTTATTGAGCGCCCACTAGTGCTGAGCCCTGGAAATACAGAGACGAATGGGATGCATGTTTCTTGCTTTCAAGAAGCTGGCCTCCAGTAGGGCATCAGGCACATGTATGCAATGAGGGCACATACACGTAATACAGAATATAATTGGAACTATGTACCTCTATCATTCACAGAATAGAGAAACTCTATTCATAAGCTTTCAACTTAAAAGCTTCTATGGACAAGACCAAAGCTCAGCTCCAAAACTCATTGGCACGGCACTGGTTGCTGTGGTCATTTAAGTTTTGGGCATCACCACTCTGGGGCTGTTCGTGCTTTTTTTGAGGAGCTTTAGTAAGTATCAGCTCCATTTTGCAAAGTGAGAGACTTGCAAATACATGTAAGGGGAGGTGTACAATTAAGATGAAAATACGAGCAGAGAGAACATGAACATTGAAAGGGCGAGAAAACAAGTATCATTTGTAGGGAATAACTTTGGCACTGACTTGGCTTTGGTGCCTGGTGTTAGGAGCCTAGATCCTGAAGACCAACAGCCTGTGTTCGAGTCCTAGCTGTCACTTGCTCATTCTAGTCGTTTTAAGAAAGTTATTGCACCTCTGGTCTCTGTTTCCTTACCTGTAAAATGGGAATAAAAATAGTCCTATTTCACAAGGCTGTTGTGAGTGTTGAATGCTAGGCACATACTAAGTATTATTAACCCTACTTAGTAGAAGAGGTTCTGTGTGTTAACCAACCATAAATGGATAAAGTATGCCTGTGCTGATGTTCTTGCTATCAGAAAAATGGTTTAATTATTAACAGAAAACAAGTTTCTATTTACAAAAATATATACTACCCCCCATGTTTCCTAAATACTCCTTCAGGGGTTCTCTCTTGATTAGCAAATTGAGTGACAACGACATGCTGCTGCCCTCCCTAGCATCCAGGGAAGGGGGACTTATACCTGGATTGTGGACAAATGAATCTTTCAAACATCCAGGATCCCCAAAGCTACAACCAACGGGTGCTGGCAGCAGGAAGGAGAGTGGCCCTGAGGGAATCAGGTGGTAAAGTACTGGGTGTGTTTGGGGGGTGATGGCTGAGACCAGTGTAGACAAGCCTTCCACGGTGTGGGCACTTAGATTTAGAAACAATTTCACTTCCAGCAGCTGGCCCACACCACACTGATGCTCTGCTTAAGTGAAGGTCAATGCCCAGCCTGGCAATCTTTGGGGAATGAGGTGACATTTTTGTGGGTGTGAATGTATGGGTACATGCCTTCTATGCCTCCGGGAAGGCACATTATTGAACAACAATTGGATAAGCAGGACCACACCACAGCAAGGCTTGTTGAGGCCCATTCCTGAATGTCTCCTCCAGGCTGTCAACAACTGTGCATTTTTGAAGTTGAGGTAAAGACATTATACATGTGTTCATGTTCTAATTCTGTCTTTAAAGTATAATATTTAATATGTCATGCTTTGAATATTAGGCTTGCATAACTCTGCAGTAGGGGGTATTCACACGCTTTTGTTTTTATTATATTTTACATACTTAAATCTAAGGATTCGTACAAATTTATGCCAAAGGGATATGAGAATCATGTATTTCAAAAGCAATAAAATGTGTATTTTGAGATAAGAACATTGAGACCTTTGGAGGAATACAGATTTGCATTACGGGTTTCAGAAACTAAGGGGTTTTCTTTCTTTCTTTTCTTTGTTGTTGTTGTTGTTGTTGTTGAGATGGAGTGTTGCTCTGTTGCCCAGGCTGGAATGCAGTGGTGTGATCTTGGCCACTGCAACCTTCACCTCGCGGCTTCAAGTGATTCACCTGCCTCAGCCTCCCAACTAGTTGGGACTACAAGTGCCCACCCCCACACCCAGCTAAATTTTTGTATTTTTAGTAGAGATGTGGTTTTGCCATGTTGGCCAGGCTGGTCTCGAACTCCTGGCCTCAAGTGATCCGCCCGTCTTGGCCTCCCAAAGTGCTGGGATTACAGGTGTGAGCCATGGTGCCCAGCCCAGAAACTAAGTTTTGATTCTTAGGAATGTGTTAATTGACTCGTGAAGCTCTGGTTCTCTCTGAAGTGTATAGGAAACAGGCATCAGTTGAATGCTGATGGTCACAGAAAGTCATGGAAAACCCCTTGGTTCAGGGCTGACTTTGGAGAGGGTAGAACAATCCCATCTTCAATGGAAAAAGACAGAAGTACAAAAAAGATTTCAGTGCTCTATGAAAACCAGAGATACTTCCTTCTCCCAGCAAGATTAAAAACCAAGCTTAGGTTCTCTCCTTGTTTTGGGTTTGTCCTGAAGATCGCCGGCACTTATGTATCAGACCCATCTCCGTAAGGACCTGTTAAATGAGCAGGCAGCACTGGAGAGCTACCCATGGGTGCAGCTCCATGGTTATTGATTGTGTGAACTTCAAATAGCCCGGTTATTCTCAGGGCAGAGGGGTACACAAAAAAGCACAGGGCAGGACCTTGCCTGAAGGGAGACAGGCTTTTCCATTCTCACCAGCAATCCAACATTTAAATGCTAGCAAATTCTTTTAACTAAGCTTGAGTAACCCAAGTCTGAATATTACCAGAAAGGGCATAACCTTAGACAACCATTTCCAGAGTAGATGTTGCTAGTGATAGAAAGAAATCATTAGAATCAGTTTGCCTTTCCTGACCTATTAATTTTGTCCTCTCCCTCAACTCAGCCTTGACCTTCCAAGACCCTTCTCTTCCTTTCTCCGAGCCTCTGTCTCCTACAGAGATAGCACCGTTTCCCTTCAAGTAAAAAGAGTAGATTTGGATGTCTGCCTGCGCTTGGTATGGATGTTGCTGAAGGCTGTGTACATAGAAGGAAATTTGTGCATGGCCTCATTTGGGAGAGATGAAATATTCTAATAGCAGTGTTTATATTCTCCATCTGTAGATAACTAAAGACCAGCAAGATTTTACATCAGGCTTTGAAATGAAAAATATCACCCACTCAATGGAAATACAAATTTCATCCCTCCTGCCCTCTGGCCCTTTCAACATTATGAGTGTTCCTCTAGATTTTCCTGCTCTCCTTGAGATTTCTGAGTCACCACAGAGGGAGACCCAATGTGATGCCTGGCCAAGTTTTGCAGGTTTAGCATTCTCAAGAAAAGCAGACTTAAAAGGTTTCCTTTCAGAGTTCCCTAAGCTCCTCAGACAGTCTGGAGCAGAAACTGTCCTGGGACCCATGATAGAGCCGAGAAGAATTGTAGCAGGCAGGGGGAGTTCAAAAGGGTAACGTCAGCTCACGGTTGAGTTCTAGGCAGCAGCTTTGAGACCAGCCCAGCCCCGTCTCTCGCAGACCGAGGCAGAGACACAGAGTTCCCAGACTTTGTGCTCAATCTCACCCTTTCAAGCTTTGCACTTTGAAAGATTCAAGCCTGAAATTCCCAATCCTTTCTCCTCCGTCTAAAGACGAGATCTTATACAGATGAGGCAAATTTTTCCACGTCACCATAAGGATAGTTCTAACGGATAGTTCCAGGGCAGGCATGTGCACAGATACACTCTTCCAGGATTGTGTGAGTGGAAATCTGATTTATAGAAGCCAGGAGAACAGCTCATTTTTAATATTTGACTGGGATACAATGGATGTTCTTCACTGGAAAAGTCACTGATACACACTCAAATGAAACACATACTGGCCAGGCAGTGGCTCATGCCTGTAATCCCAGCACTTTGGAAGGTTGATGCGGGTGGATCACGAGGTCAGGAGATTGAGAACGTCCTGGCTAACATGGTGAAACCCCATCTCTACTAAAATACGAAAAATTAGCCGGGCATGGTGGCGCATGCCTGTAGTTCCAGCTACTTGGGAGGTTGTGGCGTGGGAATTGCTTGAACCCAGGAGGCGGAGGTTGCAGTGAGCGGAGATGGCAGCACTGCACTCCAGCCTGGTGACAGAGTAAGACTCCGACTCAAAAAACCAAAAGAAAAAACATACCATTCAAATTCACTGCCATGGCCAGATTTATCTATTTTTATGTTAGTCTGTGCTCTCCAAAAATAAACTGAGTCTATGTGACACATGCTGAATGAAAACAATTTTAATAAATAGATCATATGCATATAGTCATGCATATAGTATATAAATATAAGAAACTTTTCTGAAACTAATTGTCCTGAACCTATTAAATAGAACATATCTTTGTTTCTTCCCTCTATCCTTCATCTTGACCTTTATTCCACTGTCTGAGCATCCATGTCTTAAAACAAAGTGTTCCAGGTTCAGGGTAATTAATGTGAACATTTAAAGAAGAGCACTCACAGGTAGACCAGATGTTGTAGCTTTTCCTTTTTTGACACGGCTTTTATATGCTATAGTTTGGACAAACTAAAGTTTGCTCACTGATATTGTGGCTCCCAGGGTAGGACACATCCAATTAATTACAATCTCATGTGTTATAAAAGAGCAGTATCAAAGATCAACCGAAATACAGATAAGAGAACTGGGGATTCCAATGGAATGGGGATGGGAGAGGAAGTTGGGTAAACTTCATGGAGAAGGTAACATTTGAACTTCGTCTTGAAGGATGAACAGGAGGTTTTCCAAAAGGTCAAATGGGGGAGATGAGGGAAGATTCTAGGAGCTTACAGGGAGTATGGAAGTCTGAGCCATGGTGGGTATGGGTAACAGGGGCAATGGTGGAGACAAGCCTGGAAAGATGGGCTGGTGTAGGGGTAAAAGCCAGGCTTGGACTGAGGTCTTCCAATGAGGGTAAGAGGAATGATATAAGATCAGAGGCCGGGCGCAGTGGCTCATGCCTGTAATCCCAGCACTTTGGGAGGCCAAGGTGGGAGGATCACCTGAGGTCGGGAATTTGAGATCAACCTAACCAACATAGAGAAACCCCGTCTCTACTAAAAATACAAAATTAGCCAGGCGTGGCGGTACAGTCCTGTAATCCCAGCTACCTGGGAGGCTGAGGCAGGAGAATCTCTTGAACTCAGGAGGCGGAGGTTGTGGTGAGCCGAGATCATGCCACTGCATGCCAGCCTGGGCAACAAGAGCGAAACTCTATCTCAAAAAAAAAAAAAAAAAAAAAAAAAATCAGAGACAGGGAGTAATAAACCTCAAGTATTGTAGAGGAAATCCATGATGTGAAATTTTTCTGTGACAGACTTGGAATTAAGAAAATGTGGCACATATACACCAGTGGAATACTATGCCAGCCATAAAAAAGGATGAGTTTGGCGTCCTTTGTAGGGAACATGGATGCAGCTGGAAACCATCATTCTTGCAACTATCACAAAGAAGAGGAAAACCAAAACACCGCATGTTGTCACTCAAGAAGATTGGGAACTGAACATGAGGAAACTTGGACTCCGGAAGGGGAAACATCACACACTGGGGCCTATCATGGGGAGGGGGGCGGGGGGAGGGAATTGCATTGGGGAGTTTATACATGATCATATAATGATGACTTAATGGGTGGCCTGACGAGTTGAGGGTTCAGCACACCAACATGGCACAAGTATGACATATGTAACAAACCTGCACTTTATGCACATCTGTACCCTAGAACTAAAGTATAATAAAAAATAAATAATAAATAAATAAATAAATAAAAAAAAGAAAATTGGGCACATATACACATGGAATACTATGCAGCCATAAAAAAGAGTGAGTTTTGCATCTTTGTAGGGACATGGATCAGCTGGAAACCATCAATTCCTTAGCAAACTATCACAAGAAGAGAAAACCAAACACCGCATGTTCTCACTCATAGGTGGGGAAACTGAACAATGGATGCACTTGGGACTCAGGAGGGGGAACATCACACACTGGGGCCTATCTGGGGAGGGTGGGAGGGGGAAGGGATTGCACTGGGAGTTTACACATGATATAAATGATGAATTGATGGGTCTGACCGGAGTGATGGTGCAGCAACCAACATGACACAAATATAATATTAACCAACCTGCACGTTATGCACATGTACCCTAGAACTTTAAAGTATAAATAATAATAAAAATAATGGTATTGGTTTAGCCTAAGTTAATAAATTCCTGTGGAATTACTGGAATTTGGGCAGCTATTGTTCAGCTTTGTACAATACTATGCATATATATTAATTGTATAGTGAACAGGGAGAAATCATTCAATGTGTATGTCCAGAACAGGGAGAACTGGCTGGAGAGCAGGTCATGTGTAAGGGCCTGGTGGCTGTACCCAAACACAAGCACAGTCTGTGGCACGAGATAACGATGGAGGCTGAAATAACTAACGCAAAGGCAAACTTAAGGGAAAAGCAGCACAGGGTCTAGATGAAGGGCAGAGGTAGTGGTGGAGGGTTGGGTTGTTATAGTCCCGGTACTTCCTGGGCTCTTATTTGGCTGGTTGTGAAATGTTGCATCCAGTTCTGGGGACCATAATTTAAAGAGTTGAGTCTGTCTGGAAGAGGACTGTAAGGAGGAGGAAGAATTCTGAAAGCCAAGTCATAAAAGGAAGATTTACAGTATCTTGAGATGTTTATACTAAAGAAGAGATAGCTTACAGGGTCATTGCAGCCATCTTCAAATACTTGATGAACTGCCATACCAATGAGATAAGACCCATCCTCTACAGCTCTCAAAATTAGAACTAACACCAATAGCTGGCAGTTAGAGAGAGGCCAGTTTTGGCTAGACGTAGAAAAACAACTTTAAATGATCATGTTGTTGCTAGAATGACTGAGATCATATCCAACAGCTTCATAGTTGATAAGTGACTCATTCTAAGGCACAGTGACTTCTCCCCAAGGTCGTTCAGCTGGTCAGTGGAAGAATAAGCACTGAACCAATTCCCATGCCTCCCAATCCTATATTATTTCTCCCTCATTACGCTCTGTCTTGCAGCCACTACAGATGCCCATCATGGCTTGGCCTTCTCAGGAAGCGGGCTCTCCATCTCTGCATGTGTCCATTCACAGGCTGGACGACTGCCTGCCTTGGGAGATCCCAGGGAATGTCTGTGATGGGCAAAATGTTGGAATGGACAGTCCCTAAGACTGCTTTCAAGTCCATGACACTACCATTTGAGTTTTGGGAAATGACCTGAAAATTTGGGTTCTTTCAGGTAGAACTCTAGTATTCACTAAAGAGAAGTCTAGGAACTTATTTTTTAAGTGAAAGCAAGTTTATTACGAAACTAAAGGAGTAAAAGAATGGCTACTCCATAGGCAGAGCTGCCGAGAAGTCTAGGAACTTAGGAGCAATGGTTGGTGTACAAAAAAAGTGGAAAAAACTTCTTAGTTCACTTTTACAGTTTCTTAAGAACTTATTGTGGTTACTATTGGTATTATTGTGTTGATATTATCACTCCCACACCTCACATTTGGCAGGAGTCAGGGGTGTGTTGGGTGGGGAAGAAAATCTTCCTGCTTTGGTCCTTACTCTGCCAACCAGAAACTGTGAAATCCCTACAGAAAGGGACTAAGCCCATATGGGTGTGCCCAGAGCCATGGCAGAAAGCCACCTGGACATGGTCACAGAATAGATTATAATAACACTCAAAGCATTTTCATTCATTTTGGCCTATGCCAAGAAAGACACACCCTCTTCTCTTTCTCCCAACCCCTACCCACCACACTTAAAATCCACACCCCCATGAGTAATTCAGCCATTTATTTGGCCCACAATCAGAGGTAAAGGGCTGAATTGCTGACCTCACTAGTACATATCCAGATCCTGAATCTACACTTAAAAGAATGTACGGCACAGGATTTCCCTCATTACCACTGAGTTGCAGATGACAAATTCATTAATTAAAAGCTACTTTCTGGCTTCTGGTATGTCTGTTCTTTGGGAAAGAGATTACAATCTGTGGCAAACAGTAAGTTAGCTTATAAAACCGGAACCCCGTTCTGCAGCGTGAGCTGGCTCTGAACTTCTTGTCCATGAACATGTGGCTAAATTAAAACCACATTGTGAAGTGGGTGCTAGTGGGATGTAATATCACCTTGGCTCTGAGGTTATCCCATGCTCCCAAGTACCCATTCTGACTTGCATTACCTTGAGTCCTCTTTGGATGGAATTTCCAGAAGATTCCTATCCTTGTGTTCCCTTTCCCTACAAAATGCAGCCGTTCCTAATCTCTCATGTCCTCTGGGCCATTCTCTGTGTCTCTCAAGATGGCTACTCATTATTTAGCAATTTTCTCCTCTTCTTCTTCTACTCTGTTTTTCCTTCCCCCTCCCTCAGCATCATCACTTCCATTTACCAAACCTTCTCTATTTTCAAATATTATGCTGTATGTTTTACATACATGATCTCATTTGTTCATCATTCTTTTTATCTTCATTTTTTCAGATGATGGCAATAACTCACCCAGGTTAAAGCTAAGGACTAGAGATTAGGTTCAGACTAAATTTTTCTGACTGCTAAGCCTGATAACCAACACATTGTAACAGAAGACCTAGAGGGGAGGCTACCTACTACAAAGAAATGATGTTCTTTCCAGTTTATATTGGAAATGGCATATTGGGCAGTGTATAAATCCTTGATGCAAACGAGAAAAAGTTATCCGATGCAAAAGTGAGACTTTAAGTGAAGCTAACTCAGCATGCTGTGACCAGGAGGAAGCAATGGAAAGATTGACGAAGGTGTTGTTTATTGACACTTGGCTCCAAGAGAGGTGTGGGAACCCTAGGAACAGGTTAGAGAGAAAAGAAAACTTGCTTAGAGATGGTATGGTCATCTCTAAGCAAGTCTTTGAGATGAATCTCAAAAAGATGAATCTGAGAAGCTGGAAGTCTTTTTGCCTAACACATAGAGACCAGTTAGAAAGTGTTTGGAATAAACATACTGAGAGGGATTTTTCTGAACCAGAAAAAAAAAAAAAAAAAATCTCTAAAAGTTGGGCACACTGGCACACATCTGTAGTTGGAGCTACTCTGGAGGCTGAGGTGAGAGAATCTCTTGAGCTCAGGAATTTGAGGCTATAGTGTGCTATAACTGCACTTGTCAATAGCTATTGTGCTGCAGCCTAGACAACATAGCAAGATCCTGTTTCTAAAAAAAATGTTTTTAAATGTTCCTAGGGCCAACATAGAGTGAGTTTTCCAGCCTAGAGGTGATTTATTTTATAAAATATATTTTAAATATATTTTATGTCAAAATATCATATGTAATATAGAAATATATTACTTATAGGAAAATGATAGAAATTGGTCCTGTATTAAATTATGTTATCTTAGGTTGGGTAACAGGGGTCCATTATTCACTCCTCTATTCATGCATATGTTTATTCATTTTATTCGTCTATAAATATGTACTGAGCACTCACCATTTACAAAGTCCTGTATCTATAAGAAGACATATAGTAAGCATACTCTCTAAAGGAATTTCTTTCTTTAAAGTGGTTTCTTTTTCCTCCCATATTCATATCCGTGGTGCTCTGATATCCACAAGGATGCTGGTTAATATTACTGCAGTAAATATTTATAGGTGAATAAAATGAATAAACATATGAATAAATAAATAGAGGCATGAATAACGGACCCTTGTTACTTGACCTAGAAGAACATGATTTAATACAGGACCATGAGCGAGAGGGCTTCTGAGGCTCTGAGGCTCACTCAGGGAGGAAACAGACAAAGGTCTGTGGGAGGCCTGGTCACTCCTGACCTGATAGAAAGGGAGTTGCATTCATTTCTTTTCAGTTCTGGATTTTTGTACCTGATGCTGATCTAAAACAAAAACCATGGCCAGGGTACAATGGCTCCATGCACAGGTGTTCATGCTGTCTCTATCCCAGAGCAGCCCTGAGCTTCTTCACTCACTCAGAGTAGAAGTCAGCTTGTCCCACCTCCTGCTGCTGTGGTACCAGGGCAGCATCCCCAGGGAAACACCTTTTGCTCATCTCCTAGTGTCTTTTCTGTAAGTGTGTGGCTTACAAACAACCAGTCGTCTACTTCATTTAAATACCTTGGACACTGTGTGGCCTAAAAGTGCCATGTGTCTTCAAATCTTACTCAACCTTTTACTCCATGTGAGGCTTGGGGCTGTGGAATGGCTGTGAACCTCTGTTTCCTCACAGGTGGAAAGGAGACAATGCCACCTGCTTAGCAGGGTTGTTGTGAGAATTAAATGACAATTAAATGGAAGATTCTAATTAGAGTACCTGGCACATAGTAGGTACTCTATGCTATTTGAAGATTGGGTCTACATTTCATGGAAAGACACTGAAATAATTTCATATATGAAAACAGTGTTGTAACTGATTTCAAGCTCTGAGATAAAAATATATCAAATTCTATAAAGAACGGCATTTTTAAAGTTATACTTCAAGTTCTGGGATACGTGTGCAGAATGTGCAGGTTTGTTACATAGGTATACACGTGACATGGTGGTTTGCTGCACCCACCAACACGTCATCTATATTAGGTATTTCTCCTAATGCTATCCCTCACTTTGCCCCTACCCTGACGGGCCGTGGTGTGTGATGTTCCCCTCCCCGTGTCCATATGTTCTCATTGTTCAACTCCCACTTATGAGTGAGAACATGTCGTGTTTGGTTTTCTGTTCCTGTGTTAGTTTGCTGAGAATAAGGGTTTCCAGCTTCATCTATGTCCCTGCAAAGNAAAGAACGGCATTTTTAAAGTTATACTTCAAGTTCTGGGATACGTGTGCAGAATGTGCAGGTTTGTTACATAGGTATACACGTGACATGGTGGTTTGCTGCACCCACCAACACGTCATCTATATTAGGTATTTCTCCTAATGCTATCCCTCACTTTGCCCCCTACCCTGACGGGCCGTGGTGTGTGATGTTCCCCTCCCCGTGTCCATATGTTCTCATTGTTCAACTCCCACTTATGAGTGAGAACATGTCGTGTTTGGTTTTCTGTTCCTGTGTTAGTTTGCTGAGAATAAGGGTTTCCAGCTTCATCTATGTCCCTGCAAAGGACATGAATTCATCCTTTCTTATGGCTGCATAGTATTCCATGGTGTATATGTGCCACATTTTCTTTATCCAATCTATCATTGATGGGCATTTGGGTTGGTTCCAAGTCTTTGCTATTGTGAACAGTGCTGCAATAAACATACATGTGTGTGTGTCTTTATAGTAAAATGATTTATAATCCTTTGAGTAGATACCCAGTAATGGGACTGCTGGGACAAATGGTATTTCTGGTTCTAGATCCTTGAGGAATCACCACACTGTCTTCCACAATGGTCAAACTAATTTACACTTCCACCAAGAGTGTAAAAGCATTCCTATTTCTCCACATCCTCTCCTCTGTTGTTTCCTGACTTTTAATGATTGCCAGAGAATGGCTTTTTTTTTTTTTTTTTTTTTGAGATAGGGTCTCATTCCAATTGCCCAGGCTGGAGAGCACTGGCACAATCTTGGTTCACTGCAACCTCAACCTCCCAGGCTCAGGCGATCCTCCTACCTCAGCCTCCCCAGTAGCTGGCATGACAGGAGCATACCACCATACCCGACTCATTTTTGTATTTTTAGTAGAGACGGGGTTCCATCATGATGGTCAGGCTGGTCTTGAACTCCTGGACTCAAGCCATTTGCCCACATTGGCTCCCAAAGTGCTGGGATTACAAGTGTGAACCACTGCGCCCAGCCGAGAATGGCATTTTTATGTGTTTTAAGTTCAGTAATGTGTAAATGCGCAATAAATGTTTGCAATTATCACATGAAGCAATTTAAAATAATCAGAATTTGTATGTATGAGTCCCAAGTTATTTCACAATGTTTATGACTATTACGAAATGAATTTTTAACAGATCCCTAAAATAGACCTGTCATCCTTTCTTTTCTTCCCTTATAAATGAAAACCATAGGGAAATAAGACTGAGTTTGGAGAAGAATAAGAGAGTATTACAAAGTGATAAAACCTAAACATGGTTCATTAGGAAAGAATGACTAAAATTCTAATCCTGTGCACGTCCAGGATTATGAGGGATGCAAAACGAATGCCACCGACACTAGGATAGAATATTTCCTGCCGAGTGCGGTGGCTCACGCCAGTAATCCCAGCACTTTGGGAGGCGGAGGCAGTGGATCACTTGAGCCCAGGAGTTTGAGACCAGCCTGGGAAACATGCTGAAACCCCATCTCTACCAAAACAAAAAACAAAAAAACAAACAACAACAAAAAGAGCTGGGCACGGTGGTGTGTGCATGTAGCCCCAGCTACTCAGGAGGCTGAGGCAGGAGAATCGCTTGAGTCCAGGAGGCGGAGGTTGTAGGGAGCTGAGACTGCACCACTGCACTCCAGCCTGGGTGACAGAGAGAGACCCCAGTCTCAGAAAAAAAATTCTCAAAGCCACTTTCTGGCTACCTTACAAAGAAAGGTGCCATATATAATATTATATTTCATGTAAATCCTGTGGATATGACTTTAACTGGAGAGAGAGAATCTCCGAGTTTCACATGCAAATAAGCCAGAGACTCCGGAGTAGCCCTACAGCGGACCACAGGAACACAGGGGACTCATTGGTGAAACTTCCAGTTGGAGAAATGCTGAGCCAAAGACAGAGGCTTTGGAAAACACTATGGGAAAAATATACTCCATGGAAATGTGTGTCTTAAAACTTTTCCGTATGAGAAACTAAAAATATTTCTTCCTCCACAGCAGTGTTCTAATATATAAGTAGATATTCATGTAAGTAGTTTATGAACTACTAAGAAGGAAAGAACTACAGAGATTTTCGTCTTTGGTTCAAACTTAACATTGATAAACACTTTGACTTACAACTCAGTCCTTGGGTTGCAAGAATGACTGAAAACAAAAAATGCATCAGACATTTCTAATGCGGCGCATTTCTCTTCCTTGAGATGGTAATTCCTATTTCCCTGTAGCTTTCCATCTGCTGAGGTTGAGCCATCCACACTTCTTGAGAAGGGTAGAACTCGATGGATAGCAAACAACCATTGTTCCATTTTGACATCAAAATACATTTTGAAAGTTATAAGAAAAACAATAGGCATAAGTGTCTAGGTTTCAATTTCAAGAACCAGGCACCCGAAGGAGAAAACAGAAGTCTTTTCTTGGTTTCCCATAGCTGGACATTCAATATCCAGAATCTATCTTTGGACATTGAAGCCAAAGAATTTTCCAGCATGCTCCTGGGTGAGACGGATGTTAGATATGGGGTTTCTCTCCACAGAGGGAAGTAGTAAAACTCCTGGACTGGGGGAATATTTTTTAGGAGAAATTTGGAGGGATGAGACTATGGTGAAATTGCTCCTTGGGTACCTAAGCACCCGGTACCCCCTACTCCCCTGTAACTCACGAGAAAGAGAAGAGATGAAAGAGATCATAGAAACCTCATAGATTTGAGGGCAAAATGAAAATCAGAAAACCCCATGCTGCAATTTGGTATTTGGAAGTAGGTCAGCAAGCCAAGAGCCAAAAGGAGGTAGTTGCAGTAGGGTAACCAAGGGCTGGCTGTGTTTAGGACCCCCACACCCATTGCCAGAGTAACTAAGGGGCTGGCTGTGTTTAGGCCCCCCACACCCATTGCCAGAGCCAGGAACGAGGGAGAATCACAAGTTCCCAAAAGTTCCTGTGGCTGTGAGATGAGAAGGCCAAAGAACCTGACAACCCTGCAGCCAAGATGAGGAGGGCAGAGTCTGTGCAGAGACTGAGGCTTGTAGGCAGAGGAGATTTGCAATGAGGACAGAGGCTGACATGTCAAACACGGGGAAGTGCCATGTGGAAACACCAGGGAGGGAGAGAGGCCTCATGCCTTGCAGTTGTGACAGCACATAGCTTTCTTTTTTTCTTTTTCTTTTTTTTTAGACAGTCTCTGTCACTCAGGCTGGAGTGCAGTGGTGCCATCTCAGCTCACTGCAACCTCTGCCCCCTGGGTTCCAGCGATTCTCATGCTTCAGCCTCCCCAGTAGCTGGGATTACAGGCATGCACCACCACACCTGGCTAATTTTTGTATTTTTAGTAAAGATGGGGTTTCACCATGTTGGCCAGGCTGGTCTTGAACTCCTGGGCTTAAGCAATCCACTGCCTCCACCTCCCAAAGTGCTGGGATTACAGGCGTAACCCACCATGTCCAGCAGGAAATATTCTATCCTAGTGTCAGTGGCATTCTTTTTGCTTCCCTCATGATCCTGGGCCTGCGCAGGATTAGAATTTTCATCACTCTTTCCTAATGAGCCGTGTTTTTAGGTTTTATCACTTTATAATGGTCTCTTATTCTTCTCAAAACTCAAAGTCTTATTTCCCTGTGGTTTTCTTCTTCTCACAGGTTCCTCTTTCCCCAAAGGTTCGAACAAAGAAAGGATGGATGGGTGGGGTCCTTTGAGGCTGAGTATGGTAAATGCTACAGAGATTGAGTTAACCTGGAAGAACTGTGGTTTGAAACAGGAAGTGACTCAGTTTCCTTGAATAGGTGAGTAAGGTCTAGGTACTGTCCTGCCAAGCAGAGCAAGTTGAGTTCATATATTATAAATAAAGGTGCTTTTCTGCACGTGAATGGTACTGTGCATCTCAGAATCCTACTACACACGAATACTTAGGGGATGATTGAACTGGAGAAACGGAGAAAGGATAAGATTGGTGGGGTCAGTATAATGAAGCATATATTGTTTCTATACTTCTTTTTTTTTTTTTTTTTGAGATGGAGTCTCACTCTTGTCACCCAGGCTGGAGTGCAGTGGCACGATCTCGGCTCACTGCAACCTCCGCCTCCCAGGTTCAAGCGATTCTCCTGCCTCAGCCTCTTGAGTAGCTGGGATTACAGGCATGTAGGCCTGCTACCATGTCCCCTAATTTTTTTTGTATTTTTAGTAGATACAGGGTTTCACCATGTTGGCCAGGCTGGTCTCAAACTCCTGACCTCAGGTGATCCATCCGTCTTGGTCTCCCAAAGTGCTGGGATTACAGGCATGAGCCACCGTGCCTGGCCTTGTTTTTATACTTTTAATCTAAAGAAATCCATTTGCACAGGCCCAGCCCATTGATGTGTGAGTCTAGCATGTAGTATTTTTTGGTGAGAGAAACTAGGGATTTCAACTATGCGCAACTGGGGGATGTGGGAGGGAAAAAATTTTTTAAACATTTAAAATTTACTGTTCGTGGTTACAAGTTTCCTTAGGAGACATAATATTTTTTTTCTCTAGTCTAAAAAAATAATTTGGACTAACCTCAAAAAAGCTGGGTTTAATGTTTCTCAGACTGTTTCCAAGCAGACTAAAATACCAACAAACTCATATCCACAGGGAGAGGTTTATGGTTCACCAAGTTTGCATGATTCATGCTGAAGAACCTACATGCCTGAGATGCATGGATGTGCCTTCTGAATGCAACGTGTAGAACACGCGCACCAAAGCAGTGGATTCTTTAGAAAGGTTGCCTGATGCGGAGGGCCACTGTAGAGAAAGTGGAGTCACTAAAAGGAAAACAGGAGAAAGAGGACAGGCAGCATTTCACATTCATTTTGTGAAAATGAAAAAGCATTCTCGTAGCAGCTTTGGAAATTTGAGTTGGATCAATAGCTGAGCCAACAGTTTAAGATGCTTATTCAAATCCTCTTCAAAGCAACAGCTCTTGAGCTTGAAAAGATGAGTTGTAAACATTAAAAAAAAAAAATAGCAGGAAGGAGCCATCAGGAGAGCTGAGCCAACCATGCTCAAACTGTCCGAGTTGGAGAACTAATTTAATATAAACGAAAGAGCATTTTAAATGGTCCCTATGATTAAATATGTTATTATTATTATTTTTTGAGATGGAGTCTCACTCTGTCACCCGGGATGGAGTGCAGTCACGTGACCTCAGTTTGCTGCAACCTCTAGCTCCCAGGTTCAAGTGACTCTCCTGCCTCAGCCTCCCAAGTAGCTGGGATCACAGGCATGTGCCACCACGCCCAGCTAATTTTTGTATTTTTAGCAGAGATGGGTTTCACCATGTTGGTCAGGCTGGTCTCAAACTCCTGATCTCGGGTAATCTCCTGCCTCGGCCTCCCAAAGTGCTGGGATTACAGGCGTGAGCCACCGCACCTGGCCTAAATACGTTAATTTTTATGAAAAGGCTTTGTAAATTCTAAAGTGGTATGATGATATCTGTTACTACTGCCATTGTCATTTTCACTTAGTCATCACTGCCACCAACAGCTACAGCAGCCCAGAGGTGATGTGTCATATAGCTCACCGTTGTGGCCCTTTGGCCATGAGGTCTAATTACAGATGGACATGGAACTGTCCTGAGATTTACTTCTTTCTGTCAGAAAACAATCACATGCTTATTTGAATCACAGAAATGGCTGTAAGTAAATTAATAAATGGGAGTTGTTCTCATAACAGAAGATTCAAATTATTTCTTAACATTTCCATTATTAGCTCAAATCATTACATGGGCATCGGATACAAATGATACTAGCAACCTCCCTAGTCAGTAATGACACCATCATATTTAGGGCAGCAGTAACCTGAGTCATGATTCTTTTTCACAGCTTAGCCTTTCAGGCATTCACCCTAGGATGCTTTTTTGACTTGGCAACGTAATACATTGGGATTTAGAAGTTATCTAAAATTTTTCACCTTGTAGATAAGAAATCTGAGGAAATAAACTTTCCCAGCTAGGTACTCTATCAGTTTTCTGTTTGTCCTCACAGCTAATTCCTTGAAAGATCTGTTTGTATTTTATGGTGTCTACTTTCCTACCTTTCATTCTTTCAACACACTTCACTCAGGTTGCTGTCTCCACCCCTTCCTGGGATGTCAACCAGGACCTCGTCTTGTCCAATGCAAAAGATTATTCTCAGTCCTCATTTGTTTTGGACACTCTGCAGCACTGAGAGAATGAATCACTCATTTCTTTTCTTCCTGGAACATCGTCTTCATCTGGAAACTCTTCTGGGCTTTCTATCTTACGGGGTACCCCTTTTCACCTTCAGCCTCTAATGCTAGAATGTTTCAAGGCTGGTTCTTAGAACTTCTATTTACATTCACTCCCTTAAGAGACAGCAAATAGTCTCATGGCCTTAAACACTATTTCTCCTATGGTGACTCTCAAGTTTATATCTTGAGTCCAACATCTTTGTGATTTGTATTTCGAGCTGCCTACTCGACATTCCTATATGGAAATCTATAAACACACCTCAAACGTAACCTGGCCACAGATCTCTTGGTTCTCTCCCACCTCCCAAATTGCTCCTCCTTTACCGTTCACCACATCCATAAATGATACTGCCTTTCACGCAGTTCTTAGACCAAAACTCAATAGTTATCCTCAATCCTTTTCTTTCCCTTACATCCTGAGTGCTAGCCATCAGAAAATCCCATCATTCATGTCTTGAATCCTCTTCACTTCTTTATTTTTCAATAGCTGTCTTTTACTATTAAAATATCATAAATAGGTCTTAGGAATTATCCGACATCTTGTTTCTGTAGCTGTACAACTCTTAGATCTTACTCATCAGTCTGTCCCTTTTTCAGAGACATAGATACCATCCAAAAATGTTCTGATATCCTGGTTTTTAGCTGTTGTGGCTTGCTGAGTCAAAGCAGCTGAATTTGAAACAAGTTCAATGTCATTTCCTTTAAGGATGAACTCATCTTTCTGGGCTTGGGATACTGAACAAGCAATACCTGGGCTCACCCGAACCCTGCAGATATATTTTTCGCTCAAGAAAGTTCTGACTTCTGCAATAGAGCCATTCTCCTGCATAATGGCATTGATGGGGAAGTGAGCGCACAGAGACCTCATCTTGTCACAGATGCCCAGCGTAATGCCCTTGATCATCTTCTGTGCATGACTACAGACAGCATGCATGGCAGCCAATTCCTATCTTCTCAGCATTTGTCAATCCGGAGCCTCTGCTTTTTCTTTCCAAGGAGCCCGAGTTCTATACTCACGTGACTGAAGTCCCTCTGCAGGGCTCCTTTGGGGCCTTTCACAATAACTGTGTCCTTTCAGAGTGGTGTTGACATTTTCTGGAATGTAGACAGTCCGATCACTGAGAACAGCCTTCATTCTGCAGCAGATGCAGCTCCCATCACTTCTCATTGCCTCAACTAACTACTTCCACCCCACAAGCCACCATGGTTTCTGGACTGAACTATAATAACACATCAAGGGGTCTTGCTGGCTTTCTCGCTACCTCCAGACTATTCTTCATGCAGCTGCCAGTGTGCTATTTAAAAAATTAAATTAGATCATATAACTTCCTTGCTTGGAATTTTCTTGTGGCTTCTCATCATGCACTGAATAGACATCAAAGTCCTCACCCTGGCTTGCAAGTTTCCTGTTTATTTCTCCAATCTCACCTTCTACTGTATCCCCCCTTTGCCATCACGTCCTATGCACTCTGACAGCCTCTCTCATCTCTTACTCTTAAGCTCCCACATGTCAAGCTTCTGTTCACTAAGGACTTAAAAACGTGATCTTTCCCTGTTAGAAATGTTCTCCCCCATATCTCTGCATGGTTTGTTCTTTTATATAATTCAAGTCCCTGCCTATATTTTACTCCCCCGATCCTCCATCTAAATTAGATTCCTCAACTTTGTGGCCCTTGTCTATCCCTCTATCCTGCTCTTTTCTTTTTAGTACTTAACAATATCCCACATTATATTTTTTTATACTTGTTTTCCTATTAACTGTCTCCCAGACTAAAATGTCAACTTCATGAGGGCAGAACCTTTGTTTGTCGTAGTCATTGTTCTATCCCTATGTGTGGAATAATGCTTAGCACAGCTGAGCACTAAGCAATGTACACTAGGCATTCTTTGAACATCTGTATAGTGTGTATTGAATGAATGTTTAAGGACTTGGAGCCAAACACGGAACAGAAAGATGGGAGCGAGTCAGTGAGATGGGAATAGCACATTTTGAGATACTCCATATCTTGGTTGAATCCTGATTTTATCTAAAATCGCACAACTGTTTTTCTTCAGATTGTTCCCATATACAAATCATCACCATGTAATGAGCTTAGGAAGCACCAGAATGGAAAATAATAGTCAGCATAATGTAATAGTATTTGAAAAGTAATATTTGGAAATCCACAATTATGATCCTATCTCAGGATCTTTGTTCTGGAAGATGCCAATAGCAATTTTAGTGTATAGCACTGAGGAACTAGCATGCACATCAGCTCATTTGAATGAACATCAATCATTACCCTAGGCATGAAATAAACCATGTGCCAAAAGGAAGTTAACTAAAAGGTTTACTGATATATAATCATCTTATATATCATCTTATATAAGTAAGGGCGACTAAAACTTTAAACACATACAATGTGAGAGCACTGATATTTTGCCAAAAAAGTTAGCAGGAGATGCAGCTTCTGAAGTATAGATTGGCAGTGATTTCTTATAGGTTTTGTTACACATTTTCTCTAAATAGCAAAGAAGGAAAGTTTGCATCCTTCTTCAGATTATACAAGGACAATTACTAGAGGCTTTAAATACTCAAAGGAGATAACATTCTTATTTAAAAAGTTCTGAATTTTTTTATCCTTAGATTTCTGACTTTTCTTTTAAAGTATTCGTATTATTGTATACTATTGCATACCTATTGTATAGAATGTACTTGTTGCATAACCTATTACCTCAAAATTTATTGGCTTAGAACAACAATAAGCAGTAACTGTCTCTTATGGTTTCTCTGAGACGAGAATTTGGCAGTGGTCTAGCGGGGGGTCTGGCTCTGCCTCTCTCATGAGTTTGCAGTCAAGATGTTGACCAAGGCCGCAGTCAGCTAAAGGCTTGACTGTGGCTGAAGGATCCATTGTCAAGGTGGTTCGGTCACACGGCTGGCAAGTTGGTGCTGGTCATCATTGGGAGGTCCCAGTCCCTATCCACGTGGACCTCTACACAGGATGAGCAAGCAACCTCCCAAAATGGAAGCTGACAGGGTACAAGTAGGAAGCCACTGTGCATTTTTTTAACCCAGCCTTGGAAGTGACACACTGTCACCCCCACTATACCCTGTGAGTTACACAGACCAACCCTGAGCCCATATGGGAGGAGACTACAGAAAAAGCACGAATACCAGGAGACAAGGTTCCTGGGGCCATCTTGAATGCTGGCTAGGGCGGAGTTGGTATGGGTTCATTCTTCTCAAATCCCTCCCAACTCAGAAGCAAGGGAAGAGGAGGAGAGGGTAGGGGTGGGGAGAGAGAGAGAAAGACAAAGGGATGGGTTTTGGGGGTCAGGAAGCAGGAGAAGGAGGGAGGGAAGATGCTTAGTGACAGAAATGTTGAGGTATCTGAACTTGGGGCCAAAATGGGTTCTCAAATGTTAAAAGAACTACAAGCCTATATACCTCCCTACTTTCTCCTTGTACTTAAATGGCATATAAGGTGGGGATTAGTTTATTGATATTAAGAGGGGAGAGTCTTCTCTAGCATTAGCTGCTTTTGAGTAGTCGGGTGGTTGCTATATTTCCTCCAAGGATAAGCAATGAGAGTTTTCATAATGTCAACTGAGATTTGTCAAAATCCTTTCTCTTGCTTGTTCGCTTTGGCATTGTCTCATAAATGTACTCTTAATATAGTTTAGCGTTTTTTTCACCCCATGTAAAAGCTTCGGTCACAAGTCTAGGCTGCCTCCTCTTTCTTCTCCTCCTCTTCTTTCTCTTCTCTCTTACTCTTTTCACTCTCTAAATTTCTCCTCAAAGTTATTTTGTAATTATTTATACTATAAGTTTTAACAGATTTTAGATACTGGAAATAATAATCAATATACATTGGGAATTTAAATAAGTTTTGTGGTCACTAAAAAGTAGCTTCAAGTTATGGAGGTCACCAGTAGATATAAATGGCAAAAAAAAAAAAAAAAAAAAAAAAAAAAAAAAAAAAAAATTACTACCATCTTTTCAAAGTATATAGATGCCAATGCTATCATATGAATGGAATAGTTATCAGGAACCATTCGGAAGTGTGTAAATATTCTCTGTAGAAACAGAGTAAGAAATTTAAAAAGGAATCACAATGCCACTTAATCTGAGAACACAGAACTGTACAACAGACTTTTAAACAGGCACAAATCTAGAATGATCTTAGTACCTGCACCCTTGCGTAAACACCTTGGCCAAGATAACTATCTCTATTCTATGGAAAGGCAACATCTGCCTTTTATCAAGAAAGTTATGGGAACTGATTCGATGACTGCAAGGAATGAAAATAACTCTAGCATGGTAGTTAAGAAATAGACCTTTTTTGTTTTTTTTGTTTTTTATTTTTAAGTTGGGGTCTCCCTCAGGCTGGACTGCAGTGCCGTGATCTCTGCTCACTGCAACCTCAGCCTCCTGGGCTCAAGTGATCCTCCCACCTCAGCCTCCTGAGTAGCTGGGACTACAGGTACATGGCACCAAGCCCAGCTAATTTTTGGATTTTTTCTGTAGAGACAGAGTTGTGCCATGTTGCTCAGGCTGGTCTTGAATTCCTGTGCTCAAGCAATCCACCTGCCTCGTTCTCCCAAAGTGCTGGGATTACAGCCGTGAGTGCCCAGCCTACAAGAAATTGACTTTTACGTTTGAGCCTGATCTTGTGAATTCTTACATTTGGCAAGGGAGACTGAGTGTTCGACAGAGCCCGGATCTGTCATAACATCCCAGCTCTGACTCACTCGAAGCAGCCTTTCATGTTCTACGTAATCCTCAGAACAGTGTTTAGGACAATCTTATTTCATCTCCCTTGGTTTTGTGAAAATGACCAGCCTTCTCACGCTATTGACTAAAACGGAATTCCTTATGTCCTGTGCCTCCACCCACTCTTTTTCTAGTATTCTAACCACTAAAAGCACAATCAAAGATGGAGGCTATTTATAAATAACTGTAGGAATGATCCAGTGTTTATTTAGTCTACATTTGCTAGCAGGTTACTGTCCTACTGAATGAACATGATACATGTGCATGCTAACTTCCTGGAGATGAGGTTAAACTGTGGAGTCCGTGCCCTGGTGTGAACTGTGTTAAGATATGTTCATGCTTCCAAGCTGATATTAAGAACAGCTTGGTATTTATTAAGTAATGACTTTATTAAGGAAAGTGAGATTTAGCGACATTAAGTTTCTTGCTCTGGGTCACACAGCCATTAATTGGAGATGTCAGGAATGAATCTCAGGGATATCTGATTGCAAAGCTGCTATGACAGGCTATTGCTCTCCCAGTATGATAATCTACACTAGATAGATTTTAGTATGCCTCAATACCTAAAATTAACTGCTTTTATAATTCATCAAATCTTATATTAGCATAGATTATACTGCCTGAGAGGCTTCAAAAATATAATATGTGGACTGGGTGTGGTGGCTCACACCTGTAATCCCAGCACTTTGGGAGGCTGAGGCAGGCGGATCACCTGAGGTCGGGAGTTTGAGACCAGCCTGACCAACATGGAGAAAGCCTGTCTCTACTAAAAATACAAAATCAGCCAGGCGTGGTGGCACATGCCTATAATCTCAGCTACTCAGGAGGCTGAGGCAGGAGAATCGCTTGAACCTGGGAGGTGGAGGTTGTGGTGAGCCAAGATTGTGCCGTTACACTCCAGCCTGGGCAGCAATAGTGAAATTCCATCTCAAAAAAAAAATATATCTATATATATACACATACACATACACATACACATACACATACACATACACATACACACACACATAAAATATGTGATCTCATGAATGTAACATCTATTTGCTGAGTTTCTGTTACCTTCAGTTACTGTACAGACAGAGAGACAAATCATCTATCCAAATAATGGTAAAGTAAACCGGAAGTAATGTAATAACACGTGGGCACTAAAATGGAGAACACTTCCAGTTAGAAGTATTAGGAAAGTCTTTCCAGAGAAGATATTTGAGAAGGGCCTTAAGGCATTACTAGGGGATGGGGACAGGAGGCCATAGAAATAGTGTTTCTGTCAAATCCAGCTGAGCAGGATAACTTTTTTCTTCTAAACTCACTGAATTTTTCTTGCAATTGGAAGAAAAATCTGTCTTTGACGTCAACTTGCTAACTAATACTGTAGTCAGTGACTTTTTTTCAAAAGTGCTTCATATACAAAGGAAAAGCACACTAAATAGCGGTCAATTTTGTTAAAAAAAAAAAAAAATATATATATATATAATTTCTGCAACATGGTGAACATACCCTAAACCACAAGTCAAACCTCTGTATAATCCCCTGGACTTCAGTGTAGACAGAACCTGTGACTTGTTTTTAACCAACAGAATATAAAGGTGATAGGAAAATGTGGTCCATACACATCATGAGATACTATGCAGCCATAAAAAAGAACAACATTTTCTCCTTTGTAACAACATGGATATGGCTGGAGGCCATTATCCTAAGCAAATTAATACAGGCATAGAAAACCAAGTACCATATGTTCTCACTTATAAGTGGAAACTCACCAGGCGCGGTGGCTCTGGCCAGTAATCCCAGCACTTTGGGAGGGTGAGGTGGGTGAATCACCTGAGGTCAGGAGTTCGAGACCAGATTGGCCAACATGGTGAAACCTTGTCTCTATAAAAATACAAAAATTAGCTGGGTGTGGTAGCAGGCGCCTGTAATCCCAGTTACTCAGAAGTCTGAGGCAGGGAGAATTGCTTGGACCTGGAAGGTGGAGATTGCAGTGAGCAGAGATAATGCCACTGCACTCCAGCCTGGGTGACACAGCGAGACTTCATCTCAGAAAAGAAAAAAAAAAAAAAAGTGGAAACCAAGCACTGGGTACACATGGACATAAAGGTGGCAACAACAGACACTGGAGTCTATGAGAGAGGAGAGGGGAGGGAGGGAGGGGGCAAGGGCTGAAAAACTACCTATTGGGGTACTATGGTTACTACCTGGGTGACAGAATCATTTGTAACCCAAACCTCAGCATCACACAATACCCCCATGTAACAAATCTGCACATGTACCTCCTGAACCTAAAATAAAGGTTGAAATTATCATTATTACTATTATTGAGACAGAGTTTCAGTCTTGTTGCCCAGACTGGAGTGCAATGGTGTGATCTCACCTCACTGCAACCTCTGCTTCTCAGTTTCAAGTGACCCTCCTGCCGTAGTCTCCTGAGTATCTGGGATTACAGGTGCCCACAACGCCCAACTAATTTTTGTATTTTTAGTAGAGATGGGGTTTTGCCATATTAGCCAGGCTAGTCTTGAACTTCTGGCCTTAGGTGATCCACCTGCCTCGGCCTCCCAAAGTGTTGGGATTACAGGAGTGAGCCACTGCTCTTGACCAATTATTATTATTATTTTTTAAAAAAGAAGGTGATAGGGAGTCACTCACTCAATTAGTTACATTACGTAGTGTATTAGGCCATTCTTGTGTTTCTATAAAGGACTGCCTGAGACTGGGTAATTTATAAAGAAAACAGGTTTATTCATCTCATGTTTCTGCAGCATGTACATGCATGGCGCCAGCAGCTGCTCAGCTTCTGAGGAGACCTTAGGAAGCTTTTACTCATGGTGGAAGGTGAAGCAGGAGCAGGCAGGTCACATGGTGAGAGCAGGAGCAAGAGTGAGAGAGTGGCAGGGAAGTGCCACACACTTTTAATGAGAACTCACTCACTAAGCCATGAGGGATCTGCCCTCCTGCCCCAAGCATCTCTCACAAGGCCCCACCTCCAACACTGGGTATTACATTTCAACATGAGATTTGGCGGGGACATATATCCAAACTCTGTTGCGTGGTAAAGGTGATGGAAGGTCACTCCCATGATTATGTTATATGACATATATGACACCATCTTAGCAGACTAGAGAGAAACTCCTGCTGGCCTTGAAAGCTTTGAAGAAGCAGCAAATTGCTACACTGTGAACTGCCTCTGGAGAGGGCCACATGGCAGAGAACTGGAGTGGCCTCTAAGAACTGAGGGCAACCTCCATTAAATGGCCAGTAAGAAACAAAGGCCCAGTCATATAACCACAAGGAAATGCACTCTACTAATAACCTAAAGGATCTTGGAAGGCCATTCTTCCCCAGTCGAGCCTCCAGATGAGAATACAGCCTGAGTGACACCTTGATTGCAGCCTTGTGAGACCCAAAGCAGAGGACCCAGCTGACCTGTGCTTGGACTCCTGATCCACAGGAACTTACGAAGCTTATTAAATGTGGGATGTTTTAAGCCACTAAATTCACGGTAATTTGTTATACAGAACAGGAAATGAATACACCACAGAAGTTGACCAAGCTTTTTTTCTCCCAAAGGATTTGATATATTCATCCCTATATTACGTAGACCTGTCATCTAATAATCTAGTTATGCTTATCTGGATGATTTGTCCATACCAGTGGTTAGAATGCACCTGGTGGGCTTGTTTAAACACATACAGATGGCCAGGTCCCACCCCAGAGTTTCTGGTTCAACTGATTTGGGGTGAGACTGAACATCTGCATTTCCCACAAATTCCTAGCTGATGTTAATGCTGCTGGTTTGGAGGACCACATTTTGAGACCCATTGTTCTCTAACAATTTGTTTTGTAAACATTTTTTGTGTCAATTTACATCTCTAGGGCAAAAGGATTACAAGATAAATTTTTCAAATATTTGATTATTTAGAATACTGAAACCTTTGTGTCAATATGATGCTAACATTTTCTCCTGTTCCTCCATCCATTATCCATCTTTCTCTCTTCTGAACAAATTATTACAAATAAATTCAGAAAGCTGAACACAATGGGGAACGTGAAGTGGGAATTGATAAGAAAAAGGATCTGACTTTTCCTGATATTTGAGTTTGACTTGGGAGTAAAGACTTTGGAATACAACTATAAAATGGACAAAATATCTATGGCAAAAGTAATTATTCTAGGAGTTATAATTGCTCAAAATGTTGGAATTCTTGAAGATATTTACAGTATCTCAACCACAAGATGTTAGTAATCTGTGTCTAAAACTCTCTTAATGCAAAGCTCAAGTTTAGGTTGGGAAAGTTACTTGGCTTCCTTGAGATTAGGAATTTTCTTTGTAAAATGAAGTGAACTGACAAGGTGACTGGCAGGTCCCCCTAACTCCATATCCCATGGCTTTAGGGAATGAAGTCTTGGGTCTCTTTCTCTACACACAATGAAATTTCCCTGTCTTCTCTACATATGGTAACCATATAGCCTGAATTTCCTTGGACATCTGTAGTTTCAAATATACTGTCTCATTGTCATAGTATGTGTCTGAAGTTTTAACTCTGGAAATAGTTATACTGACATTTTTCACTGTTAGGAATAATTCCTTCAATTGGAACTAGGCTACATATCTTGTTTGCCTTTACGGTTCTCTCTTGATTTCTATGCTTTTGCTGAGAGCTGGGCACGCTTTTCCCACAGGAGTGAAAACTGACTCTTAGCCTGCAGGTTGGACTTCCTTATCTACTGCCTCAGCCTCAGGGTAGTGTCCTAGACATGCTGTCTTCTCCCACATTCCTCTGTGGTAGCAAGTGATTTACCCATTTATGCAGCTGATTAGAATGTAGCACCAATACAGTATTAGAAATCTCAGAGCACAAAAGATAAATAGTAGTAATTACAGCTATCTTTTAGGTACCTATTGTGTACCCTTTTCTATCTATACACTAAAAAATGTGTAGTAAATAGAATCCAATGTAATCAGAAACAGGTATCATTTCAGATCTTAGCTCTGATGTCTCCATGAGATGAACTATTTTAGCTCTGGTACTTTATGGTTGCCTTTCAGGTATAAATTTCTCTGGACACATCTCCAACTTATGTATGATTATCTGATCATGCAGTTATTTCACTTGGAAAAATGTGAAGTACCTTTACTTAGATCATACTCCTATGTCATTTTCATTAATGTCTTCTCAGTCATTCAACTACTATCTCAACCCCTTTTGATGACTTCCCTCTTCTAAGCAGGATCTTTACAACTTTAAATATTTCTAGGTTATGATCATTTATACCTCTTGGTCCCTTGATGTATCAGTTTGTTTATGTTTCTAGTTCTGTGAGTGAATGTCTGGGCAATTAAAAATAATGACTTTCACAAGAACCATGGTTCATAATTTTTTTCTGCCCTGGGAAGAAAATCAGTACAATACTCCTAAGTTGACCAGAATGGAGAAAGGGCTTGTTATTCACTCCAACATTTGTTCAAATATACTATGCGCTAAGGACTGTCCTAGCTCCAGAGACACAGGGATGAGTAAGACAGTCCTTCCATATAAGGACTCATGTTCTGTGTCACATGGATTTTCTGCCTCAGGTTTCAAGATTTCAAATCCCTCCTTTTGTGGAGAAGAATAGTTGAATGAGGGTAAGCCGATTATCCAGGCAGGCTTTTCAGAATTCACATATCTATATTTTATGTTTAAATGGGGGAGGGAAAAAAGGAAATGATGTTGAACTAGAGATTCTGATTCAAGCTGGTGAAAGAAGAGAAAAAGTGGTAAGAACAGGGACATTGTATAGGCCAAAATAAAGTGGAGCTCAAATCTGATTTTATTTTGGACCCATGATTTCACGACTTTTGTGTAGTCATGATGTAGCAAAACTTAATGAATAAATTTGAGGGATCAGACTCAACATTCTTGAGTACATAGAGCAGATACATTTAATGCACATACAGAAAATAATTTTTATTTTAAAGTTGGAAAAGTTTTATCCAGCCCTCCTCTTTTCTCCTGCATAAAGTCCTCAAGCACCCAAAGCTCACCCATTAGTTTGGATCATTTAGATCACATGCCAAATAGTGCAGGCAGTTTTTACACCAAAATGGTCACTTGGAGTTCTTTAAGCAGAACATACTTAATTTTAGGAGTTTACGGTGTCTATACCAGAATGGGAAAGTAATGAGAATAATAAATAGGAGAGAACTCTTAACACATACTTCCTAACACCTAGCATGTGTTGTAAAAAGAAAATACCATTAAACTCTCATAGGATTGCAACCATACATAAACAAAATACAAAATCAATTTAAGTTACCTATATTACCGTGATGCATAATATTCTCTTTCAAAGTGTTACATCCCTAACCATTCCAGTTGAAGAAGGAAAAAAATAACATGTTACATCCCCTTTTTAAGAGAATGAATCATTATTTCCCCCCCAGTATCTCACAGCCTCTAACTAATGATGTCACCACAGTCTGTACTTAAGCTAATTTGGATTGGGGTACCCAGTGAAGTATTTTACAACATATGAAGGTGATTCAAAGGGCTGTTAAAAGAGGAATGCTGAGCTAGGAGGCTTGGGTCCCAGACTCTGGCTTTGGTGATCATGACAATGATGAATAGTTGCTATTAATTTTTAGGTACTTATTGAGTGCCATGTGTTAGGCTATGTGCCTTACATGAATTTTCTCTAATGTAATCATCTTAACAGTCCTATGGTGCTATTATTACTTTTGTTTTATCAGTAAAGCTAAAGCTTAAAGAGTTAGCTAAGTGACTTATTCAAGGTCATAGCTGAACTAAAGAGGTAGAGTCAAGATTCTAGCTGATGCTTAACCCCAAAGCCTATACAGATGCTCCTTGACTTAGAGTGGGGTTATGGCCCAATAAACTCACTGTAAGTTGAAAATATCATAAATTGAGAATGCATCTGATATACCTAACCTACCGAACATCAAAGCTCAGTCTACCTTCAATGTGCTCAGAACACTTACATTAGCCTACAGTTGGACAAACTCATCTAACACAAAGCATACTTTATAATAAAGTGTTGAATATCTCATGTAATTTATTAAATCCTGTACTGAAAGTGAAAAACAGAATGGTTATACTTGAAATACAGTTTCTACTACATACGTATCACTTTCACTCCATCATAAAGTTGAAACATCATAAGTTGAATCATTGTAAGTTGGGGACTGTCTGAATTGTCCTCTTTGCCACCACTAGACCACGTCTTTTGAATCACTTTACACCTCTTGCCCTCCTAAAATAACAGAAGGGTTGGACCAGGTGACCTCTGAGGTTCCCTTTGGCTTTAAATTTTAGAAACCCTTTGATGCCCTGTTGGAAAGACCATGAGACTGGAGTTCTGTTTTTCCTGACACCTTGTCTTGGCTCTGTTTTGTTCTGCTCTATAGCCTGGAGACACAGAGAGCAAGTCTGTGACCCCAAGGCTGTGGAGGGTGTGCAGGCACCCTGTAGATTGACCATGGTACAGAGAAGAAAGAACTGGCCCAACAGAGATACTTTAGTCTCACTGATCTATATTCCTAAGCAAGCTGACTCAACACAAACAGAAGCAGAGAACAAAGGGGGCCCCCAGGGAGTCATCTGTTAGCAGCACTCTCTTCCTGGACACGCAGGATTCTCACACTTTATACACCATGCTCACCCCAGAGGTTAGGTTATTTGGAGAGGGAAACATCCTATGACTGAAGTGACTGTCCCAGAGTGTTGTCCTCTGGGCTGAGAGCTTTCATGAGGACAGGACTTTACTGGCTTCTGGCATCTGTTTGCTCTCCCCACACCCCTTTTCCAGGGAAGGCAAAGGCAGAGAACTCTGTGGAGCTTTCAGACTTAGATATTTTTTTCCTGGGATTCCCCTCTATCTATGGCAAAGATTTCTCAGACAGTGGAAGCAAATTTCCATCTGTTAAAAATCTGGAAATTTCCAAATTCCCCTTATTTATCTTGTGCTTGTTTTGGAAAATCTGGGAGATGTCCACAGATAGATATACGGCAGTCTCCTGAAGGATGTTTTTAAAAGATTGCAAAACTGAATCACAGTGAAAGTCAAACTGCAAGCAAGCTCTTAGTTTCAGGCTCCGTGCCAGACCTGACCAAACAAAACAAGCAGAAAATAAACAAGGACATCAAGTTAAAAGACCCAGTCAGCAACCTCATTTAAACTGTTCATCTATAACAGAGACCAGGGGGAGCATCACCAACCAGAAGTCTAAGTTTAACTTTAAGTCACTTACAGACCTAAAATCATGGTACTGCTCACTTAGTAGGAACTGAACAAACCCATCAAATCTTACATTATAAGTTGAGTGGAATTTTGAAAAAAGGAGTGCCTTTTCATAGAACTGCCTAGTGATAGGACAGGAAACATCCTCACTAATGTCTTTTATCGAAATCTGTAGTGTCCCCATTAAAAAAAAATCTCGAAAGTAGTTGAACCATATTAAGTTTCTGTCTTAGACACTGTGCTAATTGCTGGGGATTAAACCATGATTGATATCTTCATAGATATCATGTTCCTTCAGAATATGATAGCCTCGCGGTGTAATCAAACATCCAAATGGATGTCATTTAGTGTGACAATGAATTCAATCCACCCATTAAACAAATATTTATTGAGTGCAGATTATGTGCCAAGCACCAGGGCAGGGGCTGGGGCAAGGTAAAGAACAAGACATCACATAATCTCTGGTGTCAGAGAACCCTGAGAGAGTAATTGCGTGGGAGTTATCACGGGGGAAATCTCCATTGCCGGGGAGGACACAGAAGGGAATCCATTCTAGTCTATAACTCCTGGAAGGCGAAGAATGGCATTTAAACTAAAAGACATTAGGAGGTGGTAGGGCAAATGGAGATTATAGAAGAGAATAACAGGAGGAAGGCCAGGAGTCCAGATGACCTGAATCATCGAAAATCAAAAGGAGGGAGTGAGATTGCCAAGGCATTCTTTGTAGTCTGAAGGAAATCCAACTACATTCAAAAAATTACTAAAATTCTTTCCTCATTTAGTGCTAAACAGAAAATATATAACTTTCAACCAGAGCTTATGATTAGCATATGTATGGTTAACATAGTGAATGTGATTGCCACTAAATGCAAATACACCCATCATTTCAGTGGACCTGTGCAACTAACTAGATCTGAACACTACTAAAAAATTCTGATTATTGATTTTCTTTTACCAGAGTTGTGAAACACTGTTCTACTAAGTAAGTATCTGGAGCAAAAGAACTCTCAAGTCAGGTATGTTCATGGAGCGGAAACTGTTCAGGTCCTCAAACCACCAGGCATTTGACCTTCTAGCCAAATGAATTACTTCTACGAAAATGAAAGAGCATCTTAATACTATCATAACACTTTAAATGAACCCAGCTTTAAAACATACAGTCTTCTCCTCTCAGTGACTTATTTCAAATGTACTTATTCTTTCCCTGGGATAAATTTGGCCTCTGTATTAACCCAGAGGTGAGAGAGCTAAGAACACCTCCCCTTTGAGGAACAAGCAAAAGCAGGAGCTGAGAGAGTGGATGCAGCCTAGGTGAGACAAAAAAGACGAATTTGTTCAAGATGCACTGGGTATGGAACTCAACAAGGATGGAGAGATGGACAACACTTGCCAGTGATGCAGAGAAGCCATGACCTCTACATTAAAACCCATAAAACCCCCTGAGTAGAAAAATCCAGTTGAGCACCATCCATATGGCTTCCTCATAAACACTTGGAATAGCGAAGCTCCCTAGATGCGGGGCAGCAAGAGCACAGGTGGTAGATCTGCTAGCACTAGAAAGTCAGAAACCAGTAGGCTTTCTCTAGTGAAGCCAGGACATGTCGAAATGCAGCCACTTCCCCTTTTGTCCTGGTCACAGGGCACTGGGCTTTTGTGTGCTCTGACAAATCAAAAAATAAAGTCAGCTGTCAATCAAGACTGGTTCCCTTGCTCTCCCACCCCTCCAAAATGTTGCTGACTACTCCTCAGGATTTGTCCAACAGGAGCTTTGCAGGACCACTGAGCCTCATCAGAAGAGGCACTCATGTTCTAGGTCTTTGCAGGATGAATTGCTCTATTTATTTTCTTTTCTCTCTCTCTCTCTCCAACCATTCTTTTTTGTTTGTTTTTTGTTTTTGAGATAGGATTGTACTCTGTTGTCTAGACTGGAGTGCAGTGGCACGATCATAGCTCACTGCAGCCTTGAATTCCTGGACTCAAGTGATCCTGCACCTCAGTGTCCCGAGTAGCTGGGACATCAGCCACCATGCTGGCTATTTTTATTTTTTTTTTTAAGAGCCATGGTCTTGAGGTCTTGCTATGCTGCTCAGGCTGGTCTCAAACTCCTTGGCCTCAGGCAATCCTCCTGCCTCTGCCTCCCAAAGTGCTGGGATTATAGGCATGAACACCATGCCCAGCCTTCACAACTATTCTTATCAAAAAGATCACACACACACACACACACACACACACACACACACACACACACACAAATACCAGGAAGGAATCTTTTCTAGAACTTGGACTTCCTCACTAGCTCAGAAGCCAGTCACCTCATATTACAGTGATGAAGACAAATAAGAACAGTTTCTGAATTGTCACTATTCTCTGTAATTTCTTCCATTTTTGGTGTCCTTGAAACATGACAGGAGTACCAACTGGATAACAGTGATCCGCCACCCAGAGTTTGATCTGGTTTTATGGAAATGAACCATACATAGGGATAGATCATGAAGCCAATGGGAAAAATTTAAAACTTGAGATGAAGTTAATCAAACAGTCTTCTCTATTAAATAAAGGTCTCTTCCTTCAAGATACTATTTTGAGCAAATAAGATTTCTGCGATTCTGCAACACTGAAGTTAATTAAACAGCATAGCAAAATGGAAAACAGATGTCACAGAACATTTTCAAAGGACTTTAATGACATTCAGCCTGTTTTCTTAGACTTGTTTGCAGTTGCTATTGTACCCTGCACTTAAGTAAGTTCCTGAGTTGTTGGAATGGGAGGATTTATATCTATTTCATATAACTGGCAGTAGAAAATCTACTCAAAGAGAAGTACAGTTGTGGGAGTCTTGCAGAGTTTTTGCGCCATAACCTGACTGGCTCTTTTGGCTTAAACTCTTGAATTCTTTTAAATTAATGTTTTCCATCTTTCAAAAGAACTTTCCATACCACCAACTCTGATTCTAATTTTTAATGGTCCTTTCTGGTAGTCTTAGGCTTAATTATTCTGAAAGCACCTGCAAGAGTGACTAAGAAACTTAATATCTGTCAATTCCAGCTCAGAAAAAGATCACAGCATGAGGCAATTTTGGGAGGTGAAACTCCTTGTCAATCCAAGTACAGGCATCCACAGTTAGATTTTTAATGTAGTTTTTCATACATTGGGAAATATTATATTCGAAATTCAAAACTGCAAAGGTCTCTTTAAAGTATCAAAATTTCAGATTACACTGAAGAGAAGAAGTAAGTTTACTTTCCCAAAAAGTGCATTCAGAAGGAAAATGCAGAGTGACCAAATAGGAATTATAGAGAAACTTGTGACTAATTTTCTTCTTTTGTAACTCATCCTTTAAAACATCTTTTAAGATGTTTCCCAGTGCTTGAAACCATGTGATGATTATTGACATATGTCCCAAGTAGCATTACAAAATTTACAAGATTTTTTTTGTATACAGGAAGCTCAACTACCTATTAAAAATGGCATGTGTCATGTTTTTTTCCAGTTTCAACTGACATGGGAATTAAGAGGAAGCAATGAATTATCATGCTGCCTGTTGTTTATATGAGCATCCCATGCAACTTTCAAATCAGAGGCTGTTTTAAGCTGAAACATTGATATCTTTCAAATCAGAGAAGAGACGACATAAATACATGCTACAAGTGAGAAACAAAAGGACAAGAATTCTAATTAGAGCAGCAATAAAGTAAATCTTAAACAAAAAGTCACACAGTAAGTGGGTACCCTTATCTTGGGCAATGGCTTGCTTCTGGTGCTGCCTTTATGACGTGTGTGATGGAGAGGGCTGCACCTTCTTTTTTTTTTTTTTTTTGAGATGGAGTCTCGCTCTGTCGCCCAGGCTGAAGTGCAGTGGTGCGATCTCGGTTCACTGCAAGCTCCGCCTCCCAGGTTCACGCCATTCTCCTCCTCAGCCTCCCGGGTATTTTCAGTAGAGACGGGGTTTCACTGTGTTAGCCAGGATGGTCTCTATCTCCTGACCTCGTGATCCCCCCGCCTCTGCCTCCCAAAGTGCTGGGATTACAGGCGTGAGTCACTGCGCCTGGCCTGCAACTTCTATATTATCATCAAAATGGGCCTTTTTCCCGTCTGCACTTTTAAAAAGTTGATGCGAGTATTTATACATATTAATGGGGGATATGATATTTTGTTACATGCATAGAATGTGTAACGATCAAGTCAGGGTATTTAGGGTATCCATCAGCTCAAGTGTTTATCATTCCTACGTTGGGAGCATTTCAAATCCTGTCTACTAGCTATTTTGAAATATACAACACCGTACTGTTAACTACGGTCACCCTACTCTGCCAATGAACATTAGAACTTATTTTTTCTAACTGTATGTTTTAACCTATTGACCAAGCTCTCTTTATCTTCCTCCAAAAACCCTTCCCAGCCTCTAAGAAAAGGGAAATTAATATATTATTGGTGGGAGTGTAAATTAGTATAGCCACTATGAAAAATAGTATGGAGATTTCCCGAAAACTAAAAATCGAACTACCATACCATCCAGCAATCCTACCACTGGGTATTGATCCAAAGGAAAATGAATCAGTATATCAAAGAGATACTTGTGCTTCCATGTTTGTTGCAGCACTATTCACAATAGCCAAGATATGGAATTAACTTAAATGTTCATCAATGGACCAATGGATAAAGAAATGTGGTATGTATACACAATGGAATACAATTTGGCAATTAAAAAATAATGAAAGGTTGTCATCTGCAGCAACATGAATGGAATAGGAGATCATTGTGTAAAGTGAAATAATCCAGACAAAGAAAAACAAATATTGCATGGGAACTAAAAATGTTGATTCCATGAAAGTAGAAAGCAGAATGATAGATACCTGCCTGGACTCTATGCTTGAAAGTCTTCTCCTTTTATTTCTAAGAAAGCTTTATAATTTAAACTATTTTTAAAGAAGTATTATACAGTACTCATTAATGTTGCTGTCAGTAATTTTTGACATGCTAGGTATTAATATAAAAAAAGAGTAAGATAATGAAAACTGGAGGAATTAATTTGCTGTTAGTTGGGCTGGGTGTGAATAAGAGTTTAAGAAGGATTAACATGGGGAGATACTGAAGGGAGAAAGACCAGTTTAGATGTTGTAGAGCACTTGGAAGTCAGATGTCCAGGCCTACAACAGGGTGGTGGCAGTAGGAAAAGAAGTAGAGAGAACACTGGTCGGGCACGGTGGCTCATGCCTGTAATCCCAGCACGCTGGGAGGCCAAGGTGGGTGGATCACCTGAGGTCAGGAGTTCGAGACTAGCCTGACCAACATGGTGAAACCCCGTCTCTACTAAAAATACAAAATTTAGCCGGGCATGGTGGTGCATACCTATATGCATACCAGCTACTTGGGAGGCAGAGGCAGGAAAATTGCTTGAACCCGGGAGGCAGAAGTTGCAGTGAGTCAAGATCTCACCACTGCACTCCAGCCTAGGAGACAGGATAAGACTATATCTCAAAAATAAATAAACAAATAAAAATAAAAAGTACATAGAACATATATTAAAACAACAAAATAAAATTTATCGAATATTGTGGACTCTTCTTAACACTTGCTGCATACAAGTCTCCTGTGTGTTCTGTGTCTTCCATAGAGGCTCCTTCAGTCATCTCAGTCCTCTTTCATTCTTGTCCTCCACCCCCACCCAATCTATGATCAAGCCATTGTTCTAAGTGTATGTCTTCTGAAAATGAAATCTTAGTTACAGAAAATGACTCTTGAAGCATAATTGATTCCAAACCCTGACTGACAGGTTTTAAGTTATCCTTTTCCATGTCAGTTTCTGGCCATAAATCAATGAAAAATGCAAAGTGAAATGGCCTTGAAAGTTGAAGGCTAGGACAAAGGTAATGTGGTTTTAAAATGAAAAAGAATGGTCAGATTCCTTCCATGCTTGGAATTCATGGACAGTCCTCCTCCAAGGGGACTTCATAGTTTAGAAAATGTGTTGGGAAACAGATGAGCCTCACAGCTGCTGCTGTCTCTGGTCAGCATGCTACGCATGTTTTGCTCAGCCCAAAACCACTGCCACAGTATCTCAGCAATCACCCTGTCCTCGGTGTTTGAAGCAAAACTACTAAACGACTAAGCTACGCCCTTTGGAAGGGTTAGAGGTATGGGCCGAATTATTTCTTCTCTTTCTTACTTGACCTTGATCTATTCATCACTAACAGACGGTCACCATAGACACCAGGAACAAAGATAGGTTCTTTGTAAAGTTAAGCATATATTGGGAGATTGACCAAATTGCCACACCTTCGTGGAAACAACCAGAATGTCACTGAGGAATGCAGAAAAGATGAGGAAAGAAAGCAAAGTGGTGTGCTTTTGTTTGACTGCAAAGCCCCTTGTTAGTAAAGAAACTGTTTTTCAAAAACAAACAAACAAACAAACAAACAAGCAAACTGGCATCTGTCATTTGTGTCACCCAATAAGTGAGCATGTTGCACACAGAGAAAACCCTTTCCAACCTGCTCGTTACTAACATAGCCAACAATGTTCTTCTACTGGGCCTTAACCTTGGAAGTGTGTTTTCTCTAGTTTCTCACTCTACAGATGTCTTCTCCATCTGGCACTCAAAAATATTATTACTTGCATATCGTTTGACATATCTATATATGTGTGTGTGTATATATATATAAAGAGGCCCCAAATGTGTTATAGCAAGAATCTTTGAGTTATCTTAAGGGATGTGAGCATTTTGTTCATTAGTGTCTATTCCATTCTTTTGAAGGCTTGATAAACGTGCCCAGTGTTTTAGTCCTATTTGTTTTGTAGGTCAGATTAAATCTGGGTGTTTAAAAGAGAAGAGAACAAACCCTGGTATTCTTTTTTGCATGCACAGAATGTAATACATTATAGCAATTGTGGTCAGCAATTTGCATATTCCAGTTGTGCTCCAAAAGGTACCTAAATCTGCCTTTTGAAAAGAACACACACATACAAATCTTCTTTACACTGCTGTAGACAATCACATTAAGCTTCTTGTTTCCTATCTTTGAATGTTTTAAACTTCATGTTAATAACCACTCCCCTCCCCCTCCCACTGTTTCTCCTGAGGGTCTGTTTTTCTCTCCTTGTCTCTTCATCACAGTTGTCAGCACATTTTTGACACTGAGGTCACTAGCAATTGGAAGCACAAACTTGAGGGTCAATTTTGTGAATGTTTTAAAACATGTTGTGGGAGATGCTGTTCCGCTCCCTCACAGCCATCTCCAACCAGGTGGAATCCTGATTTTCAGATGGTGGATGGGGATCCTTTGCATCTAGGGCCTTCTGCAACTCCAGGAATGAGTTATGCCTGGTCTCCATGAGGATTCCATTTGCCTTTGCCGGATCATCATTTCCCAGCCTTTCTTGCAATTGAAAATTGACCCGAGACACCATTGTGGTCAATGGGACTTAAGAAGTCTCCCAGAAAGGACATCGGAGTAAAATAAGCAGAGCCTCGCAAAATGTATTGCTTCTGCCCCATCCTTCCTGCTCTGGAGATGGTGACAGCACTTGGTATTTGAGCAGCTACAGTTATCTTACAATCATGAAGGAAAGGTTGAAAGCCTTCAAATGCATTCTGATGTTTCTGAGCTACTGACCCAAGCCTAAGCTACCAATACATACATACTGTGTGTGTGTGCATGTGCACACGTGCACGTGTGATGCTTTCTAAGTATGTATATATGCCAAAATAAAAGTGTAGTAATTATTATTCGTGCAAACACTTTGTTTTCACAAAATGAGGCCATTTTTGAGAAAGGAAAAACAAAAGCAATATTGTGGCAACAAATAGACTCAAATTAAAGATGTGGTCACAGGCAGACTTTCCACTGTTGCCTGAGCTCTGCCGCTCATTGAGCCACTGAATGAGCTCCAGTGGCAGAGCTCATTCCACTGATAACACATAATTGGAGAGTTTCTGGGTCTTTCTATGCTGTTTCCTTTTGGCAAAGCTTGGGTTAACCTGTGGAATGTCAGTCAAGTGCCCAGCTATTAATAGGAGTAATTCTGCTTTTCACAGAGTGGCAATAAAAGTAATTTGCAAATGTGGGAGGTAGAGGAACAAGGAAAGAGAAAGTCAGAGTCAAAACAATTAATTACAATCAATCCCCACTTCTACAGAAGACACACTTCCAGCAACCATCAAAGACTAAGACTCAAAGCTGAAACTTACTGCCCCCAGGCAGGAAGAAAAGAGAAAGAACAAGAAAGAAGGAAAAAAAGGCCCTGAGGGAGTTTTCACCAACATGATTGTGGACTGTGTATACTAGAAGCACCCAGAAACAACAGTACCTAATGGAAGGAGAGAAAAAGCTTTAAAAATTAGAGAAAAGGAGTTTTAAAGTATGAATGGGTTTTTGCCATCCCTCTCATCTCTTTCTGGCGCCCTGCCTCAGGTCGCAACATAATCGTCATGAAACAGTGAGAGGGAGAGACAGGCTCAGAGAGCTTAAGAATGTATTCTATTATATGGCAATAGGTGGTTAACATGAGTAGGAGTGACGTTTCCTTTTCTTAAAGCTGTTCTCACAGGAAAGTGAAGGATGTATTCGAAAGATTCTCTTTCCTTCTCCTTGGCAGGCTGGGTGGAAATGCTGTTTTGGGGATATACTGAATGGAACTGATGAAGTGAGGGCCAGGACCCCGAGGAGGAAGAGGCCAGTGGGGCGAGAGCAGTGACGGCAGGGGACAGGCAGTCTAGTCTGTGGTGTGGATGCCTGTCTGCCAATGGGGAGAGCACAGAACTTTTGAACTCAGTGGCCGTGCTGATTGTGTAGCAGTAAGACATTGTTTAGGGGGCAAACAGAATCACATATTATATTGCAAGAGCTCTTCAGTGAATAACAGGCTCAATCTTTGATATTCATGAGAATGACTCTGAGCCTCCAAGAAAAGTTTCAGTTATTATATAGAAAAGTAGATATTTCAGAACATTGCCATCCTTGTTACACTACTACTACTAGCACCACTCCCTCCCTCCTCTTTCTCTCTCTTAAGAGATGGGATCTTGCTCTGTTGCCCATGCTGGAGTGCAGTGGTGCCATCATAGCTCACTGCAACCTTGAACTCCTGGGCTCAAGTGATCTTCATGCCTCAGCCTCTCAAGTAGCTGGGACCACAGGTGTGCACCACCATGCCTGGATCCTCCTCTTCCTTCTCTCCTTTTCAGTTTTAGTGCTTAAAGAAAGTGTTAATTTTCTAATGCTATTAGTTAGTTTCCTGGAAAGGTCATTTTAAAATAGAATATTGTACTCCTTGAGGTGATTTTTAAAAATGTTTACAGCAGCTTATCCATAGTAAAGGCTAATGAAGATTGAAGACAGAGGAAGACAGATGAAATAATAGGTGAAAATGGCTCACTTGAACTGAAAGAAGCTCAAAGCAGAAATATGTTCAAACTAGAAAAAAGAAAATTGGCAACTATGTGCAATTTCAAGCTGCACCATTCCTCCACCACATCCCCTGCTCTCAAATCTTTTAAAACAAAAACAATACAGGAGACACATAGATTATGGCCAAGACATTCTATGTGGATGTTTGACCAGAGCTGTCAAGCCACTGATTAGCTTTGTGTCAGCAGGATGTACAGTTGGCTTCTCCACCTACTGAACACAGATAACTTCTTACACTTAAAAAAAAAAAATCAAACCCAGGACTTACACCATTATTTTATATTTAACCTTGAAATAGTAAATTTTTTTTGGGAAACAAATGAGTTGCCATAGTTAACACTGATGTTACTAATTAAGATGCAAATTCCAATCCTAGATACACATTTGAAAAATGATTCCGGCGCTCATGATTTTCTAAGTATCAAACCGATATCTCAGATGCTCAGGATTTGAGATTTTAACAATAATATTACTACTTAAAACATTTCTGTAATCCCAGCCCTTCAGGACACTAAGGTGGGAGGATCACTTGAAGCCAGAAGTTCAAAACCAGCCTGGGCAGCAAAGCAAAACCTGTCTCTACCCACCCACCCCCACTCCCTCCCCCCCAAAAAAAGGAAGGAAAGAAAAGACATAAAACATTTCACATTTTCTTAATTGCTAACACCTAAAGCACACTAATATTTTACAATTATCATCAAGTTGTACTCATCACATTGGTCATATTTTTCAACCCATCTCAAACACTTTTAAAAAATGGGATTAGTCAAATGGCTAATAAAAGTCAGCTAAGATGTTGAACTTGTCTGCTTAAAAGGAAGAGAAGATATACAGGAGTCATCCCTAAGCAGTAAATTTGTAGAATTTCAGGGTTAGGAATGAAACTATTTTTTATTTAAAGGTTAAATTAAGAAGTTGGTTAATGGGTACAAAAGTACAAAGTTCTAGGATTTGATAGAACAGTAAGGAAATTATAGTTAACAATAAATTATTCAAAGTAGCTAGAAGAGGAGAATTTTAATATTCCCAACATAAATGTTTGAGGTGACAGATATCTCAATTACCCTGACTTAATAATTACACATTATATATATATGTATTAAAATATCACCTGTACTCCCCAAATATGACAACTATGATACATCAATTAAAAAAAGATACCAAGAATTTATACTTACATGAGTCCTAACCATTTCTTTTAACCATAAGTTTCTAGCTTATGTGTATTATCACACAATATCAAATTTCTCTTTGTGAGCACGAGCAACATCCCTGTAAGTTTTCTGACCTATCCTACTACTAACTGTGGAGCTCCTAGTTACACGATCATGTTCTGGTTAAGACTTTCTTTGTGAAATAGTTTAAATGGTACAAATAATGAGTTGTGAGGAATAGACCATCAGGTTGTATAAAATCTGTATCATAAGTATTTTAATGTTCTGATGAATCATATTTTAAATCAGTTCAACACTTTTGTCTTTGGGCAGTCTCAGCTTCATTAAGAACCAAATCACATCAAGATTAGAAAAGGAAGAAATTCACTTTGAGGTCATTTTTACCTTTGGAACCATCCTTAAGCCCCTATGTTTTTCTGAGTTTTCTGGGTATGTTCCTGGCCTTATAGAAATTTGTGTTTATTTTCACTTTTTAAACATTTCCAATCAATCCTGAATTTTCTGAGCTTCTAGTGATATTCTCTTGCCTAAGAGCAAACAAGAGTGGAAGAGCAAGTGGCTTTCTAGAAAAGGCTACTGGGCTCCTTCATTGTAAATTCAGGTTATTCTAGGCCTATCCCAGATAATATATATTACATTTCTTCTGTATATAATGATTCGAGCCTTCTCTAGATCATCTCTAGATTTGTTTTTTAAGTTATTTACTACTCAGCACTCACTCTAAGTCAATCAATCACCTGCCAGTAGGAGAGGAAAAGGGGAAATGAGAACTTCAAGAGAACTGACAAGAATTATGCCACAAGTTCTTTGGAAACTCTTTGTACACATGATATTGTGGAATAGGGATTTGTCTGATGCTACAAACTCAGATGAAAGTGCTAGGTACATTTTACTTGTGCAGCACTTTGTCACAGAATGAGATGCAGCAAATTCAGAAGTATCTCCCTAATGATATCTCCGTTGGTTGTTAAAACAAAATTCCTGAAGGGCTCCAGCATTTCAAAGCAGAAAGCATGACAAGTTAGGTATTAATTTTCAGCCTTTCACCATCCATGTGTAACATGTCTCACAAAATCCTCTGTCTAGTGGTCTGTCGAGTGTTTTCTGCATGATTTCATATCTAAATTTGCACAAAAGAACCACTTGTTTATCAATCTTTTGTAGCCCACAATCTGTAGCCTGGTATCAGCTACTTCCCCCTCATTTTTGATATTCGGCTTACTAGAGTTCATACATGCAATTTCCAGGAACTCTAGGGTGGTCTGAATTGAAACAAAACCTTCTAATTGGTCAGTAATTTTTCTATCTTTTTTTCCTTGCCACTTCTTGAAGGTGGAGGAAGAAAACTCAGCATAGCACTGGAAGAATTCATTTGTAGTTTTTTGCAAGTTTTGCAAATTGCTTATTTCTGAAACTTTCTATATGTGCATCAAATAACAAAGGATTCATTGTGAATATTCTCTTAATAATAACAAAAACAAAGACAGATAATATCAACTGGACTATTTGCCCTTTGGCATGCCCTGTACTAGCATTATTTCACGTGGCCACACTCTGTCTAGTAGGTACTGTCACGATTCCCTCTTAATGAAGAGGAAACTGAAATGGGGCACTGAGTAGCTTATCTAAGGTCATCTAGCTTGGGAATAGAGGAGACTCTGTCTGTCCTAAACTGCTTTCTTTAGCTGGAAAGAATCATCTTCAAAAACAAGCTGTGAAGTCTCATAAATTGACATCTACTTAAAGATGGCAGATTGAATGGATGTGTTTATTTTTGTTCCTTGCTTCATCCTGATAAAACTGAGAGCAACAGATTGTGAAACTGTAAGTTCACTGGAATTAAAAGTAAAAGGATGAGTGGTCACTGACTTAGCAGGAGACGAAAACAGAAACCCAAGTGCCTACAGAGAGTGAATCAAACACGAAGGATGTTAATGTGAGCAGCAAAAACCTTGATCACTAGATTCCTCTGAACGTGGGAAAGAGGAATGGAGCTGAATACAAGTAGACTGGCTGAAAGTTGGTAGGAAGGCAGCTGGCTCCCTTCCCCCATTTCTTGTAGGTAGTCAACCATTCCTCCTCTACTACTCTAGAATACAGAACACTCACTTTATGGAGATGGATAGTCAAAAGGGTTTCCAACTCGGAAACATCTGGCACAGCAGAATGAACAGCTAAGAGAAGAAGGTGAAAAAAGGGGGTAAGGAATTAGATGAATGTATATATGTCTACTAAATGATGAAAGCCAACCCCCTTCCCTTACTCAGCCTCCAAATGCTGTCTGCCAAGCATGTTACCTGCCCCCACAACCACCCCAACCATCCCAAGGAAGGTGGCTGAATGTCTTTCCTTCTGGAGAAACTGATTAACCCAAGACCTGAAGATATTGGCACTTGGAGGCCTTGTCCAATCCTAGGATAAAGCCTGCCCATTGACACATTCCAGCTAAGCATAGAGTTTCCAATCAACTTGCTGGTGCCAAAGATCATGCTTTCCATGTTTATGGAAAGCCTCGAACATGAAATTTAGTCCAGAAAAAAAAAAAAAAAAAAAAAAAAAAAAAAGGAATTTTCAGAAATAGAGACAATGCAGGAAACAGGGGAGAAAACAAAACAAAATGACAATAACAATAGGATTCCCTCCTCCAAAGTCTGATAATTAATATGAGGCAAAGGACACTACTGCATCCATGAGAGAACAGCATGCCATGAAAGAATATAGAGAATCAGAAAGAACTCTTGGCAATTAAAAATACAACAGCAGAAACAACAGATTCAGCAGAAGGTCTGGAAGACAAAGGTGAAGAAGTCTAAAGAAAGTACAATAAAAATAGGCAAGAAAAGAAAAAAGTGAGAACATCAATTAGCAGTTTTATTATCGTAATAATACAAGTTTCGTAAAGAGAGAACAGGGAAAATGGAGAAGAAATTAAAAAATAAGAAAAATTTCAGAATGTATATACATTAGTGTTTTCAGATTGAAAGGGCCCACTATTTTCTATAATTTCTGAAAAATATTACATATCATCACAACATTTCAAAGCACTAGAGGTGGAAGAGATAGTTTCAGAATGAAATAAAATCAGTCATACAGGATCAGAAACCAGACTGGCACTGAATTTTGCTACAATAACTCTAGGAAGTAGAATTTGAAGCAATTCCTTCAACATTCTTAGGAAAAACCCATGCTCTTAAACCTAGCCAAACAGTCAATTTAGTGTGAGGCTAGAATAAAGACACTTTTCAGACAAGCAGGGTGTAGAAGCTTAATGTGGTCTGTACGCTTGCTTTGGAAGCTACTGAATAATGTGTTTCTGGTAAATGAGATGATAAAATAAAAAGTGAAATATATGGCATTTAGGAACCAAGGGAGCCAGGAGAAGAAGAGGGTAAAAATGCAACGGAAGGATGTTGAAGGGAAGTCCTAGGAGAACAGCTGTCCATTGAACCTAGGGAGCAGTAGTCAAGGGTGGAATGAATGATGGGGAATTCCGGGAGGGAGTTTTCCTGCCTTTAAGTGGCACTACTTTTGGAGCAGGACAATGTCATGAGAAAACCAATGTTTAAGAAGATGCCCAGGCCAGGCACAGTGGCTTACACCTGTGATCCTAGTGCCTTGGGATGCCAAGGCAGTAGGATTGCTTGATCCCAGGAGTTCAAGACCAGCCTGGGCAACATAGCAAGACCCCGTCTCTACAAAAAACAAACAAAAACTTTAGCCGGCTATGGTGGTGCACGCCTATAGTCCCAGCTACTCAGGAGGCTGAGGTGGGAGGATCTCTTGAGCCCAGGAGTTTGAGGTTGAGATCCAAAGCAAAAGCACAGTAGTTGCCCATGATGTAGCACCCGGCAGAATCCTAGAACCAAACTCAGCTGGTGTCCTCCTTCCTTGTTCCGACTAAAAAGACCAAGAAATTGGACAAAATGTAAAACATGTACCTTCTTTTTATCCATTTCACTTTCCATTTTAATTGGAACACAATTCTAATTTATTTAGATCACTTACTGCTATCACCAAGAGTTAAAACAGAACTTCATCTTAGAAAGGCAAGACACAGATGTCCTAGTCAGAGCAATCAGGCAAGAGAAAGAAATAAAAGGCATCCACGAAGGCATAAGAATGATACAATGGACTTTGGGGACTGGGGGGGAAGAGTGGGAGGAGGGCGAGGGATAAAAGACTACAAATACTATACAGTATTGGGTGATGGGTACACCAAGATCTCACAAATTACCACTAAAGAGCTTACTAATGTAATCAGATACCACCTATACCCCAGTAACTTACGGGAAAATAAAAAAAAATTTTTAAAAGAAATAAAAGGCATCCAATGGGAAACAAGGAATTCAAACTATCTCTTTTCACTGATGATATGATTCAGCATCTAGAAAATTCCTAAAGACTACACCAAAAGGCTACTAGAATTGATAAACAATTTTAGGAAGGTTTCAGGATACAAAATCATTGTACAAAAATCAGTAGCATTTCTATACACCAGTAATGTCCACACTGAAAGTCAAATCAAGAACACAATCCAATTTACAATATCCACAAAGAAAATAAAATACCTAGGATACAGCTAACCAACGAGGTGAAAGATTTCTACAAGAACTACAAAACACTGCTGAAAGAAATCAGAGACGATACAAATAAATGAAAAAACATCCATGCTAATGGATTGGAAGGATCAATATTGTTAAAATACCCATACTGCCCAAAGCAATTTATAGATTCAATGCTATCCCTGTCAAACTACCAAGGTCATTCTTCACAGAATTAGGAAAAACTATTCTAAAATTCATATGGAACCAAAAAAAAACCCAAATAGCCAAAGCAATCCTAAACAAAAAGAACAAAGTTGGAGGTATCACATTACTCGACTTCAAGCTATACTATTAGGCTACAGTAACCAAAACAGCATGGTACTGGTACAAAAACAAACACATAAACCAATGGAACAAAATAGAAAGCTCAGAAATAAAGCCACACACAACCATCTGATCTTTGACAAGGCTGACAAAAACAAGCAATGGGGAAAGGACTCGCTATTCAATAAATGATGCTGGGATAGCTGGCTAGCCATGTGCAAAATAATAAAACTAGACCCTTACCTTTAACCACATACAAAAATTGGCTCAAGATAGATTAAAGATTTAAATATAACACATCAAACTATAGCAGCCCTAGAAGAAAACCCAGGAAATAACTTTCTTGACATCAGCTGTGGCAAATAATTTTTAGTGAAGTCTCCAAAAGCAATTGCAACAAAATCAAAAATTGACAAGTGGGATATAATTAAACTAAAGAACTTCTGTACAGCGAAAGAAACTATCAACAGTGTAAACAGACAACCTACAGAATGGGAGAAAATATTAGTAAACTATGTACCAAACAAAGGTCTCATGTCCAGAACCTATAAGGAACTTAAATCAAAAAATAAAAAGCAATCCCATTAAAAAAGTGAGCAAAGGACATGAACAGACACTTCTCCAAAGAAAACATATAAGCAGCCAACAAACATATGAAAAAATGCTCAACACTAATCATCAGAGAAATGCAAATCAAAACCATGATGAGATACCATCTCACATCAGCTACTATTAAAAAGTCAAAAAACAACAGATGCTGGCCAGGCTATGGAAAAAAGGGAACACTTATATTCTGTTGGTGGGAATGTAAATTAGTTCAGACCCTGTGAAAAGCGGTTTGGAGATTTCTCAAAGAACTTAAAATAGAGCTACCATTCAACCCAGCAATCCCAATACTGGGTATATACCCAAAGGAAAATAGATCATTATACCAAGAAGACACATGCACTCGTATGTTCACTGTAGCACTATTCATCGTAGAAAAGACATAGAGTCCACCTAGGTGCCCATCAGTGGTCAACAGGATAAAGACAATGTGGTACATATACATCATGTAATACTGTGCAGCCATATAAAAGAATGAAATCATGTACTTTGCAGCAATATGGATGGAGCTGGAGGCCATCATCCTAAGCAAATTAATGCAGGGATGGAAAACCAAATACTGCATGTTCTCACAAGTGAGAGCTAAACACTGAGCACACAGGGACATAAACATGGAAATGACAGACACTGCGGACTACTAGAGCGGGGGAAGAAAGGGAGGAGGCTGTGGGTTGAAAAACTACCTGTTGGTACTACATTTACTATACCCATGTAACAAACCTGCACATGTATCCCCTATATCTAAAATAAAGGTTGATTTTTTTTTTTAAAGGGACAGCATCTCATCTGCCTGAAGGATGAACTCTATTTGACCTCTCAAAGTGTCTACTGAACCCTAGGCTGAGTGTGGTGGCTCATGTCTATAAACGCAACACTTTGGAAGGCTGAGGCTAGAGGATCGCTTGAAGCCAGGAGGTTGAAACCAGCCTGGGCGCAAAACAAGACCCTGTCTCTATAAAAAAGAAAAAAATTAGCCAGGCATGGGCAACAGAGTGAGATCTTGTCTCAGAGAAGAAAAAAAATTAAAAATGTCTACTGAACACAAGGTGTACCACACCTTAAAGAAGAGAGCATGAATGATCCTGGGTACCTGGAGTCATAAAAATAAAGTGAACACTTCACGAAAAAGAAAAGCAAGATGCATTATAATGTAAAATAAGAAAAATGCAAGTTTCTCTCTAGTTGATACCCTGATAAAAATGGGGTCCTCAGCGTAAATCAACTTTTCAAGTTATAGGACCTTCAGGACTCATCTAATTCCTTTTAGAAACTTCTGACAATTTTTAGTAAAAATAAAAAATTCCTAACATTTCTCTCCGGTAAGGCAGCTGTTCAGTATCAGGAAGTCTTAATTATGACAATAACCACACATATTTCTGCTTTTCAAAGATAGAATAATTACAACAAACATGAAGTGAAACTCTTGCTGTTGTTCTAGAATGCTTCATTATGAGTCATCCTATCTGTGTAAAACTGTTTTGTGATAGAATAAAACTACACATGAATATTTCACATTTGAGTTAGAGGATGCCCTTTGAAGAAAGCAGTGGCTATGAGGGAAGGGAAGGCACCTAAAAGCAGTCACCTGGAGCAAGAATTTGCCCCTATAACTAGCACTGTTCAGAAGACTAAGCTACAAACTCTATTTTAGAAATTAAAGAGAACAAGATAGATTGTTCTTTTTCACTGCATTGTACTCAAGCCACCTTTTATGGCTTTTAGGGTTTTTGTTTTTTTGTTTCAAACATTGAGCATAATGATACATCCCTGAAACCAGATGGTATATGAACTATTTTAACAGAGAGAAACAAGGAAACAAAAATATTCATGGTCTTTCCAGAAATCTTTTACAACTTTCTCATTTAATGGCAATTACTAGGAAAGCAGGTTTTGAAATTGTAGCTCAGGCCTATAATTACCCATTTTTGACCTATTTATAAACTTCTCTGAGCAAAAAGAATAGTCGATGGCTACACCTACTCTTTTCCGTTGCTGACATATAAAGTGAGGTGAAAATATTTGGATAGGCATTCAACTGTTAGTCATTCAATTGTTTTGCTAGCTTCACATCCAGAGGCTCACAGCTGGAGTCCCTCAAATGCTACCTATTGTGGATACACACATCATCACATTTAAATAACAAAACAGACCTAAAGAACATTGTGAAATGGAGCAGAGCATAGAGCAGACATTCCCAGGGCTTCAGAGTTGAGTTGGTGTAGATTAGTGAGCTCTAGGAAAACACAGGTGAATGCAGATACAGAAATTAAGTAAATGTACATATTTATGAAGGTCTTTCCTCTCAGCACCATAAAAATCCCTTGGCAGTGAGTGTGCGTCCTCACGACAGCCTTGGGCAAGAGGAGCCAGTATCATCCTACCAGGAAACCTTCACATCTGGAGGTTGGAAGGCATGGACCTGGTATGCTCCTATAGCAAAATCTGAGGTTCTGATCGTAATTATGGTTTCTCTTTGAATAATGAAGCAAAGATGTGTGTTCAAATTGACATGTGATTTATCCAGCCAACTTATTTTAGAAAAATGAAAAATCTACATTTGACTGAATCAGTTTAATATGTTCATCATTCCTAAAATCAAATGACATACTATCTAATTCCTTGTCATATATGGAAAAGATTTTTTAAAAACCACATTGACTCCACTGTCATCCACAAGGTTTGTGTAATCATCACTTTAGTCAGGTAAGGAAACAGTCACTCTCAGATTTGTTGGGAAAACGAACTGTCTGGTTTTACACTTGTAATAGAAACCAATTAAAATAAACCTCCCTGTAACTAATGTTCTCACTATTAGGTGATGCATTAGTAGGAATGAAAAACTCACACATTTGCAGAAAAAATAAATCAATGGCAAAAAATTGGCAACCTAATATATTTCAGCCTGTAGTAGACAAAAATAAATTCTCTAGTAGTAAAAGTTGAAAACATAAAATGAAATTAAGCATATGAATTAGAGAGTCATTAGTTGAGAACGATCATTTTAAATACACAAATTAGGAAATGGGCTTGTTCAATAAAAACCCAACTCAACACGAGGTCAAGAGATCAAGACCATCCTGGCCAATGTGGTGAAACCCCATCTCTACTAAAAATACAAAAAATTATCTGAGCATGGTGGCAGGCACCTATAGGCCCAGCTTCTTGGGAGGTTGAGGCAGAAAAACTGCTTGAACCCGGGAGGCGGAGCTTGCAGTGAGCCGAGATGGCGCCACTGCACTCCAGCCTGGCAAGAGAGTGAGACTCCAAAAAAAAAAAAAAAAAGCCCAACTCAAGGTCATACTTAGAGGTTAGTAACCACAAAATGGATCAAGGTGCTACCATGTAAATAAAATAAACAGGAGGTTAAAAAATAAGAATTATATTGGAAATGGCTCTATTTGCTTCCAATTACAAGTAATCGTAGTCACTCTTCATGAAATAGCAGCAAGTGATCCTCAGGATGATGCTTTTTCTCCCCAGCATAGACGGTATAGAGTAGTGTGCTCCAGCACAACACAGAGGGAATGCCGACACAGAATTTCTTTATCTGCCCTAGCATCCAGAGGTTTGTAGTGCAAAACTCTGCACTATAGCTTTCTTCCTCCTCCTCTTCCTTCTCCAATTGTCCCTTGAATTCCCTATTCTAGATCTCTTCTATTGCCTATGGGATTCCTTGGCCGTTTCTAATCAAACTCTCTGCTTCCTCAAACCTTTTCCTTGGAAATGCTTTGTCTTAACTGAAATCTGGCTTTCCCAGATGATGTCTCCAACCTCCTCAGTATCCTTCTGAGCAAGGAGGGTTCTGCAGGGTCCTTGTTTCCCAAGGCAATTCTCAGAAGAGTTTTGCCATCACTACGAAATATCTGCTCCTCTTTTGAAGTTGGTGCACTCCACCTACAGTCATTCTCTCTTGCCTGCTTTTCACCAACAACCTTGGTCATTTCCTCACTTTTCTCAATGACTTTACTATTTAGCATTTGGTTTTCTGCCATCACTGTTGGCCACCATCCATGTTAATGTTTCTTCTAACATCCTGGCTTCATGGTTCCCTGACCACTTCCTCTGCTCCCGTGACCTTAACTTCCACTTAAACCATCCACTCAAAAAGATGCATCTTACATTCTTTTATCACTTGGAAAGAGTTTAAGATTTTTAAACTTTCAGAATCCTCTCTTTGGTCACAACCACTGCTCCCTCTCCATATTTTCTCATCTGACACTCCCCATTTTCATTCTTGGTGTAACTTCCATTTTCTTGACTCCTTTCTCTTTTCCCCTCAAGCCGGAATCTGGTTGAATCTGTTTCCTTTTCTGAACCTACACATGGCTTGGCTGATAATCTCAGTAATGTTTCTCAGAGATCATGTAATTAAATACCCCCGCATCCCCACTGTGCCAGTACTGCCAATGACATATGTCCTGTTTCTTCACAGTGCTCATTATTGCTGAAATAAAGTCATGAAACCATGCTCACTGAATTGAACGTGGGTTTACGCTCTCAAAATTCAAATGGGTTCTCTTGATTGCTAGGAAATACACACATTCTTTCTCGGTATTCTTTCTCTCTCATAGTTCTCCTCCCCTTCTTCATGCTTCATAATATTACCCACAGTTACCACCACTGTCTTTCCTCTTTCAGCAGATGCCTTCATCTCATACTTTCCTGACATTCTTGTTATTTGAATTGAAATCTTTGTCTTGCCTTCATTGCATCTTTTCTCCTTCACCATTTTCTCTGAGGGTAAAGTTTTCATCCTACTTTCTGTGTTTTCACCCTACTTTCATACATCCTGCCTTGTATGGATTATACAATAAATGTTGGTCTTTAAAGTATTTGGTTTACTTTTAGCTTTAAAATTGGCCAGCTGTGGTGGCTCACGTCTGTAATCCCAATACTTTGAGGGGCCAAGGCAGGCAGATTGCTGGACACCAGGCTAGGCAACAATGGTAAAACTCCATCTCTACAAAAAACAAAAATATTAGCTGGGTATGGCGTTGTGCACTTGTAGTGCCAGCTACTTGGGAGGCTGAGGCAGGATCACCTGAGCCCAGGGAAGTCAAGGTTGCAATGAGCTGTGATCAGACCACTGCACTCCATCCTGGGTGGCAGAGTGAGACCCTGTCTTGAAAATACATACATACATATATACTTAAAAAGCTTATTCATATCATATTCATTTCAACACCCCAGATGTACAATTAAAGGGATAAGAGTTTTGTTTGGTGGGGGCAGGTGTTGTTGGAAAACAGTGTTTGTGAAGGACTAAAGTCATTTTGGAATATAGGACATTTTTCTGGGGAAGGATTCCTAGGAAGAGTTCTAAAAATCCTGAAGGAATCCTGAAGGTCACTGGTTTCTAGAAGGAGCTCCAGCAGGGGAGGTGAGAACATTCAGTGCCAGAGCATTCCATTTCCAAATGTGCTCAAAATTAAGCTTACTTAGCAAGCAACTATTATTTAACATGAAGCATCCATGACGAAGAGTCAGATGAACTGAAGTTTAATGGAGGAAGGAGGATGGAAGAGAAAGAATCAAAAGTACCTATTTATTTAAAAATAATACTTTGTAATTATAAAAGCAAGCATTATCATTGAAAAGTTGGAAAATCAGGAATAGTTAATGAGAAGATATAATCTGCCCAAATTTCCAGCACTCATGTAACCACTGGTTACATTTTGGTGTATTTCCTTCTAATATATAATACACATTTAGTTGGTTAAAGTGTATTATTATTATTATTATTTTTTCATAAAATTGACATTAAGTTACATATATCTTTTTGTCTATTTTCACTTAACACTATTTTGTTCATATTTTCCATCAAATTTATAGCTTTATCTATGAGCATATGTGGCTCCATCTTATCTCTGAGCTTAGCCACCCCCCTTTTAAAATAAAAGGACTCTACTTAGTAGGGATGACTACACCTTACTTTGTAATTACTAAAATAGCTCTCATACACACTTAGGTAAAATGAAAATATGTTGAAGAAATATTGTTATCATCATGTATTCCTTCATGTAAAACACCTAATATTTGAAATGGACATATGGTATTTCTTACGGATGATTGAGTCCCACTTCAAACACGGATAGGGTATCTGCAAGTATTTCCAGTTATATTTTAGACATCAAATAAGACTCCTAATCATAAAAGTGGAGCTCAGCTTTCTTCTGGAAATGTAATTAAACATTACATTCACTAAGAGACTAGCACAGCAAAGCACAATTAGCCTAATATCTAAGAATGCGACACTGTGTCAGAGCCAGTATTTACATTAAAAAAATCATGAGGATGAATGCACCAAAATGTTATTCCTTAGTTAAAATAATTTTATACTTCAGGAAGCTCCTTGATTGGGCTTTTCATTTTCAGGGAGGGGTTGTTTGCAAAGTGATCCAAGACCAACACTGCTAACGCAAATACCTTAGTATGAATGAGTTTATAGGATATGCCTTTCTCTTAAGACAAGATTTATGGAACAGTCGGGGGTATCTAAGGCTGGGAGTGAGAGAAAGGAGGAAGAGAAATGCAAATGCAAAGTCATCATCACACTGTATTTATGAAGAGTCCATACCCGCACAGCCACGTACTGCAGAATTAGGACCCATGACTACTTCTACGTTCTTTATCACCCTCCAGTGTGTTTGGTGACTCAGCGTGTGTGTATAATTTTATAACAACAAACTGAAAACAACGACTTTCTGCTCTATCTTCCCTAATATTTTGAAGACCCCTCTGGTCCATACTTTATACTTTTGCCATTACTAAATTGCTTTGTTATTTGACTAGCCTTTGTGGATAATGAAAACCACTTAACCAGAAATGGAAGCTGGTGCATATTAAATCTTCAGAATCAAAAACTGAATGATGTATCTTCCAAACATTAAAGTGGGAAGAGAAGGCAACTGGATTGCACTGAATCTAATTTAGAGATTGGCCATTCTTCTACAAAATTTGTATGATGCTGAAAGATGTGTAGAATTTTGTGTATATGTGTGTGTATGTTCACATTCTTGCCAAAATCATTGTAGAGATCACTAGGTTATAGACTATTCAAAGGTACTGCTCTTGTCTCTTTCATCTTTGTGTTTCCAGCACTTCACATTACCCAACATTTTGCAGATGTTTAACAAACAGTGAGGAGATGAATGATGCTCTGCTATTCAGAATAGCACAGACATGGAATCAACCTAAAGCCCATCAATGGTAGACTGGATAAAGAAAATGTGGTACATATACACAATGGAATACTATGCAGCCACATAAAGGAACAAGATCATGTCTTTCCCAGCAACATGGATAAAGCTGGAGGCCATGATCCTAAGCAAACTAGCACAGGAACAGAAAAACAAATACCACATATTCTTACTCAGAAGTGGGAGCTTAACAACAAGAACACATGGAAACTGGGAGGGGAACAACAGACACTGAGGCCTGCTTGAGGGTGGACAGTGGGAGGAGGGAGAGGATCAGAAAAATTGTATTACCCGGGTGACAAAATTATCTGTACATCAAACCCCTGTGACAGGCAAATATATAACAAATGTACACATGTATCCCCGAACCTAAAATACAAGAAAAGCTTTTTTAAAGAATACTTGTGACTGGGTATGATGGCTCACACCTATAATTCTAGGACTTGGGGAGACTGAGGCAGGCAGATCACGTGAGGTGAGGAGTTCAAGACCAGCCTGGCCAACAAGGTAAAACCCCAGCTCTACACAAATACAAAAAATAACCAAGCATGATGGTGGGTGCCTGTAATCACAGCTACTTGGGAGGCTGAAGCAGGAGAATCACTTGAACCTGGGAGGTGGAGGTTGCAGTGAGCTGAGATTGTGCCATTGCACTCCAGCCTAGGTGACAGAGCAAGATTCTTTCTCAAAAAAAGAGAATACTTTTGATAATTACTTAGATCATTAAAAATTAGACCGGTGGCCGGGAGCAGTGGCTCACGCCTATAATCCCAGCACTTTGGGAGGACAAGAGGGGTGGATCACGAGGTCGGGAGTTCGGGACCAGCCTGACCAACATGGTGAAACCCTGTCTCTACTAAAAATACAAAAATTAGCCAGGTGTGGTGGCACACACCTGTAATTCCAGCTACTCAGGAGGCTGTGGCAGGAGAACTACTTGAACCCAGGAGGCAGAGTTTGAAGAGAACTGAGATTACGCCATTGCACTCCAGCCTGGGCAACAGAGCGAGACTCTATCTCAAAAAACAAAACAAAACAAAATTAGATTGGCAACGATAGAGAAAGGAATTATCAATCAATTACACAGTAAATATATACGATCACTTAAAAATAAGACTTTTTAATTATTCACATAAAACATCTCTAAAATCTATTGCTAAATAGAAAAGGCAAAAGGTGCAGAACAGCATATGTGGTGTGTAGGGGCACTTGTCTAAAAATAAAAGAAAAAATACACATTATATATATATATATTTGTTTGATAGGCATGTAAACAATCTCTGGCAGGATACACAAGACAGTGACAACTGGTTACTGAGTCTGAGAGGCAGACTTTTCAGTGCATATATTTCTTTATACTTTAACTGTGTATTACTTAGACCAAAAAAAAAAAAATTTAAATTGAAAAGAAATGAAAGTAATGGCTAACTGAATATAAATGAAATTCCATAGAAATTATGGATAATTTAAGTCTACAGATTGCAGACATGTAAAAAATTAGAAATACCGGTTAAGAAAAAAAAGTGTGCTAGATTTTAAAATACATTTATGTACATTCAATGATTACATTTCTTTGACCTATTGCTAGTTACTTTGCCCCAACTTGTTTTTGCTTACCTTCTCTTTGCCTTTTTTGTTTTTATTTTGCTTTGCTTTTCAATCAACCAGATAAGGTTTACATTAGAATAGAACCTAGGAAACCATTTGTATTGTAACGTCAAACAGTAATACGGTGAGATCTTGAACCCTAACTAGTAGAGGTCGAAGGACGGGATAATGTTCAACTTTGTAAGTTCCATTGCCAAAGCTACACGTTGGAGTTGAAGCTGCAGTCCAACATAAACAGGACAGGAAGGGAGTAGCACAGAAGCTCTTGGCCCTTCATTACAAGTCTGGCATCTGATGGGGTGTTAACATGTCAAGTACACACACCTTGAAATAGCAGTTTGATTGCACTGTGGCCAACTGACATTGCAAGTATGTACTAGAGGGTGAAAACGTCCTCCTAGTCCTTCCGAATGTCTCATTTTTCATAATGTTTTAAATTAAAATGCTAATCAAATGAGAACACAGAAGAAATGAAGAAGGAGTTGAAAGGGTTCCCAAATTAAGTAACTTGGACAAACTTTTCTAATGTAATTCTATCCCATGAGATTCTTATTTAATTCTTCATACTCATTCGGTTTACAAGATAAATGATGTCAGTTGGAAAAGTACTGTAACGTGGGAAAACTCTGGAGTTGATGGGGTTTGAAAATAGAAGTCCTATGGTATATCTAGGTGAAAGGCAGATCAGCTGGGCACGGTGGCTCACACCTGTTATCCCAGCACATTGGGAGGCTGAGGTGGGTGCATCTCCTGAGGTCAGGAGTTCGAGATCAGCCTGGACAATATGGTGAAACCCCGTCTCTACTAAAAACACAAAAATTAGCCAGGCATGGTGGCGGGCGCCTATAATCCCAGCTACTCGGGAGGCTGAGGTAGGAGAATGACTTGAACCCAGGAGGCAGAGGTTGCAATTAGCTAAGATTGCATCATTGCTCCATTGTTCTCCAGCCTATCTTTCTTTTCCTCTTTTTTGTTCTGCTTTTGCTTCATTCAAAAAATATTGATGAGCATCTACTATTTGTTCTAGGGTCCTAGTGAAAGAGCAATGCAATAAGACAGTCAGGGTTCCCATTCTCAGAAAGCTACATTACAATATTGGAGGCAGGGAGCAATTAAAAAAAATGAAAAGCAAGTAACTATCAGAAATAATTATGTGTTTTGCGGTAATTAATGAGGATGAGTTATTGGAACATGGCTGGCTGGCTACTTTATACTGGGTGGTCAGGGAAATGGTGACATTAAGCTGAGATTTGAAAGACAAGTAACAGCCAGCCATTAGAGGCAGAACATTCTGGGGAGTGGAACATTCCAGGCAAGGGAACAACTTGTACTTCAATTTGTGTCTAGGATTGTGGAGGAAACCCATCAGGAATTTCCAAATATAGAAAATCTCACTAATAAAGAGAATGATAAAGGCTGCAAGTTCCTCCTCTTCTATCTCTCAAACACATCATCTCACAAAATGGTATTTTCCTGATTTTCTGCAGTGCTTATTATTGCTTATTAAGATATCCTTCTCTTTGTTAGCCTAGAACTGGACTGAGGTGACATTAACAATTCCTAACAGCTTAACGTGAATGAGTTTACAGGATATATCTTTCTCTGGAGACAGGATTTGCAGAACAATAGGGTATCTAAGGGTGGGAGTGAGAGAAAGGAAGAAGAGAAAAGCAAAGGTTGTAAAATGCAGTAATTTTGAAAAGGTTGATTCAGCCTGAAATCGTTTTACTCTTTTAAGATAGAAAATCATAATACTGTTTCTTCTTTAGAGACTGGGGTAAGAGCAAGTAGTAAGAATCGGAGCAAGGGGAGCTGTTGCTTTAGCATGTAAACACTTAACAATCATTTCATTATTATTCTCCCAGGCAAAAGGACACAGACTTTTACAGCAATGCACATACTTTTGGCACTAGCGTAACAAATAAGCATCATTTTATCTGCTGATCTGTCCTGGGGTAACGACTTGCCCAGCGCATCACCCTTCAGTAACCTCCCTTTGGAGTTCTCATTTTGCTATCTACAGGCTTAGAGTCCCACCTCTCTCCCACAAGACAAAGGAAGAAGATAAAAAACGAAGTAACAAAAGGGGTTTGAAAGTAGCATATTGTTATTTATATATTATTTGGTCTGCTATAGGAGGTGAGCTCAGTGGAAAAACATGACCGTGCCTTTCTATATGCTTGGCAAATCGCCTACTACATTTTACCATTCACAGTTTCCCTTCGGAGTTTATTTCTAGGGATTCCGTGCATGTCCATCTTTTGAAGGACTGTTTCTTGGTAGGTATAAAGAGAAGCAGAGATTTTTACAGTGAACCCTACTTTTATTTTGAATCTTCAGGCATCATTTGTAATGAGAGGGCAGCGAGGAACCAAGGAATAGTGTATAAGTTAGGTTTACGCTTATTCCCTTTTTTCCTCCTGTTAAGATTTTGACTTAAGCATTGTGTTGCTTCTTTCATGCTGTGATCAAAGATTATGAGTGTCAACCACTGAGTTGCAGAGATAGCGCCATTAATTTTTTCTTGTGCAGAGATTAAGCACACTTCACAGTCCCACAGAAGGTGGTAAGGCGTTGCACAAATCCAGCGTGCGGGACATCTGGGACTCACCAAATGGCCTACATGTAATTATCTTCCGCTTATTCTTGAGGCAGAGTGTTAGAAACAAAGGCAGATGTAGGAGCTGAGGTGGATGCCTCCACGATACTAAGTCAGGAACCCCCACTTCATGAGAGGTACCACAGACTGGGCCAGGAACCTCCACTTTATGAGCGGTACCACGGACTGGACTGGAGGTCTGGGATGGCTGTGAGTCTGTTGGTGAGGACTTCTGTTGGACAGTACAGGGTGGGGGCTGGGCCTAGTTAGAGACAAGAGCTCATGACCTTTCTAGGTTTTTGTTTCATTCTTGAATTTGTTTTCTTTTCCCACAATCAGTACTGGAGCTATTCAAGACAGAAAAAAAAAAAATTCAGAGTTTTTTTTTTTTTCTAAAATGATCTTTTTTCCCCCAGACATCTGACACATCAGACACCATTTTCAGATTCATTGCGAGAGTAAATATTCTAGTTCCTATTACTTGTACCCTCCAAATTGTTTCCTATTAGTTTGTTTACAAATGATGAAGATGTACAAAGTGCCATAATGCCACCACATATAAGCCTTTCCCTTTGTGAAAGAAAATCAAATCATAGACAGATGAAAATAAGATTTGAGCAAATCATAGTTTTTCACTGCTGACCATATGAGGCAAATAAAATATCACCTTGTCCCACAATGAATGAAAAGAAAAAAATGAACGTGTAAGAATTTCACTTGGCAGTTACCTATAGTCATTCACGATCAATAACTCAGATGCTGTTCTAAATTATTTGTAGATGTCATTCAACAGCATTTCTCTATCAATAATACAACTTTGAGAACACTGAACAAACCTTTTTTAGAAAAGGTTCTGATAGACTGGATTAAGAAAATGTGGCACATATACACCATGAAATACTATGCAGCCATAAAAAAGGATGAGTTCGTGTCCTTTGCAGGGACATGGATACAGCTGGAAACCATCATTCTCAGCAAACTATCGCAAGAACAGAAAACCAAACACCGCATGTTCTCACTCATAGTTGGGAACTGAACAATGAGATCACTTAGACACGGGAAG
>NW_016808939.1:2443996-2469160 GCF_001698545.2 Rhinopithecus bieti | reverse complement strand
AAAGTATAATAAAAAAAAAAAAAAAAGAAAAGGCTTTGATAATACACCATGCCACACCTTTCAGAAGGGTAGGCTGGAAGAAGGGAAGCAGAGACTGTAAACTTTAATAGCCTTTGTGTTGTTTGAATTGTCACATCAAGCATCCATTGATTTTGTAATAAAACAAAATCAATAATATATTCTACATCATAAGAAAATTTAAAATATATATTTAAAAAGCATCATCACATATTATTTTCTACCTAGTTAAATGGCAGGTAAATCTGCAACACAGAAAAACAAAAATCAAGTGATGCCCGAAGAATATGTTTAAACACATGAAGATCTGAAGAAAAAAAAAAAGCAGTGGGAAAACCTAGTACAAGTAAATGTTGTTTCTAAGCTGTGGGGCTTTGTGTTTAGGTGTTCTGCTTTTTCCCTTAAATTTCCTCATGAAGGGAGAATAACCCATTTATTTGGGCCTCACACATTTAAGTCCATTTTTTCTGCATCTTATTTTGTATTGAAAAATCTCACTCATAAGCAAATCCTGATGTTCTTTAAACTTGTGCTTAAGCTGTCATCCTCTTAATGAACACGAAGTTGTTTTGTCTGCATTCTGTAGATACTACCCCCTTGCCATATCCATTAACGTGGCTGCAAAGCAGAACTAAAAGCTGCAGAGTTGTTCAAACTCCTGAGATAAGAAGGGCTGTAGACGCCTCTTAACAGCTCCTCATGTTTGCTCCTCCTGTGATTTACATGCAATTTATGATACCCATTAGAGTAGATAGACTTTACTTAATCAAGACCACAGTCAAGTCCTAGTCATTCAACACATTTGCCCTTTTTCTCCCTGGAGAGCAGGTCCCTTGTTTCATTAAAAGCACTGCAAATACATATTCAAAATGCAAAGATGAAAGAAGTCAGCAGTGGCAATTAATTTTATGGGTTGCTACTACAAGAGCATAAATCTCTTTTAAGGCCACCATTTTTTAGCTCATTATACCTGTTCAGCCTCTGAATGGAGATGGCACATAAGTATTAAATGTTCACCAACACCTTTCACGCTATTGTGTACAAGCTTAGTGAGTAGCCCTACTGTCTTAAAAGAGAGCCAGAACACAATGCAAAATTAAGTAGAGGGTAGCAATAGACAGATTTTTGAATCTGCAACACAAGATTGTCCAGAAGTCTAGTTTTATAAAATTGTTTGACCATTTGTTAACTTAAGGTATTCTTTTGACTGCTTTTGTTATTTGATTAGTCTAATGTTGTTCATGAAATCACTCAGTAAACAATAAAGTGATGTACAAAGGTAAGGTGTTAATCTAATTCAAGTATCTTTTAAATTCTAACATTTCTAACAAATGAACTGATCACAGAGAGAAAAGGGGAGGCTGTTCAATGCTAGGGAAATAAAGAATAACTGCTAAAGAAGCCCTTCCTGCCCCAAATCAAAAACATCACATACGGGTAAATAGAAGGGGCTTTCCTAAGTTCTGGTGAATACATTCTCATGGGAATGTGACCTCATAGAGTACATACACTTTCACTATGACTCTTACATTTCCACTGACCTCTGACAGGGCAGTAATTCAGGGTCTGTTGTGCTATGATAGAACCGTTTGAGCTAATTTATTTCTGCCTCTCTGACATTGTAATGGCTCCATTCATAACAACTCTCTGTTGTGCGTTGCCAATGGAAACAGCTCATGCAAATTTTATCATCCTAAGAAAATAATGGACATCAACTGTGAAGATGGTATTCATGGAAATACGCAGTTCCATGGAATTCCAAGCCAAGTAGCCTGTGTTGTGAAAGGCGCTCTTCTTGCCCACAAGCTTGCTTACCTCCGGTTTCATTGCCCTGCCAGGATCTGCACCCTGAATTTCCAGCCTCAGCTTTTAGTCTTTCCCTGCTTGTCTATATCAGACCTCCTTACTGACACTTAATATTTAAAGTAACAAATGTAAAGTACTTACACCCACTTTTGGAAATGCTTTTAATAAAGGGCTCAAAGTAGATCCCCCTTTTCCATGGCCTCCGGGGAGTGGCTACATCCTTAGCTGTATGTTGGAAGCCCACACCGGGCACAGATATTTTCATAGCCGTAACCAGTCACAGCTTTCAGCAAAGGGCAGATTTCACTAAGCTTTTCATTTCCCTTCTTTATTTTTAGGTATCTTTGCTATTGTTGAAGGATACCGCTTGGCAGCAAAGGTCACATGAGTCAAGGACAACTTGCCACATAGTTGAGTCCAGGCAAAAGTTTTTTCTCATCAGAAAGGAAATGTAACAGGGGTATGGAAATTATTATAAAACCATGCAGAAATACTCACAGTTTTGGTTTGGCAAGCAGAGGTGGTGGCTCCTTAGTGGGTGAAAGCAGGACAGCTGGTGTTGGAAGAGATTTATTACTGTTAGCTTTGCCGTTAATCAGGCCATTTACTCCATGGCTGGGATGGACTCCGTTCGTTTCCCTCTCAGCAGAATTGAATTGCATTTGAAGGGCTGGCCTGCTCAGGCCTAACTCAGGGTTGTTCACCTGCTGCATCTCAGATGGTTTCTTTGAAGCCAATTCCAAGGAACTTGTCTCCAAGATTGGAGGGGGAGGTGGAAAGTGCTGGAAGTGATCATTGTTGGATTCTCCCATTGACTCATAACTACAGTTTTCGGTGTTGGCTGAGGAAGGGGAAAGAGGAAAAACATAAGAAGATGCTACTGGTTCAACAAGTGATTTCACACTGTCAGAGTCTTCTGAGAATCCCTGTGTTGTGTGAAGTTGTTAAAGGAGAGGTGATTGTGCTGCTCTCCTCTGCTGCAGAAGCACTGCCAGCTGGAGGGCCTGGTTCTTTCAAGCTTGTGTTGAATGAGTGCTACCGTCTCATTTCCTGACTGAGCTCACATGTGGGGAACCCAGCTACCGAACCCTAAAAATTTCAAACAAGAGCTAAAGATAGAACTTGGCCAAAAAATAAAAAAATAAAAAATGACAACACAAACAGTATCAACTAATAATGCTTTGTCCTCTCACATTTTGGTCCGTGGACCCGACTGAAAATCCTAGCTGTCATTACTCAAATTGGCTCAAGCTGTAAAGGTTTGATGTGGATATTCATCTAAAGCTAGGGAAGTAAAGCTCAGAGTCCAAGTAAAATTTCGTCATCTCATAAAAATATTCTTTTCCATATTAGATGATTGCTCCAACTATAACTCAGTACGAAAGATTTTTATTTGTTGCCCTCAACAGGCTGAAAGCATCTTGAGATCACGTCTTTTTTAGATTCTGCACCTTGCCCAGAGCCCAGCAGAGCTCCTGGCATGCACTCAAAAATGCTTATTGAGGTAAACGAAAAGTTCAAAAATAAAATATTTGTTGATTATGTTTGACCTATAGCAGATATACTGCAGAAACAAATGGAAAATACTACACACAGATTTTTGCCTTTCAGACTCATAGAACCCAGGGTTTTGGCCATATTGTTTAAGCACTGCACTCCTGCTATGGCCATTTGACGGGACAGTGTTGAAGCCAACTCGAAATCAAAACGCTGAGGTCCTCCTTGCTCTGTAACTCCAATCCTGACACTTAGGTTTCTTTCAGCACTTACAGTAGTCTTTCATAGAAACCATTTCCCATTTAAGATGATTCTCCCATTTCGGTTCGTAATTAAGATGAAAAAGCATTTACAATTGCCACTCTAAGGTCCCTAAATAAGTTTTGGTTGTGTCTCTGCTGCCACCTAGCATCAAGTTCTTGCTCTTCTGAAGGAATCCAAGTACAATTCAGTTGTTATCTCCAAGTCTGTATCATTCAATGAATGACTCATTTATTGATTCCCTACTATGTACATTATATGCCAGGCTTGGTCAAAAACACATTTTAAAAATATATTTAAGATGAATGGCAGAGATGAGGCAATTAAAGTAAGCTAACGCTCATTAGTAACTGTAGAGAACAGTCAAATAAAATAAAAGAAGAAAAGAAAAAACTTTTCACATTCCCTTCCCTAGTGGTAAGTTTTGAGTTTAGAAAATATTCATGTATTTTGAAAACTGGCTTCAATAATACATTGCTTTCTTTTTCATATTAGTTACATACTATCGCTGACATACACTATCAATGAAATTTGAGTTCGAAGGCCTTTACAGCTTCTCTGGGTTTATCTTGTATTACATTTTATACAAGAAGGCTTATCTTGTATTACCTTTTCCGAAGTTTCAGTAGTGGATTGGACAATGGCTTATTTGTACAAGTATCTCCAGATCTCATGTGTTGGCACTGCTGAGAAAGTGACTGTACCTCTGATGTAGAGGTGACTTTCCAATGTGAATATGATTCTAGGTTAGCAGGAGGATGTTAGGAAACCAGCTCCATTGTTTCCAAGACCAAGACTGCACGATGTTAAAGAAAGCTCCATGTGTGTTCAGTTGCTACACGATCATTATCTTTTTGTTGATCATCTCCACCTCACTCCCTCTCCTCCCCTCCCCTAAAGCCTTTGTTCCACCATGAAACTTAGATTGTTAGGGTGACTCCTGGGGTGGCCAGCATTCCTGAAGGCTGAGCTGAGCTCTCTTCCTGGGACAGTCCCTTTCTTTTCTTTTTTTAGACAGAGTCTCACTCTGTCACCCAGGCTGGAGTGCAGTGGGACGACCTCGGCTCACTGCCACCTCCACCTTCTGGGTTCAAGTGGTTCTCCTGCCTCAGCCTCCAGAGTAGCTGGGATTACAGGCACACACCACCATACCTGGCTAATTTTTGTATTTTTAGTAGAGACAGGGTTTCACCACGTTAGTCAGGCTGGTCTCGAACTCTTCACCTCAAATGATCCGCCTGCCTTGGCCTCCCAAAGTGCTGGGATTAGAGGCATGAGCCACCACACCTGGCCGGGACAGTCCCTTTCTGCTGTGACCAACCACACTGGTGCTGGGGAACAGAACCCAGTCGTTGTTTTTACTCCTCACATACCTGAGGTGACAACCAGCTGGGCAGTGCTGGTTGCTGATCCGTAATCATTTCTTGCTGAACATGTAAAGATCCCTGCATCTTCAGGGAAAGTCTCAGCGATAACTAGGGTGCAAATCTCCTCTGGAAGTGAAGAGAACAGAATCATTCATCAGAGTTTAACCATGAAGTCACTTTTTAAGAAGTGAGACCCTCTGCCTTTCCTCAACAAACAAATTAGGTAATGATTATTACAGATTCACTTTACAAAAGTGTTTGTGATAGAATCTCTCTACATTTAATTTAGCAAGTCTGCCTAGCAGAAAAAGCTTTGGAGGTAGACCCATTCTTTGTGATGTTGGACAAGAGCAGTCTCGGTGTCCTAGTCCATAAAATGGGGATAATCACCTAATGGGTTACCTGTGAAGATAAAATGAGATGTCTGCAAGTGTGTAACTCTATACTTTGCATGTAGGAGTTAAGTTCCTTGCATGTCAGAGTTCTTTCTGTACATATAGCTACCTCTTATATCTATCTGCTCAGCTGCAAACTAAGTAGTGGGGAAAATAAAGCTCTTCTGAAATGCTGACCACAGGGGAAAAAAGAACATGACCTGTATATGTTTGACCTGTAGAAAACTATTCTGGAACGTACTATTAAATGGCATGGCAGTGTTGCAGAGCATGAAAAGCCCAGACTCGAAACAGCTGCCTGGGCTTGCATGAGGGCCCTGCCACATCTTGCCTTTCGCGTGGCTTGCATGAGGGCCCTGCACATTGCCTTTGTGCCTGGGCTTGATGAGGGCCTCTGCCACATCTTTGCCTTTCGGTGCGCTGGCTTGCATGAGGGCCCTGCCATCTGCCTTTTTTGGGTTTTTGGCTCCCCCTGGGGGCTTGCATGAGGGCCCTGCACACTTGCCTTGTGCCTGGCTTGCATGAGGGGCCTGCCACATCTTGCCCTTTGTGACTTTGGTCAGTCTCCCTGAACTTCAGTGTTCTTCTCTGTAAAATGGAGATAATAATAGAAGCTACCTCACAGAGTTTGTATTAGTCATGCATGACCCACAAAACTAACCATCACAGGGTTATTGTGGGGGGGATGATGATGATGATGATGACAATAACAACAAGAGCTGACAGCTATATAACCCTTATCATACACTAGGTATTGTTACCAGCACTTAACACAGATTAAATCTAATCATCATGTCAATCTTATGAGTTATGTAAGTTTATTATTAGACCATTTTATAGCTAGAAAATGGAAGCACAATAAGGTTAATTCACTTGCCCAAGGTCACACAGCTAATAAATACTAACATAGGGATTCAAACCAAGTTGGGCTCCAGACTCCAAACCCTAACCACCACCTACTTTTGTGATATGACATATTGTGCTTTAGGACATTGCCTGGCATATAGCAAATGCTTCATAGCCAGTGTTAGCTCTTACCATTAAAAGGAAGCTATATCTAGAGTGTTAATTAGTTTTACTCATTGAATAATTGCTTATATTGTACCAGTAAAATAAAGACAATTACATGTGCAAATGTAAAGAAAAGTGATCAATTTCGGATTCCCACAAAGTTATTCCATCGGTTAGTCACATATTTTTGGGGTAGCATGAGGTCGTGTATTGTAGATTTTTTAGTAATAATGGCTGCAATTATTCCTTCCTTTGTAGACATGCCTCTTTGTAATGTGCCTCTGCAACTCCTTCCATCAAGTGGCAGAGTCTATTTCCCCATCCCTTGAACCTGGGCTGGCCCTGTGAGTTGCTTTAGCCTAGAATGTGGTGAAAGTGATGTTGTTGGCCAATTCTGAGCCTTAAGAGGCCTGGCCTGCTTCTGCTCCATCTCTTGGAACCCTGATGGACCCTTAGGTGAACAAGGCTGTGGTAGCCTGTGGGAGGAAGAGACCATATGGAGCAGACATAAGCCCTTCCAAGAGAGACCATCCTAGACTAACTGACTCATTCCTAGTCATCCTGGCAGCTGACCATGGCCGCACTGAGAAAGCCCAACTGCGGTCAGCCCAGCCTGGCACAGACCACAAAAACCGCCCAGCCGAGGCCAAGCCAAATAGTTTACCCACAGAATTATGGTTGCTGCTTTAAGCAACTAAATTTTGGGGTGCTCTGTGTTGCAGCAGCTAACTCATAGAATTTGATAAGATAAATCTCGTTCACTAACATTCTTCTAAGAGCAAACGTTTCAGACCATCAATAATTAAAATGAGCAAATCTGTTTCAAAACATTTTATGTTTTAAACCCTGAAACAAAAAATGTACTAACTGTAGGTAAAAGTGCTATGTTTAAAAAAAAAAATTGTCTATTGAAGAGAGCTTTAAATATTTTAATTTTTTACCTATAAATCAAAATAAGTGCAAAAGTAAATAAACAATAAAGTATAAAGTGTAAATGTTTCTCTTGATAATTGAATTTCCTTTATACACCTAATATCCCTTAATGATCTCTTCAAAGGCAAATGCAGTTTGTTATATTTGATTCTAGAAAAAAATTCATGTTATCTATCATTTCAAAATTTGTCCAAGTATTATCAAACTATGTAGTTTTTAATGTCATGTTATTGGGTCAAACATGCATTTTTTTTGTATTACCAAGTAATATGGCCTATAGGCGTCATTGAGTTTTACTCCATTTCTTACCCCATTCTTGGGTTTTATCAACCCCCTGGCCCCACCCACCAAAGCCTTTACTTATCCCCATTTCTGATGATGCTGATGGTAGTCTGGTTAACAGACTGCTTGAGATTTTGTCAAAAGCTAAAATGCAAGGATTCTTCTGTGTCAAAATGTTATGTTCCTTAGGAAAGATCTGAGGACTACGGTGACTATAAGCTTTTGAGAGGTTAGCATTGTAGTGTAGCTCAAGGTCAACTCATTTCTAAGATATATTAATACAGGTTTAAAATTGCGAGAGTTGTAAAAACACACACCTTATTCTTTCAGCATATTATTTAATTTGATGTTTAAATGGGGTGTGAAAAACTTAGTTTATTCTTTATGTTCTATTATTAATTTTATGTTCTACATTGAACCTAAATGATTTCGTTGAGGTAAAAGTAAAGGGCAATGACAGTAGGAGAACTATTGCAAAATTCCACTTAAGAGGTATCTAAACTAGTCATACTCTTAGAAGCAGAAAGTTGAATGCTGGTTGCCAAGCATTGGAGGCAAGGAGGAATGGCAGTTGCTGTTCAGTGGGCATAGAATTTCAGTCCTGCAAGACGAAAACATTCTAGACATCTGCTGCACAACATTAAGCATATAGTGAACAATACTGTAGTGTATACTTAAAAATTTAAGAAGGTAGATTTCATGTTATATGTTTCTTTAACCATAATAAAAAAAGTAAAGGGCAATGAAATCTATATTAAGTATTCATCCATTTAATGCTAATTTAAGACCGGGAGCAGTGGCTCATGCTTGTAATCCCAGCACTTTGGGAGGCCGAGGCAGGCAGATCACTTGAGGTCAGGAGTTTAAGACTAACCTGGGCAACATGGTGAAACCCCATTTCTACTAAAAAAAAAAATATATATATATATAATTAGCCAGGCTTGGTGGCAGGTACCTGTAATTCCAGCTACTTGAGAGGCTGAGGCAGGAGAATTGCTTGAACCCAGGAGGCAGAGGTTGCAGTGAGCCAAGATCAGGCCACTGCACTCCAGCCTGGGCAACAAGAGTGAAACTCTGTCTCAAAAGGAAAAAAAAAACAAAAACCAAAAATGCGAATTTAAGTAAAACACCGTGATAGGTATCATAAATGCAAAGACATTAAAATCAGGAAGAAGTTGCTCAAACATTCTACATCTTTCTTGAAGAACAATAAGAACAAATGGTTCCTAATTGCAGCAAGAGGGAAGAAGGTAGGTTACATGAATGAAAAGACTTGTGAAGGAAAGGTTGTAAGATGTCAAGAAAATTTTTTGAGATAAAGTGTGGAATCTTCATCCATGAACAGCTCCTAGAAGCTTTTAGAGTCATCTATCTACTTGTCAAGCACTTTTAAGAGTACACTGTCTTAATATTTTATAGCTACAGATATAATTAATGGTTCCTGCTCTTGAGTTGTCTGTAATCTTCTTAAGGGGTTGAGACACATCTTTTACATGAATTAGACTTGAATTAGAAAATCATCAGGTCTATTCCAACTCCAAAAATTTACACCCTTAATGCCCACATGACAATGGGATAGTTTGTTAAGTCCTCCTTCTTTCCTTTAACATTGTGCAGTCTTAAAAAGGCAGTTAAGTCAGCTGCAAGCAAAAATGTTTGCCAGAAACTATTTGGCAAAATTGTTTTGAAATATAAGGTGGAAGTAGGAAATATCATATAGAATTAAAATTTTAGGCAATTAAAATTAAAAGTTTATTTCAGACTTCTGAAGAAATTAAAATTTTAGTTCATTATGCAGTGTTTTAAGAAATTGACCACATATCTGATCTACTGTAATGATCCTATAATCACAAAGACAGGATCTTTTTGGTCTTTTTCTCTTACTTGACAGCTTTGCAACCCCTCCTACTGAGTCTGTAAAAACAAAATCGAATGTAGTTTCCTGAATTGTCTTCTTTTCTTTATTCTTAAGATTCCTCTCTACCATTTAAAAAAGTTTATTTTTTTGAATAGGTAATACAAATACAATGTACAAATTTTTAAAGGTACAAACAGGTATATGGTTCTCTATCTTTTAAATAATTAAAAATTTTCATGAAGCTTCAATTTTAAAACAGAGACAATACATTTCAGCTTGTATCTATACACTAAAACTTGTTACAAAGAGACAACAGAAATACCCAGTTATATAAAGGGATAGATTATTTCAGGTTATATACATATTTTCATATCTATATGTGAAAACATATAGATACGAAATATCTCAAAAGTTATAATTAAAATAATATATTAAAATATATACACATAACCTGAGCTAATCTATCCCTTATATAACTGGATATTTCTGTTGTCCAGTTATAGCATAAATGCATAGGCATCATTATATGCATAGGCATCAATATATGAAAAACACCACAAAGTACAGCAATCTCAAGAGAGCTCAACGGCTTATATTTCAATCACAAGAGCTTTTGAGTTTTTTTTTTTTTTGAGAGGAGTTTCACTCTTGTTGAACAGGCAGGAGTGCAATGGCGCAATCTCGGCTCACTGCAACTTCCGCCTCCCAGGTTCAAGCAATTCTCCTGCCTTAGCCTCCTGAGTAGCTGGGATTACAGGCAGGTGCCACCACACCCAGCTAATACTGTGTTTTTCGTAGAGACGGGGTTTCTCCATTTTGGTATTATGGTCTCAAACTCCCGACCTCAGGTGATCCCCCTGCCTCAGACTCCCAAAGTGCTGGGATTACAGGCGTGAGCCATGGTGCCTGGCCTGAGACTCTGAGTTCTTAACGTCGCTGTTTTGTTTCAAATAAAACAATTTTTCCCCCTTTTTTCCTGAAATGATGGTACCACTCAAGACTTCCTATGCTAGAAATAGTGGAAAATACTGGGTAATTTCCACAAACACCTGGAATACTTTTTTGGGCACTGTCATGTGGATGCCGGGTTATAATGCAGCAGGTAGTATTATATATGGCAACATTGGATCTCATCTGACTCATGGTGATGGCCGCTGACTTTGACAGCTCATTTCATGCCTCACCACTGAGTAACACAAGTTATGTTTTTAAATTTTATGATCAAATTAGACCTTTAAAGGACAACGTGTTGTGCCCAGTATGATTGTGGACTTATACGGATAACACGTTATAGAATTTTCTAGCGTTCCCAGTGTTGACCCAGGTGGAAAACAAAGCCAGTTGGGTTCAATAGTACCGGGATATTTACTTTTGCTTTCTGTAGTGTTGATCAGAGCAAAATGAAAAATTAATCTATTGAAATCCTGAATCCAGGTTATATACTGTGCTTTATCAGTTCAATACTGTTTCTCTATAAATAACAAGCACATTAAGACCACATCCCATAAAATAGGCAGCTGTGGTGTCATAGGGAGGGAAGGTGTAAACTCAGGCAGGCTCACCTCTGCTCACCGTAGCATCTCCATCAGGCAAATGTCCCCTCTCACAAGATGCATTGTGGGAACTGGGAAAACACCGTAACTCAATGGTGTAAAGTTATGAGGCATGATCCAGCAATCCCACTTCTGGCTATATTGCCAAAGAATTAAAATCTGCATGTTGAAGAAATATCTACATTCCCATGTTTGTTGAAGCATCATTTACAATAGCCAAGGTATGAAAACAATGGAAGTATTTATCAGTGGATGAATGGATTAAAAAATGTGGCATATATGTACAATGCCATACTATTCAGCCTTAAAAAATCAGGAAATTGGCCGGGCGTGGTGGCTCAAGCCTGTAATCCCAGCACTTTGGGAGGCTGAGACGGGCGGATCATGAGGTCAGGAGATCGAGACCATCCTGGCTAACACGGTGAAACCAGTCTCTACTAAAAAATACAAAAAACTAGCTGGGTGAGGTGGCACGCGCCTGTAGTCCCAGCTACTCAGGAGGCTGAGGCGGGAGAATGGCGTGAACCCGGGAGACAGAGCTTGCAGTGAGCTGAGATCGGACCACTGCACTCCAGCCTGCACGACAGAGCGAGACTCGGTCTCAAAAAAAAAAAAAATCAGGAAATTCTGTCATTTGAGACAACATAGATTAAGCTAGAGGACATTATGCTAAGTGAAATAAGCCAGGCACAGAGAGACAAATACTGCATGATCTTACTTATGTGTGGAATCTAAAAGAAATGTAAAGTAGAAAGATGGTTAATCAGAGAGGGGTGTGTGGTGGACAGGAGAAGGGGAGACATTGGTCAACTGGTACAAAATTTCAATTAGGCAGGAGGAATAGGTTCATGGTGACTATAGTTCATAATAATGTAATGTATATCTTTTCTCTTTTTTTTCTTTTTTTGAGACATAGAGTCTCGCTCTGTTACCCAGGCTGTAGTGCACTGGCATGATCTTGGCTCACTGCAACCTCCACCTCCCGGTTTCAAACAATTCTCCTGCCCCAGCCTCCTGAGTAGCTGGGATTATAGGTGAGTGCTAAAGATACAAAAAATTACACACCCAGGTAATTTTTTGTATCTTTAGTAGAGATGGGGTTTCACCATGTTGGCCAGGTTGGTCTCGAACTCCTGACCTCATGATCTGCCCGCTATGGCCTCCCAAAGTGCTGGGATTACAGGTGTGAGCCACCACACCCAGACAACAATAATGTACGGTGTATCTTAAGATAGCTAACAGAGAGTATTTTAAAGAGAAATGATAAGTATTTGAGGTAATGGATATGTTAATTAGCTTAATCATTCTACAAGTATACACATGTCAAAAGCTTGCATTTTATCCCATAAATACAATTATTTTCCCATAACATATAATAATGTATCTTCTATGTATTTATGTATTATGATATTTACCAATTCAAAATATGACAAAAATATAAAAACATGTCAAAACTATGAAGCAGAATGTATATTTAAACTATTTTGATATTTTAAAATCAGTGATTTTGTTTAAAACAATGAAGAAAACTAAAGGATAAAAATGAATTGGCAACTCTGAAATAGGCAGGACTCTGCATTACTCTAATTTTATTTCTATCTTACATGGGGCCTTTGGTATACACTCAAGGATGTAGCTATAACATTATTAACATTTGTATTAGATATGTCTTAATTCCTCAATAAGATTGAGTTATTCTGGTTGGGATGGGGAGATACGGCTATTTATAAGATCGGGTGGAGATTATTGTTAACTTTTTGAATCTTGAGTCTTTCATGGTGGTATTTTCCAAACTTGTCTGATGGGAAAAATCACCTGGAGCACTCACTGGTTAAATATATTGATTACACAGAGCCCTCCTCTCCCCTGGAGATTCTGATTTAGTGGATCCGGGTTGAGGCCAAGGGTCCTTTTTTTTTTTTTTAATGCCCTTTCCAGATTATTTTATCTTCAAAAAAGTATAGAGAACTGTGTCCTAAAAAGACAGGTTTCAAACATTTTTGATTGAAATCCACAGAAGAGATACATTTTATGTCTAACCCAGTCACATGTATAGGATAGGTACATACACACACACACACACACATATATAATGGACATAAAAGTTTCACAAAAGAATATTTAAAGCTATTACACAAGGTGCATGCTACTAGTTTTATTCTACTTTTATAACATGGCGGTTGCCATCCACCTTCATGGGCCGTGAGCAGCAGTTTAAAAATACTGCCCCATAGCACAGTTCCTGGCTCAATAATTATCAATGAATCCTGAGTGACTGACATATTAAGAAAAGGGTTTCCAGATAAATGTTTGAGAGATGCGGATACATGCAGAGCATATAGCGATGATTTGATTAAAAAGTTCACTGAATAGAAGGAACACAATAAGATAATAGAGACAGCATGAAGTAATCCTGTGTTTTTCGACTGTACTATACACAGTTCTTGGCTTTCCATTTGAAGAGGAAGATAGAAAGTGTGGAAATAATTCAAGCTGGAGCTTCACGTCAGATGAATCATTTGGAAAGTGAGATGTCTCTGGAAAGGTACAAGGGATTGGGAATTTTTAAATTGAATGCATATGGTTACAGAATGAGTTAAAAGTGTGGTTAGCCATAGAAGGGGAAATACAAGATCAGTGCTGTAAGAGATTGATTAGGTGAAATCCCTCATTTCTGCAGGCTCAATATCAATGAATCCTGGGTGTTCAAAGGGATTCTCTCAGGGTCCTGGCTAATTAATGCTAGAGCCAAAATGCTGAAGGTCGGCATCCAGTCTCCCACATGCATGTTCTTTTTTTCTTTCTTTCTGAGATGGAGTTTCCCTCGTCGCCCAGGCTGGAGTGCAATGGTGCTATCTCGGCTCACTGCAATCTCTGCCTTCCAGGTTCAAGTGATTCTCCTGCCTCAGCCTCCCAAGTAGCTGGAATTACAGGTGCACACCACCATGCCCAGCTAATTTTTATATATATATTTTTTTGTATTTTTAGTAGAGACAGGGTTTCACCATGTTGGTCAGGCTGATCACGAACTCCTGACCTCAGGTGATCCACCCACCTCAGCCTCCCAAAGTGCTAGGATTATAGGCGTGAGCCACTGCACCTGGCTGATGCTCTTTTTTGTCTAGAGCACAAAGCCTCTCTAGTTGTTCTGCATTTTTCCTAGTTCAGAACACAAGAAATCTTATGTAAAGTGAGGTAATGAAAGATTTAAGTCAGGCAATGGAGTTTCCCGATGCCGAAAAAACTATAATTAATCTCATTATCCAAATGATTCACGAGAATTATTCATCTGCACAAGGGGAGGGCTATATGTCCTCTAAGTCATAAGACACATTGGAATAGGATATAAGCTGAGTCAAGAGTACATTATAATGTGGACATTCTTAACAGCCCCTTCTTATGAGGTTTGGAGCAGTGGGCTTCAGACAGTGCTAAGTCACTTTCCTTCTCCCTTCGCAGATGCTGCTGAGAGTGGTGAAGGTTTCTCAGCTTTCAGTAACACCTGGGCACTTCCTGCCTGGACATCCAGGGCTTACGTCCCTGGACTAACTTCCCAGGGCTTAGCATTCTCTGGAAAGCACTTCTCTCAAACTTGAATCATCTACACCTGGAAAGACGGAGGTGCTGGGAACACTGAGAAAAATGTCCTTGCCAGTTCAATGCCTGAGGATGCTTCAACTATAAACATAGACATAATTCTGTGCCTTGAAACCTACATTTAAAAACGCAATACAATTTTATTCATTAGGGATAATATAAAGTGGTTTTAGAGCAATGATCTTGATGACTTGTAAAGAATTCCTTTTGATGCTTCTGTGACTTTGTGGTTCTTTTAGTCATGCCATTTTCAGAAAACCCGAGGATAAATATACAGTTGCCCCTTCTAAATCAGAGGACTTTCTTAATAAGAATGAAATTTTATCATCCTCCCATCCTTCCATGACTTTGAGGATAAAATAAAAAATTTTAACGTGGTCTCTGAAGCCCTGCATAATTAGGTCCCTGCTTCTCGTTAGGCTCCTTCTGTGCCTCGCACATCATTGCCTTCTGAGCACTGGGCACATGGGCTCCGGGGCACCTCCTTGTGAAGCCACGCTCTGATAAGTTTCTAAGCCCTGACTCCTCCCGGAGTACTTAGCACTCTCCTACGCAGTCTTATGTTTCCCCACAAACATTACTTTCTTAGAGAATCCTTTTTTTTAATTAGACTTCATCAGTTTTGCCACCTAAAAGCAATTTTAGGATGGTAAACTTTTTTTGGAGACATCACAACTGTAATTAAATAATATCTATCACAAATAATATCACCACAACTGCAATTAAATAACATCTATCTATCTACTGATTGACTCATAAAGGTAGGGTCTTGCTCTGTTGCCCAGGCCTCTAGTGGGAGATTTTAGCAGATAGTAGAAGACAATCACAAAATCAAATAAAGCTGGTGCATTTTTGTTTTATTATATTTTTAAAATCTTTCTTAGAAACAGGGGTTTCACTGTTGCCCAGGCTGGAGTGAAGTGGCATGATCATAGCTCACTGCAGCCTTGAACTCCTGGGCTCAAGCAATCCTCCTGCCTCAGCCTCCTGAGTAGCTGGGACTATGTGCCACCTCAACCTGTTAAATCATTTATTGTGTAATTAGTTTGTTAGTTTCTGGTTCCCTGAAATATAACCTCTGAGTGCAGAAACAACTTTTGTTCATGGCCATATTCTTAGCATCTCACACATGGTAGGCTCCCTATAATTATTTTTAAATAAATGCATGCATGAAATTTAGATGAAGGAAAAAAACACTTCCTTTGTAAAAAGACTGTTTTCTAAAGGAATTCTCAGTAAGACCAATTTTCCTACAGGCTTCCTTTGTGTGTTTTAAAGTTGATTGAGTGGAATTCATTGAGTATGATTTTGTAGGAATACTTCCATGCATAAATAAGGTATATGCCTGTATAAAGTTCACGACACATGGAACATTTAGAAAAGTTACAGACTTAAAGAACAAAATAGAAAATAAAAAATAAACACCGGGATGTTCTCTTAGTGATCGTCATGCATTGAAATGTCACAGCAATTTTTACTAGATAATTTTTTTAACTAGATAAAATTCTAATACAATGTCCCAAAGGTTGCTCGCTTTTCTTCTCAAGGAAAATTTCATCTGACAGTGACAAGAGGCTCACATTTTGTTGAGAGAAAGAAGCATCATAGCTTGTATGGTTCTGACATTATAAAAATGAAGAAAGTCATGAGGAAATGAGATGAGCCAGGTTATAATACTGGATTTTCATCTGGTAGCATCTTACTTGAACAAAGACGTATAAGACATCTGTAATATAAATTTTGGTAAGGAATGGAAATCAGAAAATGACTGCTTATGTCACATAAAGGGAGTTAGAGACTTACTTATCTGTACTAAAGAAACTGTCTCCAGTATAAGTGGAAAATTTTAAAGTTATTAGTAACCTTAATTATGATGCATTTTAATCTAATTTTCCCAGGTTTGGATTTCCTAAGGTTTTGAGGGCATTTAATAAATTACTAAATCAGAAAATGTTTTTACTGGTGATACATTCTGTTCTTTACAGTCACCTAAAAAGTACAAAGTCACAGCAGTATCTCCCAGAAGGCAACCCTGAATTGCATTCAAGTTCCTGGACCTACTTAACACTTGGTTAAATACAAATAAAAACCATTTTGTTTGTGGAAACTCATAAAATGATGAGGCAGCAAGGATAAGATTACTGGGTCCCCTGGGTAATAAGGGGACATTTTCATAAATGGCTTCCTTTGCAACTATGTTTTATTTTGTCCCAAGTAACTAAAAAAGAAATCCAGCTTTTACCTTTCAAACCACATGGTTTGGCTAACACAGTTGGTAAGAAAGAACTCTGAGCTAAAATCAACAAGATGAAATCCGGTGTGGGTAAATGTAATGCTTGTATCAATATTTGTATAGGAGGCTGGGCACGGTAGCTCACATCTGTAATCCTAGCACTTTGGGAGGCTGAGGTGGGTGGATCACCTGAGGTCAGGAGTTCAAGACCAGACTGGCCAACATGGCAGAACCCCATCTCTACTAAAAATACAAAGATTAGCTGGGCATGGTGGTGGATGCCTGTAATTCCAGCTACTTGGGAGGCTGAAGTAGGAGAATCGCTTGAACCTGGAAGACAGAGGTTGCACTGAGCCGAGATCGTGCCACTGCACTGTAGCCTGGGCAACAGAGCAAGACTCTCTCAGAAAAAATAAAATAAAATAAAATTGCAAAGGATTTTTTAAAATTGTCAATTGTACTTAATACCATATATAAAGAAGGATATTTAAAATGCACCATTTAAGGAATAACAGTGAAATGAACCCCTGTGTATCTATGCTCAAGTCTATGAAATAAGACATTTCCAGTGCTTTAGAAATACCTCATAGGCTCTCCCCAGTTTTATTTTCTTTCTCCTTTGAGATAATTCCTTTGATTTTCTTTATGTGTTTACCATATCCTTAAAAAATGCATTTTTTTTTTTTTTTTTTTTTTTTTTTGAGGCAGAGTCTCGCTCTGTCGCCCGGACTGGAGTGCAGTGGCCAGATCTCAGCTCACTGCAAGCTCCGCCTCCTGGGTTTACGCCATTCTCCTGCCTCAGCCTCCCGAGTAGCTGGGACCACAGGCGCCCGCCACCTCGCCCGGCTAGTTTTTGTATTTTTAGTAGAGACAGGGTTTCACCGTGTTAGCCAGGATGGTCTGGATCTCCTGACCTCGTGATCCGCCCGTCTCGGCCTCCCAAAGTGCTGGGATTACAGGCTTGAGCCACCGCGCCCGGCCAAAAAATGCATTCTTTAATTTAAAAAAATTGAGTAGTGAGCACAAATCTTGGTTGACTAAAGAAAAGGTAACCTTGTCACTGTTAGGAAAAAGATCCCAAGAACCATCTTGGGCCATCCAACTAGATTCAATGTCCTTGAAAGTTTCCGAAAGCCCCATGGGGCAGTCAGTGGGTAAGGTCTTGAGTGAGTCTGGGAAATACAAGGCTCACTCAGTGGGGCAGTCTGGTGGAGTCTCATGTGGGCATTCAGCAGGAATACAGTTATTGCTGGAGATGGTATCTCCATATTTTGTTTCTTTTTTTAAATTTAAAAAAATTGTGGTTACATAGAAAGTATATATATTTATTGGGTACATGACATGTTTTGATACGGGCATGCAGTATGAAATAATCACATCATGGAGAATGGGTATCTTTCTCCGCAAATATTTATCCTTTTAATTATTCAATCCAATTATGCTCCAATTAAACAATCCAATTACACTCATTTAGTTATTTTTAAATGTACAATTAATTTCTTGTTGACTACAGTCACTCTGTTGTGCTATCAAATACTAGGTATCATTCTTTCTAACTATATTTTTGTACCCATTAACCATCTGCACCCCCCGCCCCACCACCGCCCCTCAATACCCTTCCCAGCCTTTGGTAACCATCCTTTGGTACTTCCCAGCCTTTGGTACTGTTTTGATTTTTAGATCACACAAATAAGTGAGAACATGGGATGTTTGTCTTTCTGTGTCTGGCTTATTTCACTTAAAATAATGAGCTTCAGTTCCATCCATGTTGTTGCAAATGACAGGATCTCATTCCTTCTTATGACTGAATAAGTACGCCATTGAGTATAGGTACCACATTTCCTTTAGCCATGCATCTGTTGATGGACACTTAGGTTGCTTCCAGATCTTAACTATTGTGAATAGTGCTGCAACAAACATGGGAGTGCAGTTATCTATTCAATATACTGACTTCCTTTCTTTTGGGTATATATCCAGCAATGAGATTGCTGGTATTTTCTGCTTTCTACCCATTTACGCCTAGTGTTCCACTATTGAAACACTAAGCATTTGGGAGTTATTTATATCCTACTGCTCAAGGTCATCACCAAGGTCTGATTGTAAAAGTTAAAAAAATTGCAACCTCAGGCAGAGATGGTTAATTAAACTCAACATGGCCAACTTCTAGAAGTCACGACCGAGTCAAAGCAGAATGCTTCTGTGGGGGTAAAATGAGTGCTCCCAGCTGATCCAGGTGACAGTCCACGGAGGGGACAGCAGGACAGCCCAAGTAGAGATGAGGTTTTTTGGGTCAGGCTGACCGCCCTGGCATTCTGTCATCCAAATAAAAGACAGGCAGAGGCAATGAACCTCCTAATGACAAAAGCCTCACTGCATTTGTCTCTCGAGACACGCGGCTCCAATCTGAACTTGCCCTTCATTCCTGATGTACAACTGTCACCCACCTGGGGGTGCCCTTTGCCTCTTGCTTCGATGTGATCTCCTGCTTCCAGTGCCCCACCTCCACATCTTGCCCTTTCTGGGTGAATTCTCTTGCTGTGGTGGAGCACACTGTCGCGTTCCAGAGGAAAATTTTGGGGACCTTACAAGTCTGAAAATATCTCTGCTAGATTTCCACATGAAGTTTTGCCTAGGGGCAGAATTCCCAGTTGTAGGTAATTTTCTTCACAATTTTGAAGTTCTTGCTTCATTGTCTCTTTGTGTCTAGTGTGACTGCTGAGAAGGCCTATGCTATTTGCATCTTACTGGTTTGTATATAACCTGATGTCTTCTCCCTGGACACTTGTAAAATGACCTCCTTGTCCTGGAAATTCTGAATTTCATGATGATGCGCTTGGCTTTGGGTTTATTCCATATGTTCTGCCATCAATGGATTTTTCCATCTGGAAACGGATAACTTTCAGTTTGGGGAACTTTAAAAAAATTATTTCATTGATAATCCTGTCTCTCGCCTCTTCTTTCTTCTCTCCTTCTGGAATCCCAGTTATTCGGCTATGCATCTCCAATTTTGTTGCCTTTTCTCTCTTACATCCCTTCTTTGTCATTTTGCTGTACTTTGTAGGACATTTGCTGAAGTTTCATTTCTGATATGAACCTTTTCATTTCAAGAACTCTGTTTCTCAAGTGTCCTCCCTCTCTTTTTTTTTTTTTTTTTTTCTAGCTTTTCATTTTTATTTCTTGGGTGGAATGATTTCCTTATATCCTTTAAGAGATATTTTGTTTGTTTTGTTTTGTTTTACATTTTCCTCTCTTTGCAAATCCATTTTCTCAAAGTTCCCTTTTAGGAAGGTCACTTGTTTTTTTCTGTATCATTCATGCTACAGGATTTCTCCAGATGCCTTTTATCTCTGCTTGTCTGATGGGGATGGGAGTTTATTAAGCTCTGAGTACAAGAGAGGAACTTATCCACTTTGGTCTTCCCAATAGCACAATCTAAGTGGCATCTTTATAACAGAAACTCCCAAATCATTATCTTTGGATTTATTTTTTCTCTCAGGATGTTCAAATTGCCCAGAGAAGAATCCTTCAGTCTCTGCTGAGAGAGGTAAAGTTCACAGGCCAGCAAACTGGAATGTGAGTCCTGGAAGAGGACTGGAAATAGGCACATTTGGCATTTAGAATTCCAAAACCCACTCAATTTTCTTTTTGGTGTGTACTCAAAAGTGTCTTGAGTCTTCCCCCCTCCCTCTAGCACAAGCTTGTCCAACCCATGGCCTCTGGGCCGCATGTGGCCCAGGACAGCTTTGAATGTGGCCCAACACAAATTCATAAACTTTCTTAAAACATTATGAGATTTTTTTTTTAAGCTCATAAGCTATCATTAGTGTCAGAGTATTTTATGTGTGAACCAAGACAATTCTTCTTCCAGTGTGGCCCAGGGAAGCCAAAAGATTGGACACTCTTCCTCCAGAAAGTAACCAAACTTTCTTGGTTCATGGGACTCTAAGTTTCTCAATACTTTTTAAATGGTGCCCCTAAGCCAAAAGACATAACTAATAGTTATGTTTGTTACATAGTTATTTCCAAAGAACTTAATAAGTATTTATGCCCAAACAATTTAGTATTTAAAAATACCTATAAATTGAAGGAAAAATACTATGATTTTATTCTTAAACAGCCACTATTTCTTACTAATGGCTGTGTGCATCTGCTGGGCACTGTGCCTCCTCTCTTGGAATCAGATTCGATGAGCCAGCCTCATTTCATGTTTCACATGGATTTTCATGAGGTACTTACTTTTTATCACACACTCATCAAAAACTCAGTTTCACAAAGAGATTATGTCATAGAAAAGAATGGAGGGTGATCTAATGTTGAAATTCTGAACTAGTTCAAGCCGGTCATTGTGTCATATCTGTCAAATGTCAAGTTTGAATGTGTTTGCATAAATAAGTTTCAAATATATTACAGCATCCCTGTCAGCGTGGTGTGGCACTCCAGGGCATCCTGTCACACTCTTGGTGAACTGTAAGTTTCATATGGCCTACTTTTGTTCAACCCACCATCCTAACCTAGAACATGCATTAAGTTTTTACTGCATACGACCTACTGGGATCTCAAGAAACTTCCCTATCTTTGCCCTCCTACAACAGCACCTTAGTACATTTAACTAAGTGTAACTTACTTTATATTGTGAATCGCAGAATCAAAGCCTAGACTCTACTGCACAAGATCTAGCATGGGTCACACTGGTTAGCAGAACTTAAAATTGAAAGCAGGAGGCAATATATTTTTATACATATAATTCCACAACCAGTAAGACGCGTTTTTGTGTTTTTAATTTTGCACGCTATTAGACAGTGCTATAGAAGTAACTCAACACAGTTTGTGGCTGTTTCCAGACAGCTGAGTGAGTAAGAGACTGAGTATTAACAGCTGTCAAATGAGTCTTCTGTGCCCCCCACCCCCAGACTAGTCTTTGAAGGATTCTATCAGTACAAAGTCAGAATTTCAAAGAAGGTCAGAGAAGGTACTATGACAAACGGATGTTGGTCTTAAGTAAGCTAACTAGCTATTAATTCACAAAACAGTCTGAAAAGATTTGTGATGCAAGCTGACTTCTGTCTAGACAGAGAGGGGAGTGTAAAACACATCAGACAGATACGACGCAGCAGTGACAAGAAAAACCTGTTTCAGTTGCACAGATGCATTTGGAGACAACCTGCTATTTCCTTTTTTATCTAAATATCTAATTCCTAATGGGGCTATATCTAGGTACTAGGGAATTTCAATTTTATTTCTGGAGCTTTAAAACATCTTGCCCATGAATAAAGAAGAGAGTAAAGAGAAGAGAAAAAAAGAAACAAAAAGAATGAGGGAGTGAGACTGAAAAAGAGGAAGAGAGGGAGGGAATGAAGGAGGTGAGGGGAGAGAAAGAGACAGAGAGGGGAGAGAGAGTGAGCAAGAGTCTCTGTCAGAGGAAAGGAAAAGGGTAGGAAGAGAGAGTAACAAAAACAGAAAGCTTAAATGTTTCCCTGAATTTCAAAGGCTATTTATGTGTTAGCATTTGGAAAATATCACTGACCTAGTCCTATAAAATGTATCTCTTGCCTCAGATGTATTGTAGTCATGTCTGTTTTTCTTCCTTCCACTTAACAATGGCTAAGAAAACCGTTTGTAGGGAAGCCAGTTCCTACACACTTCCATACAGTTGAATAGCTCAGAGGTCCATTAGCTATAAGTCAATCAGGTCATTTAAAGAAGGCAAACAGTCATATTTATTTTTTGTTTTTTCCTCTGACATAGCAACTTCAAGGTCAATGTAAGGAAAACACTTGGCAACTAGTAGAAGAATCATACCTAGTTTTGACAGGTGTGACAAGACATTGTTTAAGCACAAATATGCCATAACATTTGCTTGTTCTGATGTTCTTACTCATAACAACTCATGTAATGAGTCACTTGAGTAGTCATTCATGTGTTTAAGGGGTTTTTTTTGTTTAAAAAATATGATCATGGATTTTATTTAATGCTGCATGCCAACTACTGATTTCCTGAAGCAGAGCATTTTAACACTGGAAAAGGGAAAGAAGAAAGTCTCGTAGTGTCATGGTAAAAACAACTGTGGAGAAATCATCGGTCAGGAAAACTCACTGTGTTAGTTTTTAATAGCTCCTGACTATATAATTGTTTCTGGTGTATTGACAGATTTGCTTGAAATATTTCTCTGCCAGGAGAAATTTTTCAGAAAATGCTATTATTATAGTTGGAATGAAGGAGTCTGTTTTCTTAAATGCTTTCAGATCTAAGTATGTAAATAAGAAAATTCAGTGAACACACAGAGGAAAAATTTTTCTGCATTGCTAGGACAAGGGATTTAAAAGGAAAGCCTTCCATATCTTGCTCTTTTCTGCATGGTTTTGTTACGTTAAAGCAAATGGCATTGAAGAACGTTCTAGAGGTCAGGTGATTCCATGAAGCTGTTTAGGACTAATTTTATTAAATAATTCACGATCAAAACTATATTCTAGAAGCAAAGCAGCAAACTATAAGTGAAACAGGAGTGTGTGTAGGGTAAGTGATGAGGACGCAGGGCGCGGGGTAGATGTGAAACAGAAGGAGTGTGTGTAGGGTAAGTGATGAGGACGCAGGGCTCAGTGGAGATGTTTCCTTCCTCCCTCCTCATCCAAATTTATTCTTCCTTAGCCAGTATATTCTGAGTGTTTTCGATTTTCAAATATACACATACTGCAAACTAAGCTGCTCAGTTTCTAACCAATGTTTTGACTTTGCAGATGACAGTTTGTGATTTTCCAGTCTACATTTGATAAATCATCATCACCTATGTGCATGATGACAACATATAACAACACAATGAAAAGAGAGTTGCAGGAGTTCACTCTGAATCCAAAACGCAATGTCAAAGGCTGCCTTAAGTCATGCTAGCAGTAACATTTTTACAATTTCTGGCTCAAAATTTTAGTCTTATTTATACATAAAGCATTAAAAGACATAAATTGCTTTATAGGTTTGTTTCATATAATAAGCTATTTCTTGTAGATAAAAGATATTTGGTTCCTACTTTTATATCTACCTATCTATCTAAAGTTGTTTAAAACAGCAAACGCACAAGATGTGCCCTAACTCCCTATAGGATTCCCATATCAGCTCATGCAGCAGATTTAATCTCAGAAAATCCATGTATCAGAAAAGTAGTATTATGCAATTTTATTCTAAGACACTTCACAGACAAAATATGCAGTTGTATATTTCCACAGTCTGGAAAGTGACTACAGTGTTTGATATGATGAGTGACACATTAAGTGGGGTGACTTGCTCTGCTTGTAATTCATGACAAGAGGGCAGATCAATTCCAGTTGTTCCCTAAGGATGCTGCTCAGCCTCCCTCAAGCTTTGGATCCTAATAGGGTCAAACTCTGCTTTTAAAGATCCAGTACACAGACGTGAGAGGTTCAGGGACTGACTGCAGTAATCTGACCTGCAGTGGCCCACAGAGAACTTTCCAGTTCCCCCAAGAAGAGTCAGAGCAAGGTCATGGCTCCTAAGACACATGTGGCAAGATCCGCTCGACACTGAAGCAGAGGAACAAACAGGAGAAACAGGAAAATGACTTGTTTTTCTACCCTTTGTTCAGAAATAAGTGAAACTGTGACTCTGCTGATGGGAAAAATACAGAAGAAAATAATCTTGCGGAGGACATACGATGTAGTACCTAGACAAAAATTTGTTTCCTTTACAAACACTGTTTCAGTCCACGAGGAACCATAAACGCAATATGTCTGAGGCAGGGAACAGCTGGATCACATAGCACTGTGATCTGGTCAAACGACCTGATAATTAAGAGTGATCTGGGGGCAAGATGACTTTCTTCATGCTTGCAGAATAGTAAAAGTTTATGGCTCAGGGTACATAAATGAGAAATGCCTGGGGGTCCATTTTGCTCACCTCTTTGAGCTGCTCTCATTTGAGACACATTTCTAAGCTGGGGTTGTCAGTGGGTTCTGATCAGTACAAATATGCAGTAGATTGTCCTTCTCTACTGGAATTTTAGGAGGATGTTTTTTCATCATCAGCTTAGTTTGCTTTCTGAGCCTAAAAGACTGTATTTTAAAAAGCCTGAAGTCACTGAGCTTGACCTTCTTGTCTGAATGGAACTTAATGTTTTGCTAATAAAGACACTGATGTAAAATGCAGTGTACAGACTCCATGATAAAGAAGATATTGTCTTTAAGGGGGTTTCACATTTCCAGGGAACCACAAAAACATTGTTCTGCTTACGGCTTTAAGATAGAAACAAAGAACTATTGAGACCCCAAAGATACATTATCCGCTCCCTCTCCCACCAAAAAAAACCCCTAAAAATATTCTTACCAGGTTCAGCTGTAGATCTAGG